>NC_091743.1:15838152-16152228 GCF_043380555.1 Nothobranchius furzeri | reverse complement strand
TATAACTTGGCTTCTGAATGTCCTAGAGAGATCAGGTTTGTTTTAGTATACTCCAACCAACAGCCCCTACAACCACAAAAAGGAATGGAGTCATTAGCACTTATGGTTTATAAATGGAACCCAGAATCATGTTGCACGAAGCACAATTTCACATCATTCTGGGTCCATTTGTGTGAAAACAAGGTCCAATAAGGCTGAAACGTTACAAGAAGGTAGAATCTATTGAGTTGTAAGTGATCTGAACGTTTCATGATGATCGCACATTCTTATAGGGAGTCAAACCATGTCCCAAAGGTCACCGGGCCTGGTGTCACTTTAAAGAAGTAGTCCAGTTACACCTTTGAGGGCTTATAATTTGGCTTCTGAATATCCTAGAGAGATCAGGTTTGTTTAGTGTACTCCAATCAACAGCCCCTACAACCTCAAAAAGGAATGGAGTCATTAGCACTTATGGTTTTTAAATGGCACCCTGAATTATGTTGCACGAAGCACAATTTCACATCATTCTGGGTTCATTTGTGTGAAAACAAGGTCCAATCAGGCTGAAATGTTACAGGAAGGTAGAATCTATTGAGTCGTAAGTGATATGAACGTTTCATGATGATAGCACTTTCCTAAGGGGGTCAAACCATGTCCCAAAGGTCACCGGATCTGGTGTCAATTTAAAGAAGTAGTCCAGTTACACCTTTGTGGGCTTATAACTTGGCTTCTGAATGTCCTAGAGAGATCAGGTTTGTTTTAGTGTACTCCAATCAACTGCCCCTACAACCTCTAAAAGGAATGGAGTCATTAGCACTTATGGTTTTTAAATGGCACCCAGAATTATGTTGCACGAAGCACAATTTCACATCATTCTGGGTTCATTTGTGTGAAAACAAGGTCCAATCAGGCTGAAACGTTACAGGAAGGTAGAATCTATTGAGTTGTAAGTGTTCTGAACGTTTCATGATGATAGCACTTTCCGAAGGGGGTCAAACCATGTCCCAAAGGTCATCGGATCTGGTAACAATTTAAAGAAGTAGTCCAGTTACACATTTGTGGGCTTATAACTTGGCTTCTGAATGTCCTAGAGAGATCAGATTTGTTTTAATGTGCTCCAATCAACAGCCCCTACAACCACAAAAAGGAATGGAGTCATTAGCACTTATGTTTTGTAAATGGCACCCAGAATTATGTTGCACGAAGCACAATTTCACATCATTCTGGGTCCATTTGTGTGAAAACAAGGTCCAATCAGGCTGAAACGCTACAAGAAGGTAGAATCTATTGAGTTGTAAGTGATCTGAACGTTTCATGATGATAGCACTTTCCTAAGGGGGTCAAACCATGTCCCAAAGGTCACCGGATATGGTGTCAATTTAAAGAAGTAGTCCAGTTACACATTTGTGGGCTTATAACTTGGCTTCTGAATGTCCTAGAGAGATCAGGTTTGTTTTAGTGTACGCCAATCAACATCCCCTACAACCTCAAAAAGGAATGGAGTCATTAGCACTTATGGTTTTTAAATGGCACCCAGAATTATGCTGCACTAAGCACAATTTCACATCATTCTGGGTTCATTTGTGTGAAAACAAGGTCCAATCAGGCTGAAACGTTACAGGAAGGTAGAATCTATTGAGTTGTAAGTGATCTGAACGTTTCATGATGATAGCACTTTCCTAAGGGGGTCAAACCATGTCCCAAAGGTCACCGGATCTGGTGTCAATTTAAATAAGTAGTCCAGTTACACATTTGTGGGCTTATAACTTGGCTTCTGAATGTCCTAGAGAGATCAGTTTTTTTTAATGTGCTCCAATCAACAGCCCCTACAACCACAAAAAGGAATGGAGTCATTAGCACTTATGTTTTGTAAATGGCACCCAGAATTATGTTGCACGAAGCACAATTTCACATCATTCTGGGTCCATTTGTGTGAAAACAAGGTCCAATCAGGCTGAAACGCTACAAGAAGGTAGAATCTATTGAGTTGTAAGTGATCTGAACGTTTCATGATGATAGCACTTTCCTAAGGGGGTCAAACCATGTCCCAAAGGTCACCGGATCTGGTGTCAATTTAAAGAAGTAGTCCAGTTACACATTTGTGGGCTTATAACTTGGCTTCTGAATGTCCTAGAGAGATCAGGTTTGTTTTAGTGTACGCCAATCAACATCCCCTACAACCTCAAAAAGGAATGGAGTCATTAGCACTTTCGGTTTTTAAATGGCACCCAGAATTATGCTGCACTAAGCACAATTTCACATAATTCTGGGTTCATTTGTGTGAAAACAAGGTCCAATCAGGCTGAAATGTTACAGGAAGGTAGAATCTATTGAGTTGTAAGTGATCTGAACGTTTCATGATGAAAGCACTTTCCTAAGGGGGTCAAACCATGTCCCAAAGGTCACCGGATATGGTGTCAATTTAAAGAAGTAGTCCAGTTACACATTTGTGGGCTTATAACTTGGCTTCTGAATGTCCTAGAGAGATCAGATTTGTTTTAATGTGCTCCAATCAACAGCCCCTACAACCACAAAAAGGAATGGAGTCATTAGCACTTATGTTTTGTAAATGGCACCCAGAATTATGTTGCACGAAGCACAATTTCACATCATTCTGGGTCCATTTGTGTGAAAACAAGGTCCAATCAGGCTGAAACGCTACAAGAAGGTAGAATCTATTGAGTTGTAAGTTATCTGAACGTTTCATGATGATAGCACTTTCCTAAGGGGGTCAAACCATGTCCCAAAGGTCACCGGATCTGGTGTCAATTTAAAGAAGTAGTCCAGTTACACATTTGTGGGCTTATAACTTGGCTTCTGAATGTCCTAGAGAGATCAGGTTTGTTTTACTGTACTCCAACCAACAGCCCCTACAACCACAAAAAGGAATGGAGTCATTAGCACTTATGGTTTTTAAATGGCACCCAGAATTATGTTGCACGAAGCACAATTTCACATCATTCTGGGTTCATTTGTGTGAAAACAAGGTCCAATCAGGCTGAAACGTTACAGGAAGGTAGAATCTATTGAGTTGTAAGTGATCTGAACGTTTCATGATGATAGCACTTTCCTAAGGGGATCAAAAAAATGTCCCAAAGGTCACCGGATCTGGTGTCAATTTAAAGAAGTAGTCCAGTTACACATTTGTGGGCTTATAACTTGGCTTCTGAATGTCCTAGAGAGATCAGGTTTGTTTTAGTGTACGCCAATCAACATCCCCTACAACCTCAAAAAGGAATGGAGTCATTAGCACTTATGGTTTTTAAATGGCACCCAGAATTATGCTGCACTAAGCACAATTTCACATAATTCTGGGTTCATTTGTGTGAAAACAAGGTCCAATCAGGCTGAAACGTTACAGGAAGGTAGAATCTATTGAGTTGTAAGTGATCTGAACGTTTCATGATGATAGCACTTTCCTAAGGGGGTCAAACCATGTCCCAAAGGTCACCGGATCTGGTGTCAATTTAAAGAAGTAGTCCATTTACACATTTGTGGGCTTATAACTTGGCTTCTGAATGTCCTAGAGAGATCAGGTTTGTTTTAATGTACTCTAACCAACAGCCCCTACAACCACAAAAAGGAATGGAGTCATTAGCACTTATGGTTTGTAAATGGCACCCAGAATTATGTTGCACGAAGCACAATTTCACATCATTCTGGGTCCATTTGTGTGAAAACAAGGTCCAATCAGGCTGAAACGTTACAAGAAGGTAGAATCTATTGAGTTGTAAGTGATCTGAACGTTTCTTGATGATCGCACATTCCTATAGGGGGTCAAACCATGTCCCAAAGGTCACCGGGCCTGGTGTCACTTTAAAGAAGTAGTCCAGTTACACCTTTGAGGGCTTATAACTTGGCTTCTGAATGTCCTAGAGAGATCAGGTTTGTTTTAGTGTACTCCAATCAACAGCCCCTACAACCTCAAAAAGGAATGGAGTCATTAGCACTTATGGTTTTTAAATGGCACCCAGAATTATGTTGCACGAAGCACAATTTCATATCATTCTGGGTTCATTTGTGTGAAAACAAGGTCCAATCAGGGTGAAATATTACAGGAAGGTAGAATCTATTGAGTTGTAAGTGATCCGAACGTTTCATGATGATAGCACTTTCCTAAGGGGGTCAAACCATGTCCCAAAGGTCACCGGATCTGGTGTCAATTTAAAGAAGTAGTCCAGTTACACCTTTGTGGGCTTATAACTTGTCTTCTGAATATCCTAGAGAGATCAGGTTTGTTTTAGTGTACTCCAATCAACATCCCCTACAACCTCAAAAAGGAATGGAGTCATTAGCACTTATGGTTTTTAAATGGCACCCAGAATTATGCTGCACTAAGCACAATTTCACATCATTCTGGGTTCATTTGTGTGAAAACAAGGTCCAATCAGGCTGAAACGTTACAGGAAGGTAGAATCTATTGAGTTGTAAGTGATCCGAACATTTCATGATGATAGCACTTTCCTAAGGGGGTCAAACCATGTCCCAAAAGTCACCCGATCTGGTGTCAATTTAAAGAAGTAGTCCAGTTACACATTTGTGGGCTTATAACTTGGCTTCTGAATGTCCTAGAGAGATCAGGTTTGTTTTAGTGTACTCCAATCAACAGCCCCTACAACCACAAAAAGGAATGGAGTCATTAGCACTTAAGGTTTGTAAATGGCACCCAGAATTATGTTGCACGAAGCACAATTTCACATCATTCTGGGTCCATTTGTGTGAAAACAACGTCCAATCAGGCTGAAATGCTACAAGAAGGTAGAACCTATTGAGTTGTAAGTGATCTGAACGTTTCAAGATGATCGCACATTCCTATAGGGGGTAAAACCATGTCCCAAAGGTCACCGGGCCTAGTGTCACTTTAAAGAAGTAGTCCAGTTACACCTTTGAGGCCTCATAACTTGGCTTCTGAATGTCCTAGAGAGGTTAGGTTTGTTTTAGTGTTCTCCAATCAAAAGCCCCTACAACCACAAAAAGGAATGGAGTCATTAGCACTTATGGTTTGTAAATGGCACCCAGAATTATGTTGCACGAAGCACAATTTCACATCATTCTGGGCTCATTTGTGTGAAAACAAGGTCCAATCAGGCTGAAACGTTACAGGAAGGTAGAATCTATTGAGTTGTAAGTGATCTGAACATTTCATGATTATAGCACTTTCCTAAGGGGGTCAAACCATGTCCCAAAGGTCACCGGATCTGGTGTGAATTTAAAGAAGTAGTCCAGTTACACATTTGTGGGCTTATAACTTGGCTTCTGAATGTCCTAGAGAGATCAGATTTGTTTTAATGTGCTCCAATCAACAGCCCCTACAACCACAAAAAGGAATGGAGTCATTAGCACTTATGTTTTGTAAATGGCACCCAGAATTATGTTGCACGAAGCACAATTTCACATCATTCTGGGTCCATTTGTGTGAAAACAAGGTCCAATCAGGCTGAAACGCTACAAGAAGGTAGAATCTATTGAGTTGTAAGTGATCTGAACGTTTCATGATGATAGCACTTTCCTAAGGGGGTCAAACCATGTCCCAAAGGTCACCTGATATGGTGTCAATTTAAAGAAGTAGTCCAGTTACACATTTGTGGGCTTATAACTTGGCTTCTGAATGTCCTAGAGAGATCAGGTTTGTTTTAGTGTACGCCAATCAACATCCCCTACAACCTCAAAAAGGAATGGAGTCATTAGCACTTATGGTTTTTAAATGGCACCCAGAATTATGCTGCACTAAGCACAATTTCACATCATTCTGGGTTCATTTGTGTGAAAACAAGGTCCAATCAGGCTGAAACGTTACAGGAAGGTAGAATCTATTGAGTTGTAAGTGATCTGAACGTTTCATGATGATAGCACTTTCCTAAGGGGGTCAAACCATGTCCCAAAGGTCACCGGATCTGGTGTCAATTTAAATAAGTAGTCCAGTTACACATTTGTGGGCTTATAACTTGGCTTCTGAATGTCCTAGAGAGATCAGTTTTTTTTATGTGCTCCAATCAACAGCCCCTACAACCACAAAAAGGAATGGAGTCATTAGCACTTATGGTTTGTAAATGGCACCCAGAATTATGTTGCACGAAGCACAATTTCACATCATTCTGGGTCCATTTGTGTGAAAACAAGGTCCAATCAGGCTGAAACGCTACAAGAAGGTAGAATCTATTGAGTTGTAAGTGATCTGAACGTTTCATGATGATAGCACTTTCCTAAGGGGGTCAAACCATGTCCCAAAGGTCACCGGATCTGGTGTCAATTTAAAGAAGTAGTCCAGTTACACATTTGTGGGCTTATAACTTGGCTTCTGAATGTCCTAGAGAGATCAGATTTGTTTTAATGTGCTCCAATCAACAGCCCCTACAACCACAAAAAGGAATGGAGTCATTAGCACTTAAGGTTTGTAAATGGCACCCAGAATTATGTTGCACGAAGCACAATTTCACATCATTCTGGGTCCATTTGTGTGAAAACAATGTCCAATCAGGCTGAAATGCTACAAGAAGGTAGAACCTATTGAGTTGTAAGTGATCTGAACGTTTCAAGATGATCGCACATTCCTATAGGGGGTAAAACCATGTCCCAAAGGTCACCGGGCCTGGTGTCACTTTAAAGAAGTAGTCCAGTTACACATTTGTGGGCTTATAACTTGGCTTCTGAATGTCCTAGAGAGATCAGGTTTGTTTTAATGTACTCTAACCAACAGCCCCTACAACCACAAAAAGGAATGGAGTCATTAGCACTTATGGTTTGTAAATGGCACCCAGAATTATGTTGCACGAAGCACAATTTCACATCATTCTGGGTCCATTTGTGTGAAAACAAGGTCCAATCAGGCTGAAACGTTACAAGAAGGTAGAATCTATTGAGTTGTAAGTGATCTGAACGTTTCTTGATGATCGCACATTCCTATAGGGGGTCAAACCATGTCCCAAAGGTCACCGGGCCTGGTGTCACTTTAAAGAAGTAGTCCAGTTACACCTTTGAGGGCTTATAACTTGGCTTCTGAATGTCCTAGAGAGATCAGGTTTGTTTTAGTGTACTCCAATCAACAGCCCCTACAACCTCAAAAAGGAATGGAGTCATTAGCACTTATGGTTTTTAAATGGCACCCAGAATTATGTTGCACGAAGCACAATTTCATATCATTCTGGGTTCATTTGTGTGAAAACAAGGTCCAATCAGGGTGAAATATTACAGGAAGGTAGAATCTATTGAGTTGTAAGTGATCCGAACGTTTCATGATGATAGCACTTTCCTAAGGGGGTCAAACCATGTCCCAAAGGTCACCGGATCTGGTGTCAATTTAAAGAAGTAGTCCAGTTACACCTTTGTGGGCTTATAACTTGTCTTCTGAATATCCTAGAGAGATCAGGTTTGTTTTAGTGTACTCCAATCAACATCCCCTACAACCTCAAAAAGGAATGGAGTCATTAGCACTTATGGTTTTTAAATGGCACCCAGAATTATGCTGCACTAAGCACAATTTCACATCATTCTGGGTTCATTTGTGTGAAAACAAGGTCCAATCAGGCTGAAACGTTACAGGAAGGTAGAATCTATTGAGTTGTAAGTGATCCGAACGTTTCATGATGATAGCACTTTCCTAAGGGGGTCAAACCATGTCCCAAAAGTCACCCGATCTGGTGTCAATTTAAAGAAGTAGTCCAGTTACACATTTGTGGGCTTATAACTTGGCTTCTGAATGTCCTAGAGAGATCAGGTTTGTTTTAGTGTACTCCAATCAACAGCCCCTACAACCACAAAAAGGAATGGAGTCATTAGCACTTATGGTTTGTAAATGGCACCCAGAATTATGTTGCACGAAGCACAATTTCACATCATTCTGGGTCCATTTGTGTGAAAACAAGGTCCAATAAGACTGAAATGCTACAAGAAGGTAGAATCTATTGAGTTGTCAGTTATCTGAACGTTTCATGATGATAGCACTTTCCTAAGGGGGTCAAACCATGTCCCAAAGGTGACCGGATCTGGTGTCAATTTAAAGAAGTAGTCCAGTTACACATTTGTGGGCTTATAACTTGGCTTCTGAATGTCCTAGAGAGATCAGGTTTGTTTTAATGTGCTCCAATCAACAGCCCCTACAACCAGAAAAAGGAATGGAGTCATTAGCACTTATGGTTTGTAAATGGCACCCAGAATTATAATGCACGAAGCACAATTTCACATCATTCTGGGTCCATTTGTGTGAAAACAAGGTCCAATCAGGCTGAAACGCTACAAAAAGGTAGAATCTATTGAGTTGTAAGTGATCTGAACGTTTCATGATGATAGCACTTTCCTAAGGGGGTCAAACCATGTCCCAAAGGTCACCGGATCTGGTGTCAATTTAAAGAAGTAGTCCAATTACACATTTGTGGGCTTATAACTTGGCTTCTGAATGTCCTAGAGAGATCAGGTTTGTTTTAGTGTACGCCAATCATCATCCCCTACAACCTCAAAAAGGAATGGAGTCATTAGCGCTTATGGTTTTTAAATGGCACCCAGAATTATGCTGCACTAAGCACAATTTCACATAATTCTGGGTTCTTTTGTGTGAAAACAAGGTCCAATCAGGCTGAAACGTTACAGGAAGGTAGAATCTATTGAGTTGTAAGTGATCTGAACGTTTCTTGATGATCGCACATTCCTATAGGGGGTCAAACCATGTCCCAAAGGTCACCGGGCCTGGTGTCACTTTAAAGAAGTAGTCCAGTTACACCTTTGAGGGCTTATAACTTGGCTTCTGAATGTCCTAGAGAGATCAGGTTTGTTTTAGTGTACTCCAATCAACAGCCCCTACAACCTCAAAAAGGAATGGAGTCATTAGCACTTATGGTTTTTAAATGGCACCCAGAATTATGTTGCACGAAGCACAATTTCATATCATTCTGGGTTCATTTGTGTGAAAACAAGGTCCAATCAGGGTGAAATATTACAGGAAGGTAGAATCTATTGAGTTGTAAGTGATCCGAACGTTTCATGATGATAGCACTTTCCTAAGGGGGTCAAACCATGTCCCAAAGGTCACCGGATCTGGTGTCAATTTAAAGAAGTAGTCCAGTTACACCTTTGTGGGCTTATAACTTGTCTTCTGAATATCCTAGAGAGATCAGGTTTGTTTTAGTGTACTCCAATCAACATCCCCTACAACCTCAAAAAGGAATGGAGTCATTAGCACTTATGGTTTTTAAATGGCACCCAGAATTATGCTGCACTAAGCACAATTTCACATCATTCTGGGTTCATTTGTGTGAAAACAAGGTCCAATCAGGCTGAAACGTTACAGGAAGGTAGAATCTATTGAGTTGTAAGTGATCCGAACGTTTCATGATGATAGCACTTTCCTAAGGGGGTCAAACCATGTCCCAAAAGTCACCCGATCTGGTGTCAATTTAAAGAAGTAGTCCAGTTACACATTTGTGGGCTTATAACTTGGCTTCTGAATGTCCTAGAGAGATCAGGTTTGTTTTAGTGTACTCCAATCAACAGCCCCTACAACCACAAAAAGGAATGGAGTCATTAGCACTTAAGGTTTGTAAATGGCACCCAGAATTATGTTGCACGAAGCACAATTTCACATCATTCTGGGTCCATTTGTGTGAAAACAACGTCCAATCAGGCTGAAATGCTACAAGAAGGTAGAACCTATTGAGTTGTAAGTGATCTGAACGTTTCAAGATGATCGCACATTCCTATAGGGGGTAAAACCATGTCCCAAAGGTCACCGGGCCTAGTGTCACTTTAAAGAAGTAGTCCAGTTACACCTTTGAGGCCTCATAACTTGGCTTCTGAATGTCCTAGAGAGGTTAGGTTTGTTTTAGTGTTCTCCAATCAAAAGCCCCTACAACCACAAAAAGGAATGGAGTCATTAGCACTTATGGTTTGTAAATGGCACCCAGAATTATGTTGCACGAAGCACAATTTCACATCATTCTGGGCTCATTTGTGTGAAAACAAGGTCCAATCAGGCTGAAACGTTACAGGAAGGTAGAATCTATTGAGTTGTAAGTGATCTGAACGTTTCATGATTATAGCACTTTCCTAAGGGGGTCAAACCATGTCCCAAAGGTCACCGGATCTGGTGTGAATTTAAAGAAGTAGTCCAGTTACACATTTGTGGGCTTATAACTTGGCTTCTGAATGTCCTAGAGAGATCAGATTTGTTTTAATGTGCTCCAATCAACAGCCCCTACAACCACAAAAAGGAATGGAGTCATTAGCACTTATGTTTTGTAAATGGCACCCAGAATTATGTTGCACGAAGCACAATTTCACATCATTCTGGGTCCATTTTTGTGAAAACAAGGTCCAATCAGGCTGAAACGCTACAAGAAGGTAGAATCTATTGAGTTGTAAGTGATCTGAACGTTTCATGATGATAGCACTTTCCTAAGGGGGTCAAACCATGTCCCAAAGGTCACCGGATATGGTGTCAATTTAAAGAAGTAGTCCAGTTACACATTTGTGGGCTTATAACTTGGCTTCTGAATGTCCTAGAGAGATCAGGTTTGTTTTAGTGTACGCCAATCAACATCCCCTACAACCTCAAAAAGGAATGGAGTCATTAGCACTAATGGTTTTTAAATGGCACCCAGAATTATGCTGCACTAAGCACAATTTCACATCATTCTGGGTTCATTTGTGTGAAAACAAGGTCCAATCAGGCTGAAACGTTACAGGAAGGTAGAATCTATTGAGTTGTAAGTGATCTGAACGTTTCATGATGATAGCACTTTCCTAAGGGGGTCAAACCATGTCCCAAAGGTCACCGGATCTGGTGTCAATTTAAAGAAGTAGTCCAGTTACACATTTGTGGGCTTATAACTTGGCTTCTGAATGTCCTAGAGAGATCAGTTTTTTTATGTGCTCCAATCAACAGCCCCTACAACCACAAAAAGGAATGGAGTCATTAGCACTTATGGTTTGTAAATGGCACCCAGAATTATGTTGCACGAAGCACAATTTCACATCATTCTGGGTCCATTTGTGTGAAAACAAGGTCCAATCAGGCTGAAACGCTACAAGAAGGTAGAATCTATTGAGTTGTAAGTGATCTGAACGTTTCATGATGATAGCACTTTCCTAAGGGGGTCAAACCATGTCCCAAAGGTCACCGGATCTGGTGTCAATTTAAAGAAGTAGTCCAGTTACACATTTGTGGGCTTATAACTTGGCTTCTGAATGTCCTAGAGAGATCAGGTTTGTTTTAGTGTACTCCAATCAACAGCCCCTACAACCACAAAAAGGAATGGCGTCATTAGCACTTAAGGTTTGTAAATGGCACCCAGAATTATGTTGCACGAAGCACAATTTCACATCATTCTGGGTCCATTTGTGTGAAAACAACGTCCAATCAGGCTGAAATGCTACAAGAAGGTAGAACCTATTGAGTTGTAAGTGATCTGAACGTTTCAAGATGATCGCACATTCCTATAGGGGGTAAAACCATGTCCCAAAGGTCACCGGGCCTAGTGTCACTTTAAAGAAGTAGTCCAGTTACACCTTTGAGGCCTCACTTGGCTTCTGAATGTCCTAGAGAGGTTAGGTTTGTTTTAGTGTTCTCCAATCAAAAGCCCCTACAACCACAAAAAGGAATGGAGTCATTAGCACTTATGGTTTGTAAATGGCACCCAGAATTATGTTGCACGAAGCACAATTTCACATCATTCTGGGCTCATTTGTGTGAAAACAAGGTCCAATCAGGCTGAAACGTTACAGGAAGGTAGAATCTATTGAGTTGTAAGTGATCTGAACGTTTCATGATTATAGCACTTTCCTAAGGGGGTCAAACCATGTCCCAAAGGTCACCGGATCTGGTGTGAATTTAAAGAAGTAGTCCAGTTACACATTTGTGGGCTTATAACTTGGCTTCTGAATGTCCTAGAGAGATCAGATTTGTTTTAATGTGCTCCAATCAACAGCCCCTACAACCACAAAAAGGAATAGAGTCATTAGCACTTATGTTTTGTAAATGGCACCCAGAATTATGTTGCACGAAGCACAATTTCACATCATTCTGGGTCCATTTGTGTGAAAACAAGGTCCAATCAGGCTGAAACGCTACAAGAAGGTAGAATCTATTGAGTTGTAAGTGATCTGAACGTTTCATGATGATAGCACTTTCCTAAGGGGGTCAAACCATGTCCCAAAGGTCACCGGATCTGGTGTCAATTTAAAGAAGTAGTCCAGTTACACATTTGTGGGCTTATAACTTGGCTTCTGAATGTCCTAGAGAGATCAGGTTTGTTTTAGTGTACGCCAATCAACATCCCCTACAACCTCAAAAAGGAATGGAGTCATTAGCACTTTCGGTTTTTAAATGGCACCCAGAATTATGCTGCACTAAGCACAATTTCACATAATTCTGGGTTCATTTGTGTGAAAACAAGGTCTAATCAGGCTGAAATGTTACAGGAAGGTAGAATCTATTGAGTTGTAAGTGATCTGAACGTTTCATGATGAAAGCACTTTCCTAAGGGGGTCAAACCATGTCCCAAAGGTCACCGGATATGGTGTCAATTTAAAGAAGTAGTCCAGTTACACATTTGTGGGCTTATAACTTGGCTTCTGAATGTCCTAGAGAGATCAGATTTGTTTTAATGTGCTCCAATCAACAGCCCCTACAACCACAAAAAGGAATGGAGTCATTAGCACTTATGTTTTGTAAATGGCACCCAGAATTATGTTGCACGAAGCACAATTTCACATCATTCTGGGTCCATTTGTGTGAAAACAAGGTCCAATCAGGCTGAAACGCTACAAGAAGGTAGAATCTATTGAGTTGTAAGTTATCTGAACGTTTCATGATGATAGCACTTTCCTAAGGGGGTCAAACCATGTCCCAAAGGTCACCGGATCTGGTGTCAATTTAAAGAAGTAGTCCAGTTACACATTTGTGGGCTTATAACTTGGCTTCTGAATGTCCTAGAGAGATCAGGTTTGTTTTACTGTACTCCAACCAACAGCCCCTACAACCACAAAAAGGAATGGAGTCATTAGCACTTATGGTTTTTAAATGGCACCCAGAATTATGTTGCACGAAGCACAATTTCACATCATTCTGGGTTCATTTGTGTGAAAACAAGGTCCAATCAGGCTGAAACGTTACAGGAAGGTAGAATCTATTGAGTTGTAAGTGATCTGAACGTTTCATGATGATAGCACTTTCCTAAGGGGATCAAAAAAATGTCCCAAAGGTCACCGGATCTGGTGTCAATTTAAAGAAGTAGTCCAGTTACACATTTGTGGGCTTATAACTTGGCTTCTGAATGTCCTAGAGAGATCAGGTTTGTTTTAGTGTACGCCAATCAACATCCCCTACAACCTCAAAAAGGAATGGAGTCATTAGCACTTATGGTTTTTAAATGGCACCCAGAATTATGCTGCACTAAGCACAATTTCACATAATTCTGGGTTCATTTGTGTGAAAACAAGGTCCAATCAGGCTGAAACGTTACAGGAAGGTAGAATCTATTGAGTTGTAAGTGATCTGAACGTTTCATGATGATAGCACTTTCCTAAGGGGGTCAAACCATGTCCCAAAGGTCACCGGATCTGGTGTCAATTTAAAGAAGTAGTCCA
This sequence comes from Nothobranchius furzeri, assembly GCF_043380555.1. Lineage (NCBI taxonomy): Eukaryota > Metazoa > Chordata > Actinopteri > Cyprinodontiformes > Nothobranchiidae > Nothobranchius > Nothobranchius furzeri. The sequence continues at coordinate 16,138,674 of NC_091743.1, read as the reverse complement.
TTTACACATTTGTGGGCTTATAACTTGGCTTCTGAATGTCCTAGAGAGATCAGGTTTGTTTTAATGTACTCTAACCAACAGCCCCTACAACCACAAAAAGGAATGGAGTCATTAGCACTTATGGTTTGTAAATGGCACCCAGAATTATGTTGCACGAAGCACAATTTCACATCATTCTGGGTCCATTTGTGTGAAAACAAGGTCCAATCAGGCTGAAACGTTACAAGAAGGTAGAATCTATTGAGTTGTAAGTGATCTGAACGTTTCTTGATGATCGCACATTCCTATAGGGGGTCAAACCATGTCCCAAAGGTCACCGGGCCTGGTGTCACTTTAAAGAAGTAGTCCAGTTACACCTTTGAGGGCTTATAACTTGGCTTCTGAATGTCCTAGAGAGATCAGGTTTGTTTTAGTGTACTCCAATCAACAGCCCCTACAACCTCAAAAAGGAATGGAGTCATTAGCACTTATGGTTTTTAAATGGCACCCAGAATTATGTTGCACGAAGCACAATTTCATATCATTCTGGGTTCATTTGTGTGAAAACAAGGTCCAATCAGGGTGAAATATTACAGGAAGGTAGAATCTATTGAGTTGTAAGTGATCCGAACGTTTCATGATGATAGCACTTTCCTAAGGGGGTCAAACCATGTCCCAAAGGTCACCGGATCTGGTGTCAATTTAAAGAAGTAGTCCAGTTACACCTTTGTGGGCTTATAACTTGTCTTCTGAATATCCTAGAGAGATCAGGTTTGTTTTAGTGTACTCCAATCAACATCCCCTACAACCTCAAAAAGGAATGGAGTCATTAGCACTTATGGTTTTTAAATGGCACCCAGAATTATGCTGCACTAAGCACAATTTCACATCATTCTGGGTTCATTTGTGTGAAAACAAGGTCCAATCAGGCTGAAACGTTACAGGAAGGTAGAATCTATTGAGTTGTAAGTGATCCGAACATTTCATGATGATAGCACTTTCCTAAGGGGGTCAAACCATGTCCCAAAAGTCACCCGATCTGGTGTCAATTTAAAGAAGTAGTCCAGTTACACATTTGTGGGCTTATAACTTGGCTTCTGAATGTCCTAGAGAGATCAGGTTTGTTTTAGTGTACTCCAATCAACAGCCCCTACAACCACAAAAAGGAATGGAGTCATTAGCACTTAAGGTTTGTAAATGGCACCCAGAATTATGTTGCACGAAGCACAATTTCACATCATTCTGGGTCCATTTGTGTGAAAACAACGTCCAATCAGGCTGAAATGCTACAAGAAGGTAGAACCTATTGAGTTGTAAGTGATCTGAACGTTTCAAGATGATCGCACATTCCTATAGCGGGTAAAACCATGTCCCAAAGGTCACCGGGCCTAGTGTCACTTTAAAGAAGTAGTCCAGTTACACCTTTGAGGCCTCATAACTTGGCTTCTGAATGTCCTAGAGAGGTTAGGTTTGTTTTAGTGTTCTCCAATCAAAAGCCCCTACAACCACAAAAAGGAATGGAGTCATCAGCACTTATGGTTTGTAAATGGCACCCAGAATTATGTTGCACGAAGCACAATTTCACATCATTCTGGGCTCATTTGTGTGAAAACAAGGTCCAATCAGGCTGAAACGTTACAGGAAGGTAGAATCTATTGAGTTGTAAGTGATCTGAACATTTCATGATTATAGCACTTTCCTAAGGGGGTCAAACCATGTCCCAAAGGTCACCGGATCTGGTGTGAATTTAAAGAAGTAGTCCAGTTACACATTTGTGGGCTTATAACTTGGCTTCTGAATGTCTTAGTGAGATCAGATTTTTTTAATGTGCTCCAATCAACAGCCCCTACAACCACAAAAAGGAATGGAGTCATTAGCACTTATGTTTTGTAAATGGCACCCAGAATTATGTTGCACGAAGCACAATTTCACATCATTCTGGGTCCATTTGTGTGAAAACAAGGTCCAATCAGGCTGAAACGCTACAAGAAGGTAGAATCTATTGAGTTGTAAGTGATCTGAACGTTTCATGATGATAGCACTTTCCTAAGGGGGTCAAACCATGTCCCAAAGGTCACCGGATATGGTGTCAATTTAAAGAAGTAGTCCAGTTACACATTTGTGGGCTTATAACTTGGCTTCTGAATGTCCTAGAGAGATCAGGTTTGTTTTAGTGTACGCCAATCAACATCCCCTACAACCTCAAAAAGGAATGGAGTCATTAGCACTTATGGTTTTTAAATGGCACCCAGAATTATGCTGCACTAAGCACAATTTCACATCATTCTGGGTTCATTTGTGTGAAAACAAGGTCCAATCAGGCTGAAACGTTACAGGAAGGTAGAATCTATTGAGTTGTAAGTGATCTGAACGTTTCATGATGATAGCACTTTCCTAAGGGGGTCAAACCATGTCCCAAAGGTCACCGGATCTGGTGTCAATTTAAATAAGTAGTCCAGTTACACATTTGTGGGCTTATAACTTGGCTTCTGAATGTCCTAGAGAGATCAGTTTTTTTTATGTGCTCCAATCAACAGCCCCTACAACCACAAAAAGGAATGGAGTCATTAGCACTTATGGTTTGTAAATGGCACCCAGAATTATGTTGCACGAAGCACAATTTCACATCATTCTGGGTCCATTTGTGTGAAAACAAGGTCCAATCAGGCTGAAACGCTACAAGAAGGTAGAATCTATTGAGTTGTAAGTGATCTGAACGTTTCATGATGATAGCACTTTCCTAAGGGGGTCAAACCATGTCCCAAAGGTCACCGGATCTGGTGTCAATTTAAAGAAGTAGTCCAGTTACACATTTGTGGGCTTATAACTTGGCTTCTGAATGTCCTAGAGAGATCAGATTTGTTTTAATGTGCTCCAATCAACAGCCCCTACAACCACAAAAAGGAATGGACTCATTAGCACTTAAGGTTTGTAAATGGCACCCAGAATTATGTTGCACGAAAAACAATTTCACATCATTCTGGGTCCATTTGTGTGAAAACAACGTCCAATCAGGCTGAAATGCTACAAGAAGGTAGAACCTATTGAGTTGTAAGTGATCTGAACGTTTCAAGATGATCGCACATTCCTATAGGGGGTAAAACCATGTCCCAAAGGTCACCGGGCCTGGTGTCACTTTAAAGAAGTAGTCCAGTTACACATTTGTGGGCTTATAACTTGGCTTCTGAATGTCCTAGAGAGATCAGGTTTGTTTTAATGTACTCTAACCAACAGCCCCTACAACCACAAAAAGGAATGGAGTCATTAGCACTTATGGTTTGTAAATGGCACCCAGAATTATGTTGCACGAAGCACAATTTCACATCATTCTGGGTCCATTTGTGTGAAAACAAGGTCCAATCAGGCTGAAACGTTACAAGAAGGTAGAATCTATTGAGTTGTAAGTGATCTGAACGTTTCTTGATGATCGCACATTCCTATAGGGGGTCAAACCATGTCCCAAAGGTCACCGGGCCTGGTGTCACTTTAAAGAAGTAGTCCAGTTACACCTTTGAGGGCTTATAACTTGGCTTCTGAATGTCCTAGAGAGATCAGGTTTGTTTTAGTGTACTCCAATCAACAGCCCCTACAACCTCAAAAAGGAATGGAGTCATTAGCACTTATGGTTTTTAAATGGCACCCAGAATTATGTTGCACGAAGCACAATTTCATATCATTCTGGGTTCATTTGTGTGAAAACAAGGTCCAATCAGGGTGAAATATTACAGGAAGGTAGAATCTATTGAGTTGTAAGTGATCCGAACGTTTCATGATGATAGCACTTTCCTAAGGGGGTCAAACCATGTCCCAAAGGTCACCGGATCTGGTGTCAATTTAAAGAAGTAGTCCAGTTACACCTTTGTGGGCTTATAACTTGTCTTCTGAATATCCTAGAGAGATCAGGTTTGTTTTAGTGTACTCCAATCAACATCCCCTACAACCTCAAAAAGGAATGGAGTCATTAGCACTTATGGTTTTTAAATGGCACCCAGAATTATGCTGCACTAAGCACAATTTCACATCATTCTGGGTTCATTTGTGTGAAAACAAGGTCCAATCAGGCTGAAACGTTACAGGAAGGTAGAATCTATTGAGTTGTAAGTGATCCGAACGTTTCATGATGATAGCACTTTCCTAAGGGGGTCAAACCATGTCCCAAAAGTCACCCGATCTGGTGTCAATTTAAAGAAGTAGTCCAGTTACACATTTGTGGGCTTATAACTTGGCTTCTGAATGTCCTAGAGAGATCAGGTTTGTTTTAGTGTACTCCAATCAACAGCCCCTACAACCACAAAAAGGAATGGAGTCATTAGCACTTATGGTTTGTAAATGGCACCCAGAATTATGTTGCACGAAGCACAATTTCACATCATTCTGGGTCCATTTGTGTGAAAACAAGGTCCAATAAGACTGAAATGCTACAAGAAGGTAGAATCTATTGAGTTGTCAGTTATCTGAACGTTTCATGATGATAGCACTTTCCTAAGGTGGTCAAACCATGTCCCAAAGGTCACCGGATCTGGTGTCAATTTAAAGAAGTAGTCCAGTTACACATTTGTGGGCTTATAACTTGGCTTCTGAATGTCCTAGAGAGATCAGGTTTGTTTTAATGTGCTCCAATCAACAGCCCCTACAACCAGAAAAAGGAATGGAGTCATTAGCACTTATGGTTTGTAAATGGCACCCAGAATTATAATGCACGAAGCACAATTTCACATCATTCTGGGTCCATTTGTGTGAAAACAAGGTCCAATCAGGCTGAAACGCTACAAAAAGGTAGAATCTATTGAGTTGTAAGTGATCTGAACGTTTCATGATGATAGCACTTTCCTAAGGGGGTCAAACCATGTCCCAAAGGTCACCGGATCTGGTGTCAATTTAAAGAAGTAGTCCAATTACACATTTGTGGGCTTATAACTTGGCTTCTGAATGTCCTAGAGAGATCAGGTTTGTTTTAGTGTACGCCAATCATCATCCCCTACAACCTCAAAAAGGAATGGAGTCATTAGCGCTTATGGTTTTTAAATGGCACCCAGAATTATGCTGCACTAAGCACAATTTCACATAATTCTGGGTTCATTTGTGTGAAAACAAGGTCCAATCAGGCTGAAACGTTACAGGAAGGTAGAATCTATTGAGTTGTAAGTGATCTGAACGTTTCTTGATGATCGCACATTCCTATAGGGGGTCAAACCATGTCCCAAAGGTCACCGGGCCTGGTGTCACTTTAAAGAAGTAGTCCAGTTACACCTTTGAGGGCTTATAACTTGGCTTCTGAATGTCCTAGAGAGATCAGGTTTTTTTAGTGTACTCCAATCAACAGCCCCTACAACCTCAAAAAGGAATGGAGTCATTAGCACTTATGGTTTTTAAATGGCACCCAGAATTATGTTGCACGAAGCACAATTTCATATCATTCTGGGTTCATTTGTGTGAAAACAAGGTCCAATCAGGGTGAAATATTACAGGAAGGTAGAATCTATTGAGTTGTAAGTGATCCGAACGTTTCATGATGATAGCACTTTCCTAAGGGGGTCAAACCATGTCCCAAAGGTCTCCGGATCTGGTGTCAATTTAAAGAAGTAGTCCAGTTACACCTTTGTGGGCTTATAACTTGTCTTCTGAATATCCTAGAGAGATCAGGTTTGTTTTAGTGTACTCCAATCAACATCCCCTACAACCTCAAAAAGGAATGGAGTCATTAGCACTTATGGTTTTTAAATGGCACCCAGAATTATGCTGCACTAAGCACAATTTCACATCATTCTGGGTTCATTTGTGTGAAAACAAGGTCCAATCAGGCTGAAACGTTACAGGAAGGTAGAATCTATTGAGTTGTAAGTGATCCGAACGTTTCATGATGATAGCACTTTCCTAAGGGGGTCAAACCATGTCCCAAAAGTCACCCGATCTGGTGTCAATTTAAAGAAGTAGTCCAGTTACACATTTGTGGGCTTATAACTTGGCTTCTGAATGTCCTAGAGAGATCAGGTTTGTTTTAGTGTACTCCAATCAACAGCCCCTACAACCACAAAAAGGAATGGAGTCATTAGCACTTAAGGTTTGTAAATGGCACCCAGAATTATGTTGCACGAAGCACAATTTCACATCATTCTGGGTCCATTTGTGTGAAAACAACGTCCAATCAGGCTGAAATGCTACAAGAAGGTAGAACCTATTGAGTTGTAAGTGATCTGAACGTTTCAAGATGATCGCACATTCCTATAGGGGGTAAAACCATGTCCCAAAGGTCACCGGGCCTAGTGTCACTTTAAAGAAGTAGTCCAGTTACACCTTTGAGGCCTCATAACTTGGCTTCTGAATGTCCTAGAGAGGTTAGGTTTGTTTTAGTGTTCTCCAATCAAAAGCCCCTACAACCACAAAAAGGAATGGAGTCATTAGCACTTATGGTTTGTAAATGGCACCCAGAATTATGTTGCACGAAGCACAATTTCACATCATTCTGGGCTCATTTGTGTGAAAACAAGGTCCAATCAGGCTGAAACGTTACAGGAAGGTAGAATCTATTGAGTTGTAAGTGATCTGAACGTTTCATGATTATAGCACTTTCCTAAGGGGGTCAAACCATGTCCCAAAGGTCACCGGATCTGGTGTGAATTTAAAGAAGTAGTCCAGTTACACATTTGTGGGCTTATAACTTGGCTTCTGAATGTCCTAGAGAGATCAGATTTGTTTTAATGTGCTCCAATCAACAGCCCCTACAACCACAAAAAGGAATGGAGTCATTAGCACTAATGGTTTTTAAATGGCACCCAGAATTATGCTGCACTAAGCACAATTTCACATCATTCTGGGTTCATTTGTGTGAAAACAAGGTCCAATCAGGCTGAAACGTTACAGGAAGGTAGAATCTATTGAGTTGTAAGTGATCTGAACGTTTCATAATGATAGCACTTTCCTAAGGGGGTCAAACCATGTCCCAAAGGTCACCGGATCTGGTGTCAATTTAAAGAAGTAGTCCAGTTACACATTTGTGGGCTTATAACTTGGCTTCTGAATGTCCTAGAGAGATCAGGTTTGTTTTAGTGTACGCCAATCAACATCCCCTACAACCTCAAAAAGGAATGGAGTCATTAGCACTAATGGTTTTTAAATGGCACCCAGAATTATGCTGCACTAAGCACAATTTCACATCATTCTGGGTTCATTTGTGTGAAAACAAGGTCCAATCAGGCTGAAACGTTACAGGAAGGTAGAATCTATTGAGTTGTAAGTGATCTGAACGTTTCATGATGATAGCACTTTCCTAAGGGGGTCAAACCATGTCCCAAAGGTCACCGGATCTGGTGTCAATTTAAAGAAGTAGTCCAGTTACACATTTGTGGGCTTATAACTTGGCTTCTGAATGTCCTAGAGAGATCAGTTTTTTTATGTGCTCCAATCAACAGCCCCTACAACCACAAAAAGGAATGGAGTCATTAGCACTTATGGTTTGTAAATGGCACCCAGAATTATGTTGCACGAAGCACAATTTCACATCATTCTGGGTCCATTTGTGTGAAAACAAGGTCCAATCAGGCTGAAACGCTACAAGAAGGTAGAATCTATTGAGTTGTAAGTGATCTGAACGTTTCATGATGATAGCACTTTCCTAAGGGGGTCAAACCATGTCCCAAAGGTCACCGGATCTGGTGTCAATTTAAAGAAGTAGTCCAGTTACACATTTGTGGGCTTATAACTTGGCTTCTGAATGTCCTAGAGAGATCAGGTTTGTTTTAGTGTACTCCAATCAACAGCCCCTACAACCACAAAAAGGAATGGCGTCATTAGCACTTAAGGTTTGTAAATGGCACCCAGAATTATGTTGCACGAAGCACAATTTCACATCATTCTGGGTCCATTTGTGTGAAAACAACGTCCAATCAGGCTGAAATGCTACAAGAAGGTAGAACCTATTGAGTTGTAAGTGATCTGAACGTTTCAAGATGATCGCACATTCCTATAGGGGGTAAAACCATGTCCCAAAGGTCACCGGGCCTAGTGTCACTTTAAAGAAGTAGTCCAGTTACACCTTTGAGGCCTCACTTGGCTTCTGAATGTCCTAGAGAGGTTAGGTTTGTTTTAGTGTTCTCCAATCAAAAGCCCCTACAACCACAAAAAGGAATGGAGTCATTAGCACTTATGGTTTGTAAATGGCACCCAGAATTATGTTGCACGAAGCACAATTTCACATCATTCTGGGCTCATTTGTGTGAAAACAAGGTCCAATCAGGCTGAAACGTTACAGGAAGGTAGAATCTATTGAGTTGTAAGTGATCCGAACGTTTCATGATGATAGCACTTTCCTAAGGGGGTCAAACCATGTCCCAAAAGTCACCCGATCTGGTGTCAATTTAAAGAAGTAGTCCAGTTACACATTTGTGGGCTTATAACTTGGCTTCTGAATGTCCTAGAGAGATCAGGTTTGTTTTAGTGTACTCCAATCAACAGCCCCTACAACCACAAAAAGGAATGGAGTCATTAGCACTTAAGGTTTGTAAATGGCACCCAGAATTATGTTGCACGAAGCACAATTTCACATCATTCTGGGTCCATTTGTGTGAAAACAACGTCCAATCAGGCTGAAATGCTACAAGAAGGTAGAACCTATTGAGTTGTAAGTGATCTGAACGTTTCAAGATGATCGCACATTCCTATAGGGGGTAAAACCATGTCCCAAAGGTCACCGGGCCTAGTGTCACTTTAAAGAAGTAGTCCAGTTACACCTTTGAGGCCTCATAACTTGGCTTCTGAATGTCCTAGAGAGGTTAGGTTTGTTTTAGTGTTCTCCAATCAAAAGCCCCTACAACCACAAAAAGGAATGGAGTCATTAGCACTTATGGTTTGTAAATGGCACCCAGAATTATGTTGCACGAAGCACAATTTCACATCATTCTGGGCTCATTTGTGTGAAAACAAGGTCCAATCAGGCTGAAACGTTACAGGAAGGTAGAATCTATTGAGTTGTAAGTGATCTGAACGTTTCATGATTATAGCACTTTCCTAAGGGGGTCAAACCATGTCCCAAAGGTCACCGGATCTGGTGTGAATTTAAAGAAGTAGTCCAGTTACACATTTGTGGGCTTATAACTTGGCTTCTGAATGTCCTAGAGAGATCAGATTTGTTTTAATGTGCTCCAATCAACAGCCCCTACAACCACAAAAAGGAATGGAGTCATTAGCACTTATGTTTTGTAAATGGCACCCAGAATTATGTTGCACGAAGCACAATTTCACATCATTCTGGGTCCATTTTTGTGAAAACAAGGTCCAATCAGGCTGAAACGCTACAAGAAGGTAGAATCTATTGAGTTGTAAGTGATCTGAACGTTTCATGATGATAGCACTTTCCTAAGGGGGTCAAACCATGTCCCAAAGGTCACCGGATATGGTGTCAATTTAAAGAAGTAGTCCAGTTACACATTTGTGGGCTTATAACTTGGCTTCTGAATGTCCTAGAGAGATCAGGTTTGTTTTAGTGTACGCCAATCAACATCCCCTACAACCTCAAAAAGGAATGGAGTCATTAGCACTAATGGTTTTTAAATGGCACCCAGAATTATGCTGCACTAAGCACAATTTCACATCATTCTGGGTTCATTTGTGTGAAAACAAGGTCCAATCAGGCTGAAACGTTACAGGAAGGTAGAATCTATTGAGTTGTAAGTGATCTGAACGTTTCATAATGATAGCACTTTCCTAAGGGGGTCAAACCATGTCCCAAAGGTCACCGGATCTGGTGTCAATTTAAAGAAGTAGTCCAGTTACACATTTGTGGGCTTATAACTTGGCTTCTGAATGTCCTAGAGAGATCAGTTTTTTTATGTGCTCCAATCAACAGCCCCTACAACCACAAAAAGGAATGGAGTCATTAGCACTTATGGTTTGTAAATGGCACCCAGAATTATGTTGCACGAAGCACAATTTCACATCATTCTGGGTCCATTTGTGTGAAAACAAGGTCCAATCAGGCTGAAACGCTACAAGAAGGTAGAATCTATTGAGTTGTAAGTGATCTGAACGTTTCATGATGATAGCACTTTCCTAAGGGGGTCAAACCATGTCCCAAAGGTCACCGGATCTGGTGTCAATTTAAAGAAGTAGTCCAGTTACACATTTGTGGGCTTATAACTTGGCTTCTGAATGTCCTAGAGAGATCAGGTTTGTTTTAGTGTACTCCAATCAACAGCCCCTACAACCACAAAAAGGAATGGCGTCATTAGCACTTAAGGTTTGTAAATGGCACCCAGAATTATGTTGCACGAAGCACAATTTCACATCATTCTGGGTCCATTTGTGTGAAAACAACGTCCAATCAGGCTGAAATGCTACAAGAAGGTAGAACCTATTGAGTTGTAAGTGATCTGAACGTTTCAAGATGATCGCACATTCCTATAGGGGGTAAAACCATGTCCCAAAGGTCACCGGGCCTAGTGTCACTTTAAAGAAGTAGTCCAGTTACACCTTTGAGGCCTCACTTGGCTTCTGAATGTCCTAGAGAGGTTAGGTTTGTTTTAGTGTTCTCCAATCAAAAGCCCCTACAACCACAAAAAGGAATGGAGTCATTAGCACTTATGGTTTGTAAATGGCACCCAGAATTATGTTGCACGAAGCACAATTTCACATCATTCTGGGCTCATTTGTGTGAAAACAAGGTCCAATCAGGCTGAAACGTTACAGGAAGGTAGAATCTATTGAGTTGTAAGTGATCTGAACGTTTCATGATTATAGCACTTTCCTAAGGGGGTCAAACCATGTCCCAAAGGTCACCGGATCTGGTGTGAATTTAAAGAAGTAGTCCAGTTACACATTTGTGGGCTTATAACTTGGCTTCTGAATGTCCTAGAGAGATCAGATTTGTTTTAATGTGCTCCAATCAACAGCCCCTACAACCACAAAAAGGAATAGAGTCATTAGCACTTATGTTTTGTAAATGGCACCCAGAATTATGTTGCACGAAGCACAATTTCACATCATTCTGGGTCCATTTGTGTGAAAACAAGGTCCAATCAGGCTGAAACGCTACAAGAAGGTAGAATCTATTGAGTTGTAAGTGATCTGAACGTTTCATGATGATAGCACTTTCCTAAGGGGGTCAAACCATGTCCCAAAGGTCACCGGATATGGTGTCAATTTAAAGAAGTAGTCCAGTTACACATTTGTGGGCTTATAACTTGGCTTCTGAATGTCCTAGAGAGATCAGGTTTGTTTTAGTGTACGCCAATCAACATCCCCTACAACCTCAAAAAGGAATGGAGTCATTAGCACTTATGGTTTTTAAATGGCACCCAGAATTATGCTGCACTAAGCACAATTTCACATAATTCTGGGTTCATTTGTGTGAAAACAAGGTCCAATAAGGCTGAAACGTTACAGGAAGGTAGAATCTATTGAGTTGTAAGTGATCTGAATGTTTCATGATGAAAGCACTTTCCTAAGGGGGTCAAACCATGTCCCAAAGGTCACCGGATCTGGTGTCAATTTAAAGAAGTAGTCCAGTTACACATTTGTGGGCTTATAACTTGGCTTCTGAATGTCCTAGAGAGATCAGATTTGTTTTAATGTGCTCCAATCAACAGCCCCTACAACGACAAAAAGGAATGGAGTCATTAGCACTTATGTTTTTTAAATGGCACCCAGAATTATGCTGCACTAAGCACAATTTCACATAATTCTGGGTTCATTTGTGTGAAAACAAGGTCCAATCAGGCTGAAACGTTACAGGAAGGTAGAATCTATTGAGTTGTAAGTGATCTGAACGTTTCATGATGATAGCACTTTCCTAAGGGGATCAAAAAATGTCCCAAAGGTCACTGGATCTGGTGTCAATTTAAAGAAGTAGTCCAGTTACACATTTGTGGGCTTATAACTTGGCTTCTGAATGTCCTAGAGAGATCAGGTATGTTTTAATGTGCTCCAATCAACAGCCCCTACAACCACAAAAAGGAATGGAGTCATTAGCACTTATGGTTTGTAAATGGCACCCAGAATTATGTTGCACGAAGCACAATTTCACATCATTCTGGGTCCATTTGTGTGAAAACAAGGTCCAATAAGACTGAAACGCTACAAGAAGGTAGAATCTATTGAGTTGTAAGTTATCTGAACGTTTCATGATGATAGCACTTTCCTAAGGGGGTCAAACCATGTCCCAAAGGTCACCGGATCTGGTGTCAATTTAAAGAAGTAGTCCAGTTACACATTTGTGGGCTTATAACTTGGCTTCTGAATGTCCTAGAGAGATCAGGTTTGTTTTAATGTGCTCCAATCAACAGCCCCTACAACCAGAAAAAGGAATGGAGTCATTAGCACTTATGGTTTGTAAATGGCACCCAGAATTATAATGCACGAAGCACAATTTCACATCATTCTGGGTCCATTTGTGTGAAAACAAGGTCCAATCAGGCTGAAACGCTACAAGAAGGTAGAATCTATTGAGTTGTAAGTGATCTGAACGTTTCATGATGATAGCACTTTCCTAAGGGGGTCAAACCATGTCCCAAAGGTCACAGGATCTGGTGTCAATTTAAAGAAGTATTCCAATTACACATTTGTGGGCTTATAACTTGGCTTCTGAATGTCCTAGAGAGATCAGGTTTGTTTTAGTGTACGCCAATCAACATCCCCTACAACCTCAAAAAGGAATGGAGTCATTAGCACTTATGGTTTTTAAATGGCACCCAGAATTATGCTGCACTAAGCACAATTTCACATAATTCTGGGTTCATTTGTGTGAAAACAAGGTCCAATCAGGCTGAAACGTTACAGGAAGGTAGAATCTATTGAGTTGTAAGTGATCTGAACGTTTCAAGATGATCGCACATTCCTATAGGGGGTAAAACCATGTCCCAAAGGTCACCGGGCCTAGTGTCACTTTAAAGAAGTAGTCCAGTTACACCTTTGAGGCCTCATAACTTGGCTTCTGAATGTCCTAGAGAGGTTAGGTTTGTTTTAGTGTTCTCCAATCAAAAGCCCCTACAGCCAAAAAAAGGAATGGAGTCATTAGCACTTATGGTTTGTAAATGGCACCCAGAATTATGTTGCACGAAGCACAATTTCACATCATTCTGGGCTCATTTGTGTGAAAACAAGGTCCAATCAGGCTGAAACGTTACAGGAAGGTAGAATCTATTGAGTTGTAAGTGATCTGAACGTTTCATGATTATAGCACTTTCCTAAGGGGGTCAAACCATGTCCCAAAGGTCACCGGATCTGGTGTGAATTTAAAGAAGTAGTCCAGTTACACATTTGTGGGCTTATAACTTGGCTTCTGAATGTCCTAGAGAGATCAGATTTGTTTTAATGTGCTCCAATCAACAGCCCCTACAACCACAAAAAGGAATGGAGTCATTAGCGCTTATGTTTTGTAAATGGCACCCAGAATTATGTTGCACGAAGCACAATTTCACATCATTCTGGGTCCATTTGTGTGAAAACAAGGTCCAATCAGGCTGAAACGCTACAAGAAGGTAGAATCTATTGAGTTGTAAGTGATCTGAACGTTTCATGATGATAGCACTTTCCTAAGGGGGTCAAACCATGTCCCAAAGGTCACCGGATATGGTGTCAATTTAAAGAAGTAGTCCAGTTACACATTTGTGGGCTTATAACTTGGCTTCTGAATGTCCTAGAGAGATCAGGTTTGTTTTAGTGTACGCCAATCAACATCCCCTACAACCTCAAAAAGGAATGGAGTCATTAGCACTTATGGTTTTTAAATGGCACCCAGAATTATGCTGCACTAAGCACAATTTCACATCATTCTGGGTTCATTTGTGTGAAAACAAGGTCCAATCAGGCTGAAACGTTACAGGAAGGTAGAATCTATTGAGTTGTAAGTGATCTGAACGTTTCATGATGATAGCACTTTCCTAAGGGGGTCAAACCATGTCCCAAAGGTCACCGGATCTGGTGTCAATTTAAATAAGTAGTCCAGTTACACATTTGTGGGCTTATAACTTGGCTTCTGAATGTCCTAGAGAGATCAGTTTTTTTTATGTGCTCCAATCAACAGCCCCTACAACCACAGAAAGGAATGGAGTCATTAGCACTTATGGTTTGTAAATGGCACCCAGAATTATGCTGCACTAAGCACAATTTCACATAATTCTGGGTTCATTTGTGTGAAAACAAGGTCCAATCAGGCTGAAACGTTACAGGAAGGTAGAATCTATTGAGTTGTAAGTGATCTGAACGTTTCATGATGATCGCACATTCCTATAGGGGGTCAAACCATGTCCCAAAGGTCACCGGGCCTGGTGTCACTTTAAAGAAGTAGTCCAGTTACACCTTTGAGGGCTTATAACTTGGCTTCTGAATGTCCTAGAGAGATCAGGTTTGTTTTAGTGTACTCCAATCAACAGCCCCTACAACCTCAAAAAGGAATGGAGTCATTAGGACTTATGGTTTTTAAATGGCACCCAGAATTATGCTGCACTAAGCACAATTTCACATCATTCTGGGTTCATTTGTGTGAAAACAAGGTCCAATCAGGCTGAAACGTTACAGGAAGGTAGAATCTATTGAGTTGTAAGTGATCCGAACGTTTCATGATGATAGCACTTTCCTAAGGGGGTCAAACCATGTCCCAAAAGTCACCCGATCTGGTGTCAATTTAAAGAAGTAGTCCAGTTACACATTTGTGGGCTTATAACTTGGCTTCTGAATGTCCTAGAGAGATCAGGTTTGTTTTAGTGTACTCCAATCAACAGCCCCTACAACCACAAAAAGGAATGGAGTCATTAGCACTTAAGGTTTGTAAATGGCACCCAGAATTATGTTGCACGAAGCACAATTTCACATCATTCTGGGTCCATTTGTGTGAAAACAACGTCCAATCAGGCTGAAATGCTACAAGAAGGTAGAACCTATTGAGTTGTAAGTGATCTGAACGTTTCAAGATGATCGCACATTCCTATAGGGGGTAAAACCATGTCCCAAAGGTCACCGGGCCTAGTGTCTCTTTAAAGAAGTAGTCCAGTTACACCTTTGTGGGCTTATAACTTGGCTTCTGAATGTCCTAGAGAGGTTAGGTTTGTTTTAGTGTACTCCATTCAACAGCCCCTACAACCACAAAAAGGAATGGAGTCATTAGCACTTATGGTTTGTAAATGGCACCCAGAATTATGTTGCACAAAGCACAATTTCACATCATTCTGGGTTCATTTGTGTGAAAACAAGGTCCAATCAGGCTGAAACGTTACAGGAAGGTAGAATCTATTGAGTTGTAAGTGATCTGAACATTTCATGATGATAGCACTTTCCTAAGGGGGTCAAACCATGTCCTAAAGGTCACCCGATCCGGTAACAATTTAAAGAAGTAGTCCAGTTACACATTTGTGGGCTTATAACTTGGCTTCTGAATGTCCTAGAGAGATCAGGTTTGTTTTAGTGTACGCCAATCAACATCCCCTACAACCTCAAAAAGGAATGGAGTCATTAGCACTTATGGTTTTTAAATGGCACCCAGAATTATGCTGCATTAAGCACAATTTCACATAATTCTGGGTTCATTTGTGTGAATACAAGGTCCAATCAGGCTGAAACGTTACAGGAAGGTAGAATCTATTGAGTTGTAAGTGATCTGAACGTTTCATGATGATAGCACTTTCCTAAGGGGGTCAAACCATGTCCCAAAGGTCACCGGATCTGGTGTCAATTTAAAGAAGTAGTCCAGTTACACATTTGTGGGCTTATAACTTGGCTTCCGAATGTCCTAGAGAGATCAGGTTTGTTTTAATGTACTCCAATCAACAGCCCCTACAACCACAAAAAGGAATGGAGTCATTAGCACTTTTGATTTGTAAATGGCACCCAGAATTATGTTGCACGAAGCACAATTTCACATCATTCTGGGTCCATTTGTGTGAAAACAAGGTCCAATCAGGCTGAAACGGTACAAGAAGGTAGAATCTATTGAGTTGTAAGTGATCTGAACGTTTCAAGATGATTGCACATTCCTATAGGGGGTAAAACCATGTCCCAAAGGTCACCGGATCTGGTGTCAATTTAAAGAAGTAGTCCAGTTACACATTTGTGGGCTTATAACTTGGCTTCTGAATGTCCTAGAGAGATCAGGTTTGTTTTAATGTGCTCCAATCAACATCCCCTACAACCTCAAAAAGGAATGGAGTCATTAGCACTTATGGTTTTTAAAGGGCACCCAGAATTATGCTGCACTAAGCACAATTTCACATAATTCTGGGTTCATTTGTGTGAAAACAAGGTCCAATCAGGATGAAACGTTACAGGAAGGTAGAATCTATTGAGTTGTAAGTGATCTGAACGTTTCATGATGATCGCACATTCCTATAGGGGGTCAAACCATGTCCCAAAGGTCACCGGGCCTGGTGTCACTTTAAAGAAGTAGTCCAGTTACAGCTTTGAGGGCTTATAACTTGGCTTCTGAATGTCCTAGAGAGATCAGGTTTGTTTTAGTGTACTCCAATCAACAGCCCCTACAACCTCAAAAAGGAATGGAGTCATTAGGACTTATGGTTTTTAAATGGCACCCAGAATTATGCTGCACGAAGCACAATTTCACATCATTCTGGGTCCATTTGTGTGAAAACAACGTCCAATCAGGCTGAAATGCTACAAGAAGGTAGAACCTATTGAGTTGTAAGTGATCTGAACGTTTCAAGATGATCGCACATTCCTATAGGGGGTAAAACCATGTCCCAAAGGTCACCGGGCCTAGTGTCTCTTTAAAGAAGTAGTCCAGTTACACCTTTGTGGGCTTATAACTTGGCTTCTGAATGTCCTAGAGAGGTTAGGTTTGTTTTAGTGTACTCCATTCAACAGCCCCTACAACCACAAAAAGGAATGGAGTCATTAGCACTTATGGTTTGTAAATGGCACCCAGAATTATGTTGCACAAAGCACAATTTCACATCATTCTGGGTTCATTTGTGTGAAAACAAGGTCCAATCAGGCTGAAACGTTACAGGAAGGTAGAATCTATTGAGTTGTAAGTGATCTGAACATTTCATGATGATAGCACTTTCCTAAGGGGGTCAAACCATGTCCTAAAGGTCACCCGATCCGGTAACAATTTAAAGAAGTAGTCCAGTTACACATTTGTGGGCTTATAACTTGGCTTCTGAATGTCCTAGAGAGATCAGGTTTGTTTTAGTGTACGCCAATCAACATCCCCTACAACCTCAAAAAGGAATGGAGTCATTAGCACTTATGGTTTTTAAATGGCACCCAGAATTATGCTGCATTAAGCACAATTTCACATAATTCTGGGTTCATTTGTGTGAATACAAGGTCCAATCAGGCTGAAACGTTACAGGAAGGTAGAATCTATTGAGTTGTAAGTGATCTGAACGTTTCATGATGATAGCACTTTCCTAAGGGGGTCAAACCATGTCCCAAAGGTCACCGGATCTGGTGTCAATTTAAAGAAGTAGTCCAGTTACACATTTGTGGGCTTATAACTTGGCTTCCGAATGTCCTAGAGAGATCAGGTTTGTTTTAATGTACTCCAATCAACAGCCCCTACAACCACAAAAAGGAATGGAGTCATTAGCACTTTTGATTTGTAAATGGCACCCAGAATTATGTTGCACGAAGCACAATTTCACATCATTCTGGGTCCATTTGTGTGAAAACAAGGTCCAATCAGGCTGAAACGGTACAAGAAGGTAGAATCTATTGAGTTGTAAGTGATCTGAACGTTTCAAGATGATTGCACATTCCTATAGGGGGTAAAACCATGTCCCAAAGGTCACCGGATCTGGTGTCAATTTAAAGAAGTAGTCCAGTTACACATTTGTGGGCTTATAACTTGGCTTCTGAATGTCCTAGAGAGATCAGGTTTGTTTTAATGTGCTCCAATCAACATCCCCTACAACCTCAAAAAGGAATGGAGTCATTAGCACTTATGGTTTTTAAAGGGCACCCAGAATTATGCTGCACTAAGCACAATTTCACATAATTCTGGGTTCATTTGTGTGAAAACAAGGTCCAATCAGGATGAAACGTTACAGGAAGGTAGAATCTATTGAGTTGTAAGTGATCTGAACGTTTCATGATGATCGCACATTCCTATAGGGGGTCAAACCATGTCCCAAAGGTCACCGGGCCTGGTGTCACTTTAAAGAAGTAGTCCAGTTACAGCTTTGAGGGCTTATAACTTGGCTTCTGAATGTCCTAGAGAGATCAGGTTTGTTTTAGTGTACTCCAATCAACAGCCCCTACAACCTCAAAAAGGAATGGAGTCATTAGCACTTATGGTTTTTAAATGGCACCCAGAATTATGCTGCACTAAGCACAATTTCACATCATTCTGGGTTCATTTGTGTGAAAACAAGGTCCAATCAGGCTGAAACGTTACAGGAAGGTAGAATCTATTGAGTTGTAAGTGATCCGAACGTTTCATGATGATAGCACTTTCCTAAGGGGGTCAAACCATGTCCCAAAAGTCACCCGATCTGGTGTCAATTTAAAGAAGTAGTCCAGTTACACATTTGTGGGCTTATAACTTGGCTTCTGAATGTCCTAAAGAGATCAGGTTTGTTTTAGTGTACTCCAATCAACAGCCCCTACGACCACAAAAAGGAATGGAGTCATTAGCACTTAAGGTTTGTAAATGGCACCCAGAAGTATGTTGCACGAAGCACAATTTCACATCATTCTGGGTCCATTTGTGTGAAAACAACGTCCAATCAGGCTGAAATGCTACAAGAAGGTAGAACCTATTGAGTTGTAAGTGATCTGAACGTTTCAAGATGATCGCACATTCCTATAGGGGGTAAAACCATGTCCCAAAGGTCACCGGGCCTAGTGTCTCTTTAAAGAAGTAGTCCAGTTACACCTTTGTGGGCTTATAACTTGGCTTCTGAATGTCCTAGAGAGGTTAGGTTTGTTTTAGTGTACTCCATTCAACAGCCCCTACAACCACAAAAAGGAATGGAGTCATTAGCACTTATGGTTTGTAAATGGCACCCAGAATTATGTTGCACAAAGCACAATTTCACATCATTCTGGGTTCATTTGTGTGAAAACAAGGTCCAATCAGGCTGAAACGTTACAGGAAGGTAGAATCTATTGAGTTGTAAGTGATCTGAACATTTCATGATGATAGCACTTTCCTAAGGGGGTCAAACCATGTCCTAAAGGTCACCCGATCTAGTAACAATTTAAAGAAGTAGTCCATTTACACATTTATGGGCTTTTAACTTGGCTTCTGAATGTCCTAGAGAGATCAGGTTTGTTTTAATGTACTCCAACCAACAGCGCCTACAACCACAAAAAGGAATGGAGTCATTAGCACTTATGGTTTGTAAATGGCACCCAGAATTATGTTGCACGAAGCACAATTTCACATCATTCTGGGTCCATTTGTGTGAAAACAAGGTCCAATCAGGCTGAAACGTTACAAGAAGGTAGAATCTATTGAGTTGTAAGTGATCTGAACGTTTCATGATGATCGCACATTCCTATAGGGGGTCAAACCATGTCCCAAAGGTCACCGGGCCTGGTGTCACTTTAAAGAAGTAGTCCAGTTACACCTTTGAGGGCTTATAACTTGGCTTCTGAATGTCCTAGAGAGATCAGGTTTGTTTTAGTGTACTCCAATCAACAGCCCCTACAACCTCAAAAAGTAATGGAGTCATTAGCACTTATGATTTTTTAAATGGCACCCAGAATTATGTTGCACGAAGCACAATTTCACATCATTCTGGGTCCATTTGTGTGAAAACAACGTCCAATCAGGCTGAAACGCTACAAGAAGGAAGAACCTATTGAGTTGTTAGTGATCTGAACGTTTCAAGATGATCGCACATTCCTATAGGGGGTAAAACCATGTCCCAAAGGTCACCGGGCCTGGTGTCTCTTTAAAGAAGTAGTCCAGTTACACCTTTGTGGGCTTATAACTTGGCTTCTGAATGTCCTAGAGAGGTTAGGTTTGTTTTAGTGTACTCCAATCAACAGCCCCTACAACCACAAAAAGGAATGGAGTCATTAGCACTTATGGTTTGTAAATGGCGCCCAGAATTATGTTGCACGAAGCACAATTTCACATCATTCTGGGTTCATTTGTGTGAAAACGAGGTCCAATCAGGCTGAAACGTTACAGGAAGGTAGAATCTATTCAGTTGTAAGTGATCTGAACGTTTCATGATGATAGCACTTTCCTAAGGGGGTCAAACCATGTCCCAAAGGTCACCGGATCTGGTAACAATTTAAAGAAGTAGTCCAGTTAGACATTTGTGGGCTTATAACTTGGCTTCTGAATGTCCTAGAGAGATCAGGTTTGTTTTAATGTACTCCAATCAACAGCCCCTACAACCACAAAAAGGAATGGAGTCATTATCACTTATGGTTTGTAAATGGCACCCAGAATTATGTTGCATGAAGCACAATTTTACATCATTCTGGGTCCATTTGTGTGAAAACAAGGTCCAATCAGGCTGAAACGCTACAAGAAGGTAGAATCTATTGAGTTGTAAGTGATCTGAACGTTTCAAGATGACCGCACATTCCTATAGGGGGTAAAACCATGTCCCAAAGGTCACCGGGCCTGGTGTCTCTTTAAAGAAGTAGTCCAGTTGCACCTTTGAGGGCTTATAACTTGGCTTCTGAATGTCCTAGAGAGATCAGGTTTGTTTTAGTGTACTCCAATCAACAGCCCCTACAACCTCAAAAAGGAATGGAGTCATTAGCACTTATGGTTTTTAAATGGCACCCAGAATTATGTTGCACGAAGCACAATTTCACATCATTCTGGGTCCATTTGTGTGAAAACAACGTCCAATCAGGCTGAAACGCTACAAGAAGGAAGAACCTATTGAGTTGTTAGTGATCTGAATGTTTCAAGATGATCGCACATTCCAATAGGGGGTAAAACCATGTCCCAAAGGTCACCGGGCCTGGTGTCTCTTTAAAGAAGTAGTCCAGTTACACCTTTGTGGGCTTATAACTTGGCTTCTGAATGTCCTAGAGAGGTTAGGTTTGTTTTAGTGTACTCCAATCAACAGCCCCTACAACCACAAAAAGGAATGGAGTCATTAGCACTTATGATTTGTAAATTGCACCCAGAATTATGTTGCACGAAGCACAATTTCAAATCATTCTGGGTACATTTGTGTGAAAACAAGGTCCAATCAGGCTAAAACGTTACAGGAAGGTAGAATCTATTGAGTTGTAAGTGATCTGAACGTTTCATGATGATAGCACTTTCCTAAGGGGGTCAAACCATGTCCCAAAGGTCACCGGATCTGGTAACAATTTAAAGAAGTAGTCCAGTTACACATTTGTGGGCTTATAACTTGGCTTCTGAATGTCCTAGAGAGATCAGGTTTGTTTTAATGTACTCCAATCAACAGCCCCTACAACCACAAAAAGGAATGGAGTCATTATCACTTATGGTTTGTAAATGGCACCCAGAATTATGTTGCATGAAGCACAATTTTACATCATTCTGGGTCCATTTGTGTGAAAACAAGGTCCAATCAGGCTGAAACGCTACAAGAAGGTAGAATCTATTGAGTTGTAAGTGATCTGAACGTTTCAAGATGACCGCACATTCCTATAGGGGGTAAAACCATGTCCCAAAGGTCACCGGGCCTGGTGTCTCTTTAAAGAAGTAGTCCAGTTACACCTTTGTGGGCTTATAACTTGGCTTCTGAATGTCCTAGAGAGGTTAGGTTTGTTTTAGTGTACTCCAATCAACAGCCCCTACAACCACAAAAAGGAATGGAGTCATTAGCACTTATGGTTTGTAAATGACACCCAGAATTATGTTGCACGAAGCACAATTTCACATCATTCTGGGTTCATTTGTGTGAAAACAAGGTCCAATCAGGCTGAAACGTTACAGGAAGGTAGAATCTATTGAGTTGTAAGTGATCTGAACGTTTCATGATGATAGCACTTTCCTAAGGGGGTCAAACCATGTCCCAAAGGTCACCGGATCTGGTAACAATTTAAAGAAGTAGTCCAGTTACACATTTGTGGGCTTATAACTTGGCTTCTGAATGTCCTAGAGAGATCAGGTTTGTTTTAATGTACTCCAATCAACAGCCCCTACAACCACAAAAAGGAATGGAGTCATTAGCACTTATGGTTTGTAAATGGCACCCAGAATTATGTTGCATGAAGCACAATTTCACATCATTCTGGGTCCATTTGTGTGAAAACAAGGTCCAATCAGGCTGAAACGCTACAAGAAGGTAGAATCTATTGAGTTGTAAGTGATCTGAACGTTTCAAGATGACCGCACATTCCTATAGGGGGTAAAACCATGTCCCAAAGGTCACCGGGCCTGGTGTCTCTTTAAAGAAGTAGTCCAGTTACACCTTTGTGGGCTTATAACTTGGCTTCTGAATGTCCTAGAGAGGTTAGGTTTGTTTTAGTGTATTCCAATCAACAGCCCCTACAACCACAAAAAGAAATGGAGTCATTAGCACTTATGGTTTGTAAATGGCACCCAGAATTATGTTGCACGAAGCACAATGTCACATCATTCTGGGTCCATTTGTGTGAAACAAGGTCCAATCAGGCTGAAACGCTACAAGAAGGTAGAATCTATTGAGTTGTAAGTGATCTGAACGTTTCATGATGATCGCACATTCCTATAGGGGGTCAAACCATGTCCCAAAGGTCACCGGGCCTGGTGTCACTTTAAAGAAGTAGTCCAGTTACACCTTTGAGGGCGTATAACTTGGCTTCTGAATGACCTAGAGAGATCAGGTTTGTTTTAGTGTACTCCAATCAACTGCCCCTACAACCTCAAAAAGGAATGGAGTCATTAGCACTTATGGTTCTTAAATGGCACCCAGAATTATGTTGCACGAAGCACAATTTCACATCATTCTGGGTTCATTTGTGTGAAAACAAGGTCCAATCAGGCTGAAATGTTACAGGAAGGTAGAATCTATTGAGTTGTAATTGATCTGAACGTTTCATGATGATAGCACTTTCCTAAGGGGGTCAAACCATGTCCCAAAGGTCACAGGATCTGGTGTCAATTTAAAGAAGTAGTCCAGTTACACCTTTGTGGGCTTATAACTTGGCTTCTGAATGTCCTAGAGAGATCAGGTTTGTTTTAGTATACTCCAATCAACAGCCCCTACAACCACAAAAAGGAATGGAGTCATTAGCACTTATGGTTTTTAAATGGCACCCAGAATTATGTTGCACGAAGCACAATTTCACATCATTCTGGGTTCATTTGTGTGAAAACAAGGTCCAATCAGGCTGAAACGTTACAGGAAGGTAGAATCTATTGAGTTATAAGTGATCTGAACGTTTCATGATTGATAGCACTTTCCTAAGGGGGTCAAACCATGTCCCAAAGGTCACCGGATCTGGTGTCAATTTAAAGAAGTAGTCCAGTTACACCTTTGTGGGCTTATAACTTGGCTTCTGAATATCCTAGAGAGATCAGGTTTGTTTTAGTGTACTCCAATCAACATCCCCTACAAGCTCAAAAAGGAATGGAGTCATTAGCACTTATGGTTTTTAAATGGCACCCAGAATTATGCTGCACTAAGCACAATTTCACATCATTCTGGGTTCATTTGTGTGAAAACAAGGTCCAATCAGGCTGAAACGTTACAGGAAGGTCGAATCTATTGAGTTGTAAGTGTTCCGAACGTTTCATGATGATAGCACTTTCCTAAGGGGGTCAAACCATGTCCCAAAGGTCACCGGATCTGGTGTCAATTTAAAGAAGTAGTCCATTTACACATTTGTGGGCTTATAACTTGGCTTCTGAATGTCCTAGAGAGATCAGGTTTGTTTTAATGTACTCCAACCAACAGCCCCTACAACCACAAAAAGGAATGGAGTCATTAGCACTTATGGTTTGTAAATGGCACCCAGAATTATGTTGCACGAAGCACAATTTCACATCATTCTGGGTTCATTTGTGTGAAAACAAGGTCCAATCAGGCTGAAATGTTACAGGAAGGTAGAATCTATTGAGTTGTAAGTGATCTGAACGTTTCATGATTATAGCACTTTCCTAAGGGGGTCAAACCATGTCCCAAAGGTCACAGGATCTGGTGTCAATTTAAAGAAGTAGTCCAGTTACACCTTTGTGGGCTTATAACTTGGCTTCTGAATGTCCTAGAGAGATCAGGTTTGTTTTAGTATACTCCAATCAACAGCCCCTACAACCACAAACAGGAATGGAGTCATTAGCACTTATGGTTTTTAAATGGCACCCAGAATTATGTTGCACGAAGCACAATTTCACATCATTCTGGGTTCATTTGTGTGAAAACAAGGTCCAATCAGGCTGAAACGTTACAGGAAGGTAGAATCTATTGAGTTGTAAGTGATCTGAACGTTTCATGATGATAGCACTTTCCTAAGGGGGTCAAACCATGTCCCAAAGGTCACCGGGCCTGGTGTCACTTTAAAGAAGTAGTCCAGTTACACTTTTGAGGGCTTATAACTTGGCTTCTGAATGTCCAAGAGAGGTTAGGTTTGTTTTAGTGTACTCCAATCAACAGCCCCTACAACCACAAAAAGGAATGGAGTCATTAGCACTTATGGTTTGTAAATGGCACCCAGAATTATGTTGCACGAAGCACAATTTCACATCATTCTGGGTTCATTTGTGTGAAAACAAGGTCCAATCAGGCTGAAACGTTACAGGAAGGTAGAATCTATTGAGTTGTAAGTGATCTGAACGTTTCATGATGATAGCACTTTCCTAAGGGGGTCAAACCATGTCCCAAAGGTCACCGGATCTGGTAACAATTTAAAGAAGTAGTCCAGTTACACATTTGTGGGCTTATAACTTGGCTTCTGAATGTCCTAGAGAGATCAGGTTTGTTTTAATGTACTCCAATCAACAGCCCCTACAACCGCTAAAAGGAATGGAGTCATTATCACTTATGGTTTGTAAATGGCACCCAGAATTATGTTGCACGAAGCACAATTTTACATCATTCTGGGTCCATTTGTGTGAAAACAAGGTCCAATCAGGCTGAAACGCTACAAGAAGGTAGAATCTATTGAGTTGTAAGTGATCTGAACGTTTCAAGATGACCGCACATTCCTATAGGGGGTAAAACCATGTCCCAAAGGTCACCGGGCCTGGTGTCTCTTTAAAGAAGTAGTCCAGTTACACCTTTGTGGGCTCATAACTTGGCTTCTGAATGTCCTAGAGAGGTTAGGTTTGTTTTAGTGTACTCCAATCAACAGCCGCTACAACCACAAAAAGGAATGGAGTCATTAGCACTTATGGTTTGGAAATGACACCCAGAATTATGTTGCACGAAGCACAATTTCACATCATTCTGGGTTCATTTGTGTGAAAACAAGGTCCAATCAGGCTGAAACGTTACAGGAAGGTAGAATCTATTGAGTTGTAAGAAATCTGAACGTTTCATGATGATAGCACTTTCCTAAGGGGGTCAAACCATGTCCCAAAGGTCACTGGATCTGGTAACAATTTAAAGAAGTAGTCCAGTTACACATTTGTGGGCTTATAACTTGGCTTCTGAATGTCCTAGAGAGATCAGGTTTGTTTTAATGTACTCCAATCAACAGCCCCTACAACCACAAAAAGGAATGGAGTAATTAGCACTTATGGTTTGTAAATGGCACCCAGAATTTTGTTGCATGAAGCACAATTTCACATCATTCTGGGTCCATTTGTGTGAAAACAAGGTCCAATCAGCCTGAAACGTTACAGGAAGGTAGAATCTATTGAGTTGTAAGTGATCTGAACGTTTCATGATGATAGCACTTTCCTAAGGGGGTCAAACCATGTCCCAAAGGTCACCGGATCTGGTAACAATTTAAAGAAGTAGTCCAGTTACACCTTTGTGGGCTTATAACTTGGCTTCTGAATGTCCTAGAGAGGTTAGGTTTGTTTTAGTGTACTCCAATCAACAGCCCCTACAACCACAAAAAGGAATGGAGTCATAAACACTTATGGTTTTTAAATGGCACCCAGAATTATGTTGCACGAAGCACAATTTCACATCATTCTGTGTCCATTTGTGTGAAAACAACGTCCAATCAGGCTGAAACGCTACAAGAAGGAAGAACCTATTGAGTTGTTAGTGATCTGAACGTTTCAAGATGATCGCACATTCCTATAGGGGGTAAAACCATGTCCCAAAGGTCACCGGGCCTGGTGTCTCTTTAAAGAAGTAGTCCAGTTACACCTTTGTGGGCTTATAACTTGGCTTCTGAATGTCCTAGAGAGGTTAGGTTTGTTTTAGTGTACTCCAATTAACAGCCCCTACAACCCCAAAAATGAATGGAGTCATTAGCACTTATGGTTTGTAAATGGCACCCAGAATTATGTTGCACGAAGCACAATTTCACATCATTCTGGGTTCATTTGTGTGAAAACAAGGTCCAATCAGGCTGAAACGTTACAGGAAGGTAGAATCTATTGAGTTGTAAGTGATCTGAACGTTTCATGATGATAGCACTTTCCTAAGGGGGTCAAACCATGTACCAAAGGTCACCGGATCTGGTAACAATTTAAAGAAGTAGTCCAGTTACACATTTGTGGGCTTATAACTTGGCTTCTGAATGTCCTAGAGAGATCAGGTTTGTTTTAATGTACTCCAATCAACAGCCACTACAACCACAAAAAGGAATGGAGTCATTATCACTTATGGTTTGTAAATGGCACCCAGAATTATGTTGCATGAAGCACAATTTTACATCATTCTGGGTCCATTTGTGTGAAAACAAGGTCCAATCAGGCTGAAACGCTACAAGAAGGTAGAATCTATTGAGTTGTAAGTGATCTGAACGTTTCAAGATGACCGCACATTCCTATAGGGGGTAAAACCATGTCCCAAAGGTCAACGGGCCTGGTGTCTCTTTAAAGAAGTAGTCCAGTTACACCTTTGAGGGCTTATAACTTGGCTTCTGAATGTCCTAGAGAGATCAGGTTTGTTTTAGTGTACTCCAATCAACAGCCCCTACAACCTCAAACAGGAATGGAGTCATTAGCACTTATGGTTTTTAAATGGCACCCAGAATTATGTTGCACGAAGCACAATTTCACATCATTCTGGGTCCATTTGTGTGAAAACAACGTCCAATCAGGCTGAAACGCTACAAGAAGGAAGAACCTATTGAGTTGTTAGTGATCTGAACGTTTCAAGATGATCGCACATTCCTATAGGGGGTAAAACCATGTCCCAAAGGTCACCGGGCCTGGTGTCTCTTTAAAGAAGTAGTCCAGTTACACCTTTGTGGGCTTATAACTTGGCTTCTGCATGTCCTAGAGAGGTTAGGTTTGTTTTAGTGTACTCCAATCAACAGCCCCTACAACCACAAAAAGGAATGGAGTCATTAGCACTTATGGTTTGTAAATTGCACCCAGAATTATGTTGCACGAAGCACAATTTCACATCATTCTGGGATCATTTGTGTGAAAACAAGGTCCAATCAGGCTGAAACGTTACAGGAAGGTAGAATCTATTGAGTTGTAAGTGATCTGAACGTTTCAAGATGACCGCACATTCCTATAGGGGTAAAACCATGTCCCAAAGGTCACCGGGCCTGGTGTGTCTTTAAAGAAGTAGTCCAGTTACACCTTTGTGGGCTTATAACTTGGCTTCTGAATGTCCTAGAGAGGTTAGGTTTGTTTTAGTGTACTCCAATCAACAGCCCCTACAACCACAAAAAGGAATGGAGTCATTAGCACTTATGGTTTGTAAATGACACCCAGAATTATGTTGCACGAAGCACAATTTCACATCATTCTGGGTTCATTTGTGTGAAAACAAGGTCCAATCTGGCTGAAACGTTACAGGAAGGTAGAATCTATTGAGTTGTAAGTGATCTGAACGTTTCATGATTATAGCACTTTCCTAAGGGGGTCAAACCATGTCCCAAAGGTCACCGGATCTGGTAACAATTTAAAGAAGTAGTCCAGTTACACATTTGTGGGCTTATAACTTGGCTTCTGAATGTCCTAGAGAGATCAGGTTTGTTTTAATGTACTCCAATCAACAGCCCCTACAACCACAAAAAGGAATGGAGTCATTAGCACTTATGGTTTGTAAATGGCACCCAGAATTATGTTGCACGAAGCACAATTTCACATCATTCTGGGTCCATTTGTGTGAAAACAAGGTCCAATCAGGCTGAAACGCTACAAGAAGGTAGAATCTATTGAGTTGTAAGTGATCTGAACGTTTCAAGATGATCGCACATTCCTATAGGGGGTAAAACCATGTCCCAAAGGTAACCGGGCCTGGTGTCACTTTAAAGAAGTAGTCCAGTTACACCTTTGAGGGCTTATAACTTTGCTTCTGAATGTCCTAGAGGGATCAGGTTTGTTTTAGTGTACTCCAATCAACAGCCTCTACAATCTCAAAAAGGAATGGAGTCATTAGCACTTATGGTTTTTAAATGGCACCCAGAATTATGTTGCACGAAGCACAATTTCACATCATTCTGGGTTCATTTGTGTGAAAACAAGGTCCAATCAGGCTGAAATGTTACAGGAAGGTAGAATCTATTGAGTTGTAAGTTATCTGAACGTTTCATGATGATAGCACTTTCCTAAGGGGGTCAAACCATGTCCCAAAGGTCACCGGATCTGGTGTCAATTTAAAGAAGTAGTCCATTTACACATTTGTGGGCTTATAACTTGGCTTCTGAATGTCCTAGAGAGATCAGGTTTGTTTTAATGTACTCCAACCAACAGCCCCTACAACCACAAAAAGGAATGGAGTCATTAGCACTTATGGTTTGTAAATGGCACCCAGAATTATGTTGCACGAAGCACAATTTCACATCATTCTGGGTTCATTTGTGTGAAAACAAGGTCCAATCAGGCTGAAATGTTACAGGAAGGTAGAATCTATTGAGTTGTAAGTGATCTGAACGTTTCATGATGATAGCACTTTCCTAAGGGGGTCAAACCATGTCCCAAAGGTCACAGGATCTGGTGTCAATTTAAAGAAGTAGTCCAGTTACACCTTTGTGGGCTTATAACTTGGCTTCTGAATGTCCTAGAGAGATCAGGTTTGTTTTAGTATACTCCAATCAACAGCCCCTACAACCACAAACAGGAATGGAGTCATTAGCACTTATGGTTTTTAAATGGCACCCAGAATTATGTTGCACGAAGCACAATTTCACATCATTCTGGGTTCATTTGTGTGAAAACAAGGTCCAATCAGGCTAAAACGTTACAGGAAGGTAGAATCTATTGAGTTGTAAGTGATCTGAACGTTTCATGATGATAGCACTTTCCTAAGGGGGTCAAACCATGTCCCAAAGGTCACCGGGCCTGGTGTCACTTTAAAGAAGTAGTCCAGTTACACTTTTGAGGGCTTATAACTTGGCTTCTGAATGTCCAAGAGAGGTTAGGTTTGTTTTAGTGTACTCCAATCAACAGCCCCTACAACCACAAAAAGGAATGGAGTCATTAGCACTTATGGTTTGTAAATGGCACCCAGAATTATGTTGCACGAAGCACAATTTCACATCATTCTGGGTTCATTTGTGTGAAAACAAGGTCCAATCAGGCTGAAACGTTACAGGAAGGTAGAATCTATTGAGTTGTAAGTGATCTGAACGTTTCATGATGATAGCACTTTCCTAAGGGGGTCAAACCATGTCCCAAAGGTCACCGGATCTGGTAACAATTTAAAGAAGTAGTCCAGTTACACATTTGTGGGCTTATAACTTGGCTTCTGAATGTCCTAGAGAGATCAGGTTTGTTTTAATGTACTCCAATCAACAGCCCCTACAACCGCTAAAAGGAATGGAGTCATTATCACTTATGGTTTGTAAATGGCACCCAGAATTATGTTGCACGAAGCACAATTTTACATCATTCTGGGTCCATTTGTGTGAAAACAAGGTCCAATCAGGCTGAAACGCTACAAGAAGGTAGAATCTATTGAGTTGTAAGTGATCTGAACGTTTCATGATGATAGCACTTTCCTAAGGGGGTCAAACCATGTCCCAAAGGTCACCGGGCCTGGTGTCTCTTTAAAGAAGTAGTCCAGTTACACCTTTGTGGGCTCATAACTTGGCTTCTGAATGTCCTAGAGAGGTTAGGTTTGTTTTAGTGTACTCCAATCAACAGCCGCTACAACCACAAAAAGGAATGGAGTCATTAGCACTTATGGTTTGGAAATGACACCCAGAATTATGTTGCACGAAGCACAATTTCACATCATTCTGGGTTCATTTGTGTGAAAACAAGGTCCAATCAGGCTGAAACGTTACAGGAAGGTAGAATCTATTGAGTTGTAAGAAATCTGAACGTTTCATGATGATAGCACTTTCCTAAGGGGGTCAAACCATGTCCCAAAGGTCACTGGATCTGGTAACAATTTAAAGAAGTAGTCCAGTTACACATTTGTGGGCTTATAACTTGGCTTCTGAATGTCCTAGAGAGATCAGGTTTGTTTTAATGTACTCCAATCAACAGCCCCTACAACCACAAAAAGGAATGGAGTAATTAGCACTTATGGTTTGTAAATGGCACCCAGAATTTTGTTGCATGAAGCACAATTTCACATCATTCTGGGTCCATTTGTGTGAAAACAAGGTCCAATCAGCCTGAAACGTTACAGGAAGGTAGAATCTATTGAGTTGTAAGTGATCTGAACGTTTCATGATGATAGCACTTTCCTAAGGGGGTCAAACCATGTCCCAAAGGTCACCGGATCTGGTAACAATTTAAAGAAGTAGTCCAGTTACACCTTTGTGGGCTTATAACTTGGCTTCTGAATGTCCTAGAGAGGTTAGGTTTGTTTTAGTGTACTCCAATCAACAGCCCCTACAACCACAAAAAGGAATGGAGTCATAAACACTTATGGTTTTTAAATGGCACCCAGAATTATGTTGCACGAAGCACAATTTCACATCATTCTGTGTCCATTTGTGTGAAAACAACGTCCAATCAGGCTGAAACGCTACAAGAAGGAAGAACCTATTGAGTTGTTAGTGATCTGAACGTTTCAAGATGATCGCACATTCCTATAGGGGGTAAAACCATGTCCCAAAGGTCACCGGGCCTGGTGTCTCTTTAAAGAAGTAGTCCAGTTACACCTTTGTGGGCTTATAACTTGGCTTCTGAATGTCCTAGAGAGGTTAGGTTTGTTTTAGTGTACTCCAATTAACAGCCCCTACAACCCCAAAAATGAATGGAGTCATTAGCACTTATGGTTTGTAAATGGCACCCAGAATTATGTTGCACGAAGCACAATTTCACATCATTCTGGGTTCATTTGTGTGAAAACAAGGTCCAATCAGGCTGAAACGTTACAGGAAGGTAGAATCTATTGAGTTGTAAGTGATCTGAACGTTTCATGATGATAGCACTTTCCTAAGGGGGTCAAACCATGTCCCAAAGGTCACCGGATCTGGTAACAATTTAAAGAAGTAGTCCAGTTACACATTTGTGGGCTTATAACTTGGCTTCTGAATGTCCTAGAGAGATCAGGTTTGTTTTAATGTACTCCAATCAACAGCCACTACAACCACAAAAAGGAATGGAGTCATTATCACTTATGGTTTGTAAATGGCACCCAGAATTATGTTGCATGAAGCACAATTTTACATCATTCTGGGTCCATTTGTGTGAAAACAAGGTCCAATCAGGCTGAAACGCTACAAGAAGGTAGAATCTATTGAGTTG
This sequence comes from Nothobranchius furzeri, assembly GCF_043380555.1. NCBI lineage: Eukaryota > Metazoa > Chordata > Actinopteri > Cyprinodontiformes > Nothobranchiidae > Nothobranchius > Nothobranchius furzeri. Next base: position 16,107,092 of record NC_091743.1, on the reverse strand, counting down.
TAAGTGATCTGAATGTTTCAAGATGACCGCACATTCCTATAGGGGGTAAAACCATGTCCCAAAGGTCAACGGGCCTGGTGTCTCTTTAAAGAAGTAGTCCAGTTACACCTTTGAGGGCTTATAACTTGGCTTCTGAATGTCCTAGAGAGATCAGGTTTGTTTTAGTGTACTCCAATCAACAGCCCCTACAACCTCAAACAGGAATGGAGTCATTAGCACTTATGGTTTTTAAATGGCACCCAGAATTATGTTGCACGAAGCACAATTTCACATCATTCTGGGTCCATTTGTGTGAAAACAACGTCCAATCAGGCTGAAACGCTACAAGAAGGAAGAACCTATTGAGTTGTTAGTGATCTGAACGTTTCAAGATGATCGCACATTCCTATAGGGGGTAAAACCATGTACCAAAGGTCACCGGGCCTGGTGTCTCTTTAAAGAAGTAGTCCAGTTACACCTTTGTGGGCTTATAACTTGGCTTCTGCATGTCCTAGAGAGGTTAGGTTTGTTTTAGTGTACTCCAATCAACAGCCCCTACAACCACAAAAAGGAATGGAGTCATTAGCACTTATGGTTTGTAAATTGCACCCAGAATTATGTTGCACGAAGCACAATTTCACATCATTCTGGGATCATTTGTGTGAAAACAAGGTCCAATCAGGCTGAAACGTTACAGGAAGGTAGAATCTATTGAGTTGTAAGTGATCTGAACGTTTCAAGATGACCGCACATTCCTATAGGGGTAAAACCATGTCCCAAAGGTCACCGGGCCTGGTGTGTCTTTAAAGAAGTAGTCCAGTTACACCTTTGTGGGCTTATAACTTGGCTTCTGAATGTCCTAGAGAGGTTAGGTTTGTTTTAGTGTACTCCAATCAACAGCCCCTACAACCACAAAAAGGAATGGAGTCATTAGCACTTATGGTTTGTAAATGACACCCAGAATTATGTTGCACGAAGCACAATTTCACATCATTCTGGGTTCATTTGTGTGAAAACAAGGTCCAATCTGGCTGAAACGTTACAGGAAGGTAGAATCTATTGAGTTGTAAGTGATCTGAACGTTTCATGATTATAGCACTTTCCTAAGGGGGTCAAACCATGTCCCAAAGGTCACCGGATCTGGTAACAATTTAAAGAAGTAGTCCAGTTACACATTTGTGGGCTTATAACTTGGCTTCTGAATGTCCTAGAGAGATCAGGTTTGTTTTAATGTACTCCAATCAACAGCCCCTACAACCACAAAAAGGAATGGAGTCATTAGCACTTATGGTTTGTAAATGACACCCAGAATTATGTTGCACGAAGCACAATTTCACATCATTCTGGGTTCATTTGTGTGAAAACAAGGTCCAATCAGGCTGAAACGTTACAGGAAGGTAGAATCTATTGAGTTGTAAGAAATCTGAACGTTTCATGATGATAGCACTTTCCTAAGGGGGTCAAACCATGTCCCAAAGGTCACTGGATCTGGTAACAATTTAAAGAAGTAGTCCAGTTACACATTTGTGGGCTTATAACTTGGCTTCTGAATGTCCTAGAGAGATCAGGTTTGTTTTAATGTACTCCAATCAACAGCCCCTACAACCACAAAAAGGAATGGAGTAATTAGCACTTATGGTTTGTAAATGGCACCCAGAATTTTGTTGCATGAAGCACAATTTCACATCATTCTGGGTCCATTTGTGTGAAAACAAGGTCCAATCAGCCTGAAACGTTACAGGAAGGTAGAATCTATTGAGTTGTAAGTGATCTGAACGTTTCATGATGATAGCACTTTCCTAAGGGGGTCAAACCATGTCCCAAAGGTCACCGGATCTGGTAACAATTTAAAGAAGTAGTCCAGTTACACCTTTGTGGGCTTATAACTTGGCTTCTGAATGTCCTAGAGAGGTTAGGTTTGTTTTAGTGTACTCCAATCAACAGCCCCTACAACCACAAAAAGGAATGGAGTCATAAACACTTATGGTTTTTAAATGGCACCCAGAATTATGTTGCACGAAGCACAATTTCACATCATTCTGTGTCCATTTGTGTGAAAACAACGTCCAATCAGGCTGAAACGCTACAAGAAGGAAGAACCTATTGAGTTGTTAGTGATCTGAACGTTTCAAGATGATCGCACATTCCTATAGGGGGTAAAACCATGTCCCAAAGGTCACCGGGCCTGGTGTCTCTTTAAAGAAGTAGTCCAGTTACACCTTTGTGGGCTTATAACTTGGCTTCTGAATGTCCTAGAGAGGTTAGGTTTGTTTTAGTGTACTCCAATTAACAGCCCCTACAACCCCAAAAATGAATGGAGTCATTAGCACTTATGGTTTGTAAATGGCACCCAGAATTATGTTGCACGAAGCACAATTTCACATCATTCTGGGTTCATTTGTGTGAAAACAAGGTCCAATCAGGCTGAAACGTTACAGGAAGGTAGAATCTATTGAGTTGTAAGTGATCTGAACGTTTCATGATGATAGCACTTTCCTAAGGGGGTCAAACCATGTCCCAAAGGTCACCGGATCTGGTAACAATTTAAAGAAGTAGTCCAGTTACACATTTGTGGGCTTATAACTTGGCTTCTGAATGTCCTAGAGAGATCAGGTTTGTTTTAATGTACTCCAATCAACAGCCACTACAACCACAAAAAGGAATGGAGTCATTATCACTTATGGTTTGTAAATGGCACCCAGAATTATGTTGCATGAAGCACAATTTTACATCATTCTGGGTCCATTTGTGTGAAAACAAGGTCCAATCAGGCTGAAACGCTACAAGAAGGTAGAATCTATTGAGTTGTAAGTGATCTGAACGTTTCAAGATGACCGCACATTCCTATAGGGGGTAAAACCATGTCCCAAAGGTCAACGGGCCTGGTGTCTCTTTAAAGAAGTAGTCCAGTTACACCTTTGAGGGCTTATAACTTGGCTTCTGAATGTCCTAGAGAGATCAGGTTTGTTTTAGTGTACTCCAATCAACAGCCCCTACAACCTCAAACAGGAATGGAGTCATTAGCACTTATGGTTTTTAAATGGCACCCAGAATTATGTTGCACGAAGCACAATTTCACATCATTCTGGGTCCATTTGTGTGAAAACAACGTCCAATCAGGCTGAAACGCTACAAGAAGGAAGAACCTATTGAGTTGTTAGTGATCTGAACGTTTCAAGATGATCGCACATTCCTATAGGGGGTAAAACCATGTACCAAAGGTCACCGGGCCTGGTGTCTCTTTAAAGAAGTAGTCCAGTTACACCTTTGTGGGCTTATAACTTGGCTTCTGCATGTCCTAGAGAGGTTAGGTTTGTTTTAGTGTACTCCAATCAACAGCCCCTACAACCACAAAAAGGAATGGAGTCATTAGCACTTATGGTTTGTAAATTGCACCCAGAATTATGTTGCACGAAGCACAATTTCACATCATTCTGGGATCATTTGTGTGAAAACAAGGTCCAATCAGGCTGAAACGTTACAGGAAGGTAGAATCTATTGAGTTGTAAGTGATCTGAACGTTTCAAGATGACCGCACATTCCTATAGGGGTAAAACCATGTCCCAAAGGTCACCGGGCCTGGTGTGTCTTTAAAGAAGTAGTCCAGTTACACCTTTGTGGGCTTATAACTTGGCTTCTGAATGTCCTAGAGAGGTTAGGTTTGTTTTAGTGTACTCCAATCAACAGCCCCTACAACCACAAAAAGGAACGGAGTCATTAGCACTTATGGTTTGTAAATGACACCCAGAATTATGTTGCACGAAGCACAATTTCACATCATTCTGGGTTCATTTGTGTGAAAACAAGGTCCAATCAGGCTGAAATGTTACAGGAAGGTAGAATCTATTGAGTTGTAAGTGATCTGAACGTTTCAAGATGACCGCACTTTCCTAAGGGGGTCAAACCATGTCCCAAAGGTCACCGGATCTGGTAACAATTTAAAGAAGTAGTCCAGTTACACATTTGTGGGCTTATAACTTGGCTTCTGAATGTCCTAGAGAGATCAGGTTTGTTTTAATGTACTCCAATCAACAGCCCCTACAACCACAAAAAGGAATGGAGTCATTAGCACTTATGGTTTGTAAATGGCACCCAGAATTATGTTGCACGAAGCACAATTTCACATCATTCTGGGTCCATTTGTGTGAAAACAAGGTCCAATCAGGCTGAAACGCTACAAGAAGGTAGAATCTATTGAGTTGTAAGTGATCTGAACGTTTCAAGATGATCGCACATTCCTATAGGGGGTAAAACCATGTCCCAAAGGTAACCGGGCCTGGTGTCACTTTAAAGAAGTAGTCCAGTTACACCTTTGAGGGCTTATAACTTTGCTTCTGAATGTCCTAGAGGGATCAGGTTTGTTTTAGTGTACTCCAATCAACAGCCTCTACAATCTCAAAAAGGAATGGAGTCATTAGCACTTATGGTTTTTAAATGGCACCCAGAATTATGTTGCACGAAGCACAATTTCACATCATTCTGGGTTCATTTGTGTGAAAACAAGGTCCAATCAGGCTGAAATGTTACAGGAAGGTAGAATCTATTGAGTTGTAAGTTATCTGAACGTTTCATGATGATAGCACTTTCCTAAGGGGGTCAAACCATGTCCCAAAGGTCACCGGATCTGGTGTCAATTTAAAGAAGTAGTCCATTTACACATTTGTGGGCTTATAACTTGGCTTCTGAATGTCCTAGAGAGATCAGGTTTGTTTTAATGTACTCCAACCAACAGCCCCTACAACCACAAAAAGGAATGGAGTCATTAGCACTTATGGTTTGTAAATGGCACCCAGAATTATGTTGCACGAAGCACAATTTCACATCATTCTGGGTTCATTTGTGTGAAAACAAGGTCCAATCAGGCTGAAATGTTACAGGAAGGTAGAATCTATTGAGTTGTAAGTGATCTGAACGTTTCATGATGATAGCACTTTCCTAAGGGGGTCAAACCATGTCCCAAAGGTCACAGGATCTGGTGTCAATTTAAAGAAGTAGTCCAGTTACACCTTTGTGGGCTTATAACTTGGCTTCTGAATGTCCTAGAGAGATCAGGTTTGTTTTAGTATACTCCAATCAACAGCCCCTACAACCACAAACAGGAATGGAGTCATTAGCACTTATGGTTTTTAAATGGCACCCAGAATTATGTTGCACGAAGCACAATTTCACATCATTCTGGGTTCATTTGTGTGAAAACAAGGTCCAATCAGGCTGAAACGTTACAGGAAGGTAGAATCTATTGAGTTGTAAGTGATCTGAACGTTTCATGATGATAGCACTTTCCTAAGGGGGTCAAACCATGTCCCAAATGTCACCGGGCCTGGTGTCACTTTAAAGAAGTAGTCCAGTTACACTTTTGAGGGCTTATAACTTGGCTTCTGAATGTCCAAGAGAGGTTAGGTTTGTTTTAGTGTACTCCAATCAACAGCCCCTACAACCACAAAAAGGAATGGAGTCATTAGCACTTATGGTTTGTAAATGGCACCCAGAATTATGTTGCACGAAGCACAATTTCACATCATTCTGGGTTCATTTGTGTGAAAACAAGGTCCAATCAGGCTGAAACGTTACAGGAAGGTAGAATCTATTGAGTTGTAAGTGATCTGAACGTTTCATGATGATAGCACTTTCCTAAGGGGGTCAAACCATGTCCCAAAGGTCACCGGATCTGGTAACAATTTAAAGAAGTAGTCCAGTTACACATTTGTGGGCTTATAACTTGGCTTCTGAATGTCCTAGAGAGATCAGGTTTGTTTTAATGTACTCCAATCAACAGCCCCTACAACCGCTAAAAGGAATGGAGTCATTATCACTTATGGTTTGTAAATGGCACCCAGAATTATGTTGCACGAAGCACAATTTTACATCATTCTGGGTCCATTTGTGTGAAAACAAGGTCCAATCAGGCTGAAACGCTACAAGAAGGTAGAATCTATTGAGTTGTAAGTGATCTGAACGTTTCAAGATGACCGCACATTCCTATAGGGGGTAAAACCATGTCCCAAAGGTCACCGGGCCTGGTGTCTCTTTAAAGAAGTAGTCCAGTTACACCTTTGTGGGCTCATAACTTGGCTTCTGAATGTCCTAGAGAGGTTAGGTTTGTTTTAGTGTACTCCAATCAACAGCCGCTACAACCACAAAAAGGAATGGAGTCATTAGCACTTATGGTTTGGAAATGACACCCAGAATTATGTTGCACGAAGCACAATTTCACATCATTCTGGGTTCATTTGTGTGAAAACAAGGTCCAATCAGGCTGAAACGTTACAGGAAGGTAGAATCTATTGAGTTGTAAGAAATCTGAACGTTTCATGATGATAGCACTTTCCTAAGGGGGTCAAACCATGTCCCAAAGGTCACTGGATCTGGTAACAATTTAAAGAAGTAGTCCAGTTACACATTTGTGGGCTTATAACTTGGCTTCTGAATGTCCTAGAGAGATCAGGTTTGTTTTAATGTACTCCAATCAACAGCCCCTACAACCACAAAAAGGAATGGAGTAATTAGCACTTATGGTTTGTAAATGGCACCCAGAATTTTGTTGCATGAAGCACAATTTCACATCATTCTGGGTCCATTTGTGTGAAAACAAGGTCCAATCAGCCTGAAACGTTACAGGAAGGTAGAATCTATTGAGTTGTAAGTGATCTGAACGTTTCATGATGATAGCACTTTCCTAAGGGGGTCAAACCATGTCCCAAAGGTCACCGGATCTGGTAACAATTTAAAGAAGTAGTCCAGTTACACCTTTGTGGGCTTATAACTTGGCTTCTGAATGTCCTAGAGAGGTTAGGTTTGTTTTAGTGTACTCCAATCAACAGCCCCTACAACCACAAAAAGGAATGGAGTCATAAACACTTATGGTTTTTAAATGGCACCCAGAATTATGTTGCACGAAGCACAATTTCACATCATTCTGTGTCCATTTGTGTGAAAACAACGTCCAATCAGGCTGAAACGCTACAAGAAGGAAGAACCTATTGAGTTGTTAGTGATCTGAACGTTTCAAGATGATCGCACATTCCTATAGGGGGTAAAACCATGTCCCAAAGGTCACCGGGCCTGGTGTCTCTTTAAAGAAGTAGTCCAGTTACACCTTTGTGGGCTTATAACTTGGCTTCTGAATGTCCTAGAGAGGTTAGGTTTGTTTTAGTGTACTCCAATTAACAGCCCCTACAACCCCAAAAATGAATGGAGTCATTAGCACTTATGGTTTGTAAATGGCACCCAGAATTATGTTGCACGAAGCACAATTTCACATCATTCTGGGTTCATTTGTGTGAAAACAAGGTCCAATCAGGCTGAAACGTTACAGGAAGGTAGAATCTATTGAGTTGTAAGTGATCTGAACGTTTCATGATGATAGCACTTTCCTAAGGGGGTCAAACCATGTCCCAAAGGTCACCGGATCTGGTAACAATTTAAAGAAGTAGTCCAGTTACACATTTGTGGGCTTATAACTTGGCTTCTGAATGTCCTAGAGAGATCAGGTTTGTTTTAATGTACTCCAATCAACAGCCACTACAACCACAAAAAGGAATGGAGTCATTATCACTTATGGTTTGTAAATGGCACCCAGAATTATGTTGCATGAAGCACAATTTTACATCATTCTGGGTCCATTTGTGTGAAAACAAGGTCCAATCAGGCTGAAACGCTACAAGAAGGTAGAATCTATTGAGTTGTAAGTGATCTGAACGTTTCAAGATGACCGCACATTCCTATAGGGGGTAAAACCATGTCCCAAAGGTCAACGGGCCTGGTGTCTCTTTAAAGAAGTAGTCCAGTTACACCTTTGAGGGCTTATAACTTGGCTTCTGAATGTCCTAGAGAGATCAGGTTTGTTTTAGTGTACTCCAATCAACAGCCCCTACAACCTCAAACAGGAATGGAGTCATTAGCACTTATGGTTTTTAAATGGCACCCAGAATTATGTTGCACGAAGCACAATTTCACATCATTCTGGGTCCATTTGTGTGAAAACAACGTCCAATCAGGCTGAAACGCTACAAGAAGGAAGAACCTATTGAGTTGTTAGTGATCTGAACGTTTCAAGATGATCGCACATTCCTATAGGGGGTAAAACCATGTACCAAAGGTCACCGGGCCTGGTGTCTCTTTAAAGAAGTAGTCCAGTTACACCTTTGTGGGCTTATAACTTGGCTTCTGCATGTCCTAGAGAGGTTAGGTTTGTTTTAGTGTACTCCAATCAACAGCCCCTACAACCACAAAAAGGAATGGAGTCATTAGCACTTATGGTTTGTAAATTGCACCCAGAATTATGTTGCACGAAGCACAATTTCACATCATTCTGGGATCATTTGTGTGAAAACAAGGTCCAATCAGGCTGAAACGTTACAGGAAGGTAGAATCTATTGAGTTGTAAGTGATCTGAACGTTTCAAGATGACCGCACATTCCTATAGGGGTAAAACCATGTCCCAAAGGTCACCGGGCCTGGTGTGTCTTTAAAGAAGTAGTCCAGTTACACCTTTGTGGGCTTATAACTTGGCTTCTGAATGTCCTAGAGAGGTTAGGTTTGTTTTAGTGTACTCCAATCAACAGCCCCTACAACCACAAAAAGGAATGGAGTCATTAGCACTTATGGTTTGTAAATGACACCCAGAATTATGTTGCACGAAGCACAATTTCACATCATTCTGGGTTCATTTGTGTGAAAACAAGGTCCAATCAGGCTGAAACGTTACAGGAAGGTAGAATCTATTGAGTTGTAAGTGATCTGAACGTTTCATGATTATAGCACTTTCCTAAGGGGGTCAAACCATGTCCCAAAGGTCACCGGATCTGGTAACAATTTAAAGAAGTAGTCCAGTTACACATTTGTGGGCTTATAACTTGGCTTCTGAATGTCCTAGAGAGATCAGGTTTGTTTTAATGTACTCCAATCAACAGCCCCTACAACCACAAAAAGGAATGGAGTCATTAGCACTTATGGTTTGTAAATGGCACCCAGAATTATGTTGCACGAAGCACAATTTCACATCATTCTGGGTTCATTTGTGTGAAAACAAGGTCCAATCAGGCTGAAACGTTACAGGAAGGTAGAATCTATTGAGTTGTAAGTGATCTGAACGTTTCATGATGATAGCACTTTCCTAAGGGGGTCAAACCATGTCCCAAAGGTCACCGGATCTGGTAACAATTTAAAGAAGTAGTCCAGTTACACATTTGTGGGCTTATAACTTGGCTTCTGAATGTCCTAGAGAGATCAGGTTTGTTTTAATGTACTCCAATCAACAGCCCCTACAACCGCTAAAAGGAATGGAGTCATTATCACTTATGGTTTGTAAATGGCACCCAGAATTATGTTGCACGAAGCACAATTTTACATCATTCTGGGTCCATTTGTGTGAAAACAAGGTCCAATCAGGCTGAAACGCTACAAGAAGGTAGAATCTATTGAGTTGTAAGTGATCTGAACGTTTCAAGATGACCGCACATTCCTATAGGGGGTAAAACCATGTCCCAAAGGTCACCGGGCCTGGTGTCTCTTTAAAGAAGTAGTCCAGTTACACCTTTGTGGGCTCATAACTTGGCTTCTGAATGTCCTAGAGAGGTTAGGTTTGTTTTAGTGTACTCCAATCAACAGCCGCTACAACCACAAAAAGGAATGGAGTCATTAGCACTTATGGTTTGGAAATGACACCCAGAATTATGTTGCACGAAGCACAATTTCACATCATTCTGGGTTCATTTGTGTGAAAACAAGGTCCAATCAGGCTGAAACGTTACAGGAAGGTAGAATCTATTGAGTTGTAAGAAATCTGAACGTTTCATGATGATAGCACTTTCCTAAGGGGGTCAAACCATGTCCCAAAGGTCACTGGATCTGGTAACAATTTAAAGAAGTAGTCCAGTTACACATTTGTGGGCTTATAACTTGGCTTCTGAATGTCCTAGAGAGATCAGGTTTGTTTTAATGTACTCCAATCAACAGCCCCTACAACCACAAAAAGGAATGGAGTAATTAGCACTTATGGTTTGTAAATGGCACCCAGAATTTTGTTGCATGAAGCACAATTTCACATCATTCTGGGTCCATTTGTGTGAAAACAAGGTCCAATCAGCCTGAAACGTTACAGGAAGGTAGAATCTATTGAGTTGTAAGTGATCTGAACGTTTCATGATGATAGCACTTTCCTAAGGGGGTCAAACCATGTCCCAAAGGTCACCGGATCTGGTAACAATTTAAAGAAGTAGTCCAGTTACACCTTTGTGGGCTTATAACTTGGCTTCTGAATGTCCTAGAGAGGTTAGGTTTGTTTTAGTGTACTCCAATCAACAGCCCCTACAACCACAAAAAGGAATGGAGTCATAAACACTTATGGTTTTTAAATGGCACCCAGAATTATGTTGCACGAAGCACAATTTCACATCATTCTGTGTCCATTTGTGTGAAAACAACGTCCAATCAGGCTGAAACGCTACAAGAAGGAAGAACCTATTGAGTTGTTAGTGATCTGAACGTTTCAAGATGATCGCACATTCCTATAGGGGGTAAAACCATGTCCCAAAGGTCACCGGGCCTGGTGTCTCTTTAAAGAAGTAGTCCAGTTACACCTTTGTGGGCTTATAACTTGGCTTCTGAATGTCCTAGAGAGGTTAGGTTTGTTTTAGTGTACTCCAATTAACAGCCCCTACAACCCCAAAAATGAATGGAGTCATTAGCACTTATGGTTTGTAAATGGCACCCAGAATTATGTTGCACGAAGCACAATTTCACATCATTCTGGGTTCATTTGTGTGAAAACAAGGTCCAATCAGGCTGAAACGTTACAGGAAGGTAGAATCTATTGAGTTGTAAGTGATCTGAACGTTTCATGATGATAGCACTTTCCTAAGGGGGTCAAACCATGTCCCAAAGGTCACCGGATCTGGTAACAATTTAAAGAAGTAGTCCAGTTACACATTTGTGGGCTTATAACTTGGCTTCTGAATGTCCTAGAGAGATCAGGTTTGTTTTAATGTACTCCAATCAACAGCCACTACAACCACAAAAAGGAATGGAGTCATTATCACTTATGGTTTGTAAATGGCACCCAGAATTATGTTGCATGAAGCACAATTTTACATCATTCTGGGTCCATTTGTGTGAAAACAAGGTCCAATCAGGCTGAAACGCTACAAGAAGGTAGAATCTATTGAGTTGTAAGTGATCTGAACGTTTCAAGATGACCGCACATTCCTATAGGGGGTAAAACCATGTCCCAAAGGTCAACGGGCCTGGTGTCTCTTTAAAGAAGTAGTCCAGTTACACCTTTGAGGGCTTATAACTTGGCTTCTGAATGTCCTAGAGAGATCAGGTTTGTTTTAGTGTACTCCAATCAACAGCCCCTACAACCTCAAACAGGAATGGAGTCATTAGCACTTATGGTTTTTAAATGGCACCCAGAATTATGTTGCACGAAGCACAATTTCACATCATTCTGGGTCCATTTGTGTGAAAACAACGTCCAATCAGGCTGAAACGCTACAAGAAGGTATAATCTATTGAGTTGTTAGTGATCTGAACGTTTCAAGATGATCGCACATTCCTATAGGGGGTAAAACCATGTACCAAAGGTCACCGGGCCTGGTGTCTCTTTAAAGAAGTAGTCCAGTTACACCTTTGTGGGCTTATAACTTGGCTTCTGCATGTCCTAGAGAGGTTAGGTTTGTTTTAGTGTACTCCAATCAACAGCCCCTACAACCACAAAAAGGAATGGAGTCATTAGCACTTATGGTTTGTAAATTGCACCCAGAATTATGTTGCACGAAGCACAATTTCACATCATTCTGGGATCATTTGTGTGAAAACAAGGTCCAATCAGGCTGAAACGTTACAGGAAGGTAGAATCTATTGAGTTGTAAGTGATCTGAACGTTTCAAGATGACCGCACATTCCTATAGGGGTAAAACCATGTCCCAAAGGTCACCGGGCCTGGTGTGTCTTTAAAGAAGTAGTCCAGTTACACCTTTGTGGGCTTATAACTTGGCTTCTGAATGTCCTAGAGAGGTTAGGTTTGTTTTAGTGTACTCCAATCAACAGCCCCTACAACCACAAAAAGGAATGGAGTCATTAGCACTTATGGTTTGTAAATGACACCCAGAATTATGTTGCACGAAGCACAATTTCACATCATTCTGGGTTCATTTGTGTGAAAACAAGGTCCAATCAGGCTGAAACGTTACAGGAAGGTAGAATCTATTGAGTTGTAAGTGATCTGAACGTTTCATGATTATAGCACTTTCCTAAGGGGGTCAAACCATGTCCCAAAGGTCACCGGATCTGGTAACAATTTAAAGAAGTAGTCCAGTTACACATTTGTGGGCTTATAACTTGGCTTCTGAATGTCCTAGAGAGATCAGGTTTGTTTTAATGTACTCCAATCAACAGCCCCTACAACCACAAAAAGGAATGGAGTCATTAGCACTTATGGTTTGTAAATGGCACCCAGAATTATGTTGCACGAAGCACAATTTCACATCATTCTGGGTCCATTTGTGTGAAAACAAGGTCCAATCAGGCTGAAACGCTACAAGAAGGTAGAATCTATTGAGTTGTAAGTGATCTGAACGTTTCAAGATGATCGCACATTCCTATAGGGGGTAAAACCATGTCCCAAAGGTAACCGGGCCTGGTGTCACTTTAAAGAAGTAGTCCAGTTACACCTTTGAGGGCTTATAACTTGGCTTCTGAATGTCCTAGAGGGATCAGGTTTGTTTTAGTGTACTCCAATCAACAGCCTCTACAATCTCAAAAAGGAATGGAGTCATTAGCACTTATGGTTTTTAAATGGCACCCAGAATTATGTTGCACGAAGCACAATTTCACATCATTCTGGGTTCATTTGTGTGAAAACAAGGTCCAATCAGGCTGAAATGTTACAGGAAGGTAGAATCTATTGAGTTGTAAGTTATCTGAACGTTTCATGATGATAGCACTTTCCTAAGGGGGTCAAACCATGTCCCAAAGGTCACCGGATCTGGTGTCAATTTAAAGAAGTAGTCCAGTTACACCTTTGTGGGCTTATAACTTGGCTTCTGAATGTCCTAGAGAGATCAGGTTTGTTTTGGTATACTCCAATCAACAGCCCCTACAACCACAAAAAGGAATGGAGTCATTAGCACTTATGGTTTTTAAATGGCACCCAGAATTATGTTGCACGAAGCACAATTTCACATCATTCTGGGTTCATTTGTGTGAAAACAAGGTCCAATAAGGCTGAAACGTTACAGGAAGGTAGAATCTACTGAGTTGTAAGTGATCTGAACGTTTCATGATGATAGCACTTTCCTAAGGGGGTCAAACCATGTCCCAAAGGTCACCGGATCTGGTGTCAATTTAAAGAAGTAGTCCAGTTACACATTTGTGGGCTTATAACTTGGCTTCTGAATGTCCTAGAGAGATCAGGTTTGTTTTAGTATACTCCAATCAACAGCCCCTACAACCACAAAAAGGAATGGAGTCATTAGCACTTATGGTTTGTAAATGGCACCCAGAATTATGTTGCACGAAGCACAAATTCACATCGTTCTGGGTTCATTTGTGTGAAAACAAGGTCCAATCAGGCTGAAACGTTACAGGAAGGTAGAATCTATTGAGTTGTAAGATCTGAACGTTTCATGATGATAGCACTTTCCTAAGGGGGTCAAACCATGTCCCAAAGGTCACCGGATCTGGTGTCAATTTAAAGAAGTAGTCCAGTTACACATTTGTGGGCTTATAACTTGGCTTCTGAATGTCCTAGAGAGATCAGGTTTGTTTTAATGTACTCCAATCAACAGCCCCTACAACCACAAAAAGGAATGGAGTCATTAGCACTTATGGTTTGTAAATGGCACCCAGAATTATGTTGCACGAAGCACAATTTCACATCATTCTGGGTCCATTTGTGTGAAAACAAGGTCCAATCAGGCTGAAACGCTACAAGAAGGTAGAATCTATTGAGTTGTAAGTGATCTGAACGTTTCAAGATGATCGCACATTCCTATAGGGGGTAAAACCATGTCCCAAAGGTCACCGGGCCTGGTGTCACTTTAAAGAAGTAGTCCAAATACACCTTTGTGGGCTTATAACTTGGCTTGTGAATGTCCTAGAGAGGTTAGGTTTGTTTTAGTGTACTCCAGTCAACAGCCCCTACAACCTCAAAAAGGAATGGAGTCATTAGCACTTATGGTTTTTAAATGGCAACCAGAATTATGTTGCACGAAGCACAATTTCACATCATTCTGGGTTCATTTGTGTGAAAACAAGGTCCAATCAGGCTGAAATTTTACAGGAAGGTAGAATCTATTGAGTTGTAAGTGATCTGAACGTTTCATGATGATAGCACTTTCCTAAGGGGGTCAAACCATGTCCCAAAGGTCAACGGATCTGGTGTCAATTTAAAGAAGTAGTCCAGTTACACCTTTGTGGGCTTATAATTTGGCTTCTGAATGTCGTAGAGAGATCAGGTTTGTTTTAGTATACTCCAATCAACAGCCCCTACAACCACAAAAAGGAATGGAGTCATTAGCACTTATGGTTTGTAAATGGCACCCAGAATTATGTTGCACGAAGCACAATTTCACATCATTTTTGGTCCATTTGTGTGAAAACAAGGTCCAATCAGGCTGAAACGCTACAAGAAGGTAGAATCTATTGAGTTGTAAGTGATCTGAACGTTTCATGATGAAAGCACTTTCCTAAGGGGGTCAAACCATGTCCCAAAGGTCACCGGATCTGGTGTAAATTTAAAGAAGTAGTTCAGTTACACATTTGTGGGCTTATAACTTGGCTTCTGAATGTCCTAGAGAGATCAGGTTTGTTTTAGTGTACGCCAATCAACATCCCCTACAACCTCAAAAAGGAATGGAGTCATTAGCACTTATGGTTTTTAAATGGCACCCAGAATTATGTTGCACGAAGCACAATTTCACATCATTCTGGGTTCATTTGTGTGAAAACAAGGTCCAATCAGGCTGAAATTTTACAGGAAGGTAGAATCTATTGAGTTGTAAGTGATCTGAACGTTTCATGATGATAGCACTTTCCTAAGGGGGTCAAACCATGTCCCAAAGGTCAACGGATCTGGTGTCAATTTATAGAAGTAGTCCAGTTACACCTTTGTGGGCTTATAATTTGGCTTCTGAATGTCGTAGAGAGATCAGGTTTGTTTTAGTATACTCCAATCAACAGCCCCTACAACCACAAAAAGGAATGGAGTCATTAGCACTTATGGTTTGTAAATGGCACCCAGAATTATGTTGCACGAAGCACAATTTCACATCATTTTTGGTCCATTTGTGTGAAAACAAGGTCCAATCAGGCTGAAACGCTACAAGAAGGTAGAATCTATTGAGTTGTAAGTGATCTGAACGTTTCATGATGAAAGCACTTTCCTAAGGGGGTCAAACCATGTCCCAAAGGTCACCGGATCTGGTGTCAATTTAAAGAAGTAGTTCAGTTACACATTTGTGGGCTTATAACTTGGCTTCTGAATGTCCTAGAGAGATCAGGTTTGTTTTATTGTACGCCAATCAACATCCCCTACAACCTCAAAAAGGAATGGAGTCATTAGCACTTATGGTTTTTAAATGGCACCCAGAATTATGCTGCACGAAGCACAATTTCACATAATTCTGGGTTCATTTGTGTGAAAACAAGGTCCAATCAGGCTGAAACGTTACAGGAAGGTAGAATCTATTGAGTTGTAAGTTATCTGAACGTTTCATGATGATAGCACTTTCCTAAGGGGGTCAAACCATGTCCCAAATGTCACCGGATCTGGTGTCAATTTAAAGAAGTAGTCCAGTTACACCTTTTTGGGCTTATAACTTGGCTTCTGAATATCCTAGAGAGATCAGGTTTGTTTTATTGTACTCCAATCAACATCCCCTACAACCTCAAAAAGGAATGGAGTCATTAGCACTTATGGTTTTTAAATGGCACCCAGAATTATGCTGCACTGAGCACAATTTCACATCATTCTGGGTTCATTTGTGTGAAAACAAGGTCCAATCAGGCTGAAACGTTACAGGAAGGTAGAATCTATTGAGTTGTAAGTGATACGAACGTTTCATGATGATAGCACTTTCCTAAGGGGGTCAAACCATGTCCCAAAGGTCACCGGATCTGGTGTCAATTTAAAGAAGTAGTCCATTTACACATTTGTGGGCTTATAACTTGGCTTCTGAATGTCCTAGAGAGATCAGGTTTGTTTTAGTGTACTCCAATCAACAGCCCCTACAACCTCAAAAAGGATTGGAGTCATTAGCACTTATGGTTTTTAAATGGCACCCAGAATTATGTTGCACGAAGCACAATTTCATATCATTCTGGGTTCATTTGTGTGAAAACAAGGTCCAATCAGGCTGAAACGTTACAGGAAGGTAGAATCTATTGAGTTGTAAGTGATCCGAACGTTTCATGATGATAGCACTTTCCTAAGGGGGTCAAACCATGTCCCAAAAGTCACAGGATCTGGTGTCAATTTAAAGAAGTAGTCCAGTTACACATTTGTGGGCTTATAACTTGGCTTCTGAATGTCCTAGAGAGATCAGGTTTGTTTTAGTGTACTCCAATCAACAGCCCCTACAACCACAAAAAGGAATGGAGTCATTAGCACTTAAGGTTTGTAAATGGCACCCAGAATTATGTTGCACGAAGCACAATTTCACATCATTCTGGGTCCATTTGTGTGAAAACAATGACCAATCAGGCTGAAACGCTACAAGAAGGTAGAACCTATTGAGTTGTAAGTGATCTGAACGTTTCAAGTTGATCGCACATTCCTATAGGGGGTAAAACCATGTCCCAAAGGTCACCGGATCCGGTGTCAATTTAAAGAAGTAGTCCAGTTACACCTTTGTGGGCTTATAACTTGGCTTCTGAATGTCCTAGAGAGGTTAGGTTTGTTTTAGTGTACTCCAATCAACAGCCCCTACAACCACAAAGAGGAATGGAGTCATTAGCACTTATGGTTTGTAAATAGCACCCAGAATTATGTTGCACGAAGCACAATTTCACAACATTCTGGGTTCATTTGTGTGAAAACAAGGTCCAATCAGGCTGAAACGTTACAGGAAGGTAGAATCTATTGAGTTGTAAGTGATCTGAACGTTTCATGATGATAGCACTTTCCTAAGGGGGTCAAACTATGTCCCAAAGGTCACCGGATCTGGTAACAATTTAAAGAAGTAGTCCAGTTACACATTTGTGGGCTTATAACTTGGCTTCTGAATGTCCTAGAGAGATCAGGTTTGTTTTAATGTACTCCAATCAACAGCCCCTACAACCACAAAAAGGAATGGAGTCATTAGCACTTATGGTTTGTAAATGGCACCCAGAATTATGTTGCACGAAGCACAATTTCACATCATTCTGGGTTCATTTGTGTGAAAACAAGGTCCAATAAGGCTGAAATGTTACAGGAAGGTAGGATCTATTGAGTTGTAAGTGATCTGAACGTTTCATGATGATAGCACTTTCCTAAGGGGGTCAAACCATGTCCCAAAGGTCACCGGATCTGGTGTCAATTTAAAGAAGTAGTCCAGTTACACCTTTGTGGGCTTATAACTTGGCTTCTGAATGTCCTAGAGAGATCAGGTTTGTTTTAGTATACTCCAATCAACAGCCCCTACAACCACAAAAAGGAATGGAGTCATTAGCACTTATGGTTTTTAAATGGCACCCAGAATTATGTTGCACGAAGCACAATTTCACATCATTCTGGGTTCATTTGTGTGAAAACAAGGTCCATTCAGGCTGAAACGTTACAGGAAGGTAGAATCTACTGAGTTGTAAGTGATCTGAACGTTTCATGATGATAGCACTTTCCTAAGGGGGTCAAACCATGTCCCAAAGGTCACCGGATCTGGTGTCAATTTAAAGAAGTAGTCCAGTTACACATTTGTGGGCTTATAACTTGGCTTCTGAATGTCCTAGAGAGATCAGGTTTGTTTTAGTATACTCCAATCAACAGCCCCTACAACCACAAAAAGGAATGGAGTCATTAGCACTTATGTTTTGTAAATGGCACCCAGAATTATGTTGCACGAAGCACAAATTCACATCGTTCTGGGTTCATTTGTGTGAAAACAAGGTCCAATCAGGCTGAAACGTTACAGGAAGGTAGAATCTATTGAGTTGTAAGTGATCTGAACGTTTCATGATGATAGCACTTTCCTAAGGGGGTCAAACCATGTCCCAAAGGTCACCGGATCTGGTGTCAATTTAAAGAAGTAGTCCAGTTACACATTTGTGGGCTTATAACTTGGCTTCTGAATGTCCTAGAGAGATCAGGTTTGTTTTAATGTACTCCAATCAACAGCCCCTACAACCACAAAAAGGAATGGAGTCATTAGCAGTTATGGTTTGTAAATGGCACCCAGAATTATGTTGCACGAAGCACAATTTCACATCATTCTGGGTCCATTTGTGTGAAAACAAGGTCCAATCAGGCTGAAACGCTACAAGAAGGTAGAATCTATTGAGTTGTAAGTGATCTGAACGTTTCAAGATGATCGCACATTCCTATAGGGGGTAAAACCATGTCCCAAAGGTCACCGGGCCTGGTGTCACTTTAAAGAAGTAGTCCAAATACACCTTTGTGGGCTTATAACTTGGCTTCTGAATGTCCTAGAGAGGTTAGGTTTGTTTTAGTGTACTCCAATCAACAGCCCCTACAACCTCAAAAAGGAATGGAGTCATTAGCACTTATGGTTTTTAAATGGCACCCAGAATTATGTTGCACGAAGCACAATTTCACATCATTCTGGGTTCATTTGTGTGAAAACAAGGTCCAATCAGGCTGAAATTTTACAGGAAGGTAGAATCTATTGAGTTGTAAGTGATCTGAACGTTTCATGATGATAGCACTTTCCTAAGGGGGTCAAACCATGTCCCAAAGGTCAACGGATCTGGTGTCAATTTAAAGAAGTAGTCCAGTTACACCTTTGTGGGCTTATAATTTGGCTTCTGAATGTCCTAGAGAGATCAGGTTTGTTTTAGTATACTCCAATCAACAGCCCCTACAACCACAAAAAGGAATGGAGTCATTAGCACTTATGGTTTGTAAATGGCACCCAGAATTATGTTGCACGAAGCACAATTTCACATCATTTTTGGTCCATTTGTGTGAAAACAAGGTCCAATCAGGCTGAAACGCTACAAGAAGGTAGAATCTATTGAGTTGTAAGTGATCTGAACGTTTCATGATGAAAGCACTTTCCTAAGGGGGTCAAACCATGTCCCAAAGGTCACCGGATCTGGTGTCAATTTAAAGAAGTAGTTCAGTTACACATTTGTGGGCTTATAACTTGGCTTCTGAATGTCCTAGAGAGATCAGGTTTGTTTTAGTGTACGCCAATCAACATCCCCTACAACCTCAAAAAGGAATGGAGTCATTAGCACTTATGGTTTTTAAATGGCACCCAGAATTATGCTGCACGAAGCACAATTTCACATAATTCTAGGTTCATTTGTGTGAAAACAAGGTCCAATCAGGCTGAAACGTTACAGGAAGGTAGAATCAATTGAGTTGTAAGTTATCTGAACGTTTCATGATGATAGCACTTTCCTAAGGGGGTCAAACCATGTCCCAAATGTCACCGGATCTGGTGTCAATTTAAAGAAGTAGTCCAGTTACACATTTGTGGGCTTATAACTTGGCTTCTGAATGTCCTAGAGAGATGAGGTTTGTTTAAATGTACTCCAATCAACAGCCCCTACAACCACAAAAAGGAATGGAGTCATTAGCACTTATGGTTTGTAAATGGCACCCAGAATTATGTTGCACGAAGCACAATTTCACATCATTCTGGGTCCATTTTTGTGAAAACAAGGTCCAATCAGGCTGAAACGCTACAAGAAGGTAGGATCTATTGAGTTGTAAGTGATCTGAACGTTTCATGATGATAGCACTTTCCTAAGGGGGTCAAACCATGTCCCAAAGGTCACCGGATCTGGTGTCAATTTAAAGAAGTAGTCCAGTTACACCTTTGTGGGCTTATAACTTGGCTTCTGAATGTCCTAGAGAGATCAGGTTTGTTTTAGTATACTCCAATCAACAGCCCCTACAACCACAAAAAGGAATGGAGTCATTAGCACTTATGGTTTTTAAATGGCACCCAGAATTATGTTGCACGAAGCACAATTTCACATCATTCTGGGTTCATTTGTGTGAAAACAAGGTCCATTCAGGCTGAAACGTTACAGGAAGGTAGAATCTACTGAGTTGTAAGTGATCTGAACGTTTCATGATGATAGCACTTTCCTAAGGGGGTCAAACCATGTCCCAAAGGTCACCGGATCTGGTGTCAATTTAAAGAAGTAGTCCAGTTACACATTTGTGGGCTTATAACTTGGCTTCTGAATGTCCTAGAGAGATCAGGTTTGTTTTAGTATACTCCAATCAACAGCCCCTACAACCACAAAAAGGAATGGAGTCATTAGCACTTATGTTTTGTAAATGGCACCCAGAATTATGTTGCACGAAGCACAAATTCACATCGTTCTGGGTTCATTTGTGTGAAAACAAGGTCCAATCAGGCTGAAACGTTACAGGAAGGTAGAATCTATTGAGTTGTAAGTGATCTGAACGTTTCATGATGATAGCACTTTCCTAAGGGGGTCAAACCATGTCCCAAAGGTCACCGGATCTGGTGTCAATTTAAAGAAGTAGTCCAGTTACACATTTGTGGGCTTATAACTTGGCTTCTGAATGTCCTAGAGAGATCAGGTTTGTTTTAATGTACTCCAATCAACAGCCCCTACAACCACAAAAAGGAATGGAGTCATTAGCAGTTATGGTTTGTAAATGGCACCCAGAATTATGTTGCACGAAGCACAATTTCACATCATTCTGGGTCCATTTGTGTGAAAACAAGGTCCAATCAGGCTGAAACGCTACAAGAAGGTAGAATCTATTGAGTTGTAAGTGATCTGAACGTTTCAAGATGATCGCACATTCCTATAGGGGGTAAAACCATGTCCCAAAGGTCACCGGGCCTGGTGTCACTTTAAAGAAGTAGTCCAAATACACCTTTGTGGGCTTATAACTTGGCTTCTGAATGTCCTAGAGAGGTTAGGTTTGTTTTAGTGTACTCCAATCAACAGCCCCTACAACCTCAAAAAGGAATGGAGTCATTAGCACTTATGGTTTTTAAATGGCACCCAGAATTATGTTGCACGAAGCACAATTTCACATCATTCTGGGTTCATTTGTGTGAAAACAAGGTCCAATCAGGCTGAAATTTTACAGGAAGGTAGAATCTATTGAGTTGTAAGTGATCTGAACGTTTCATGATGATAGCACTTTCCTAAGGGGGTCAAACCATGTCCCAAAGGTCAACGGATCTGGTGTCAATTTAAAGAAGTAGTCCAGTTACACCTTTGTGGGCTTATAATTTGGCTTCTGAATGTCCTAGAGAGATCAGGTTTGTTTTAGTATACTCCAATCAACAGCCCCTACAACCACAAAAAGGAATGGAGTCATTAGCACTTATGGTTTGTAAATGGCACCCAGAATTATGTTGCACGAAGCACAATTTCACATCATTTTTGGTCCATTTGTGTGAAAACAAGGTCCAATCAGGCTGAAACGCTACAAGAAGGTAGAATCTATTGAGTTGTAAGTGATCTGAACGTTTCATGATGAAAGCACTTTCCTAAGGGGGTCAAACCATATCCCAAAGGTCACCGGATCTGGTGTCAATTTAAAGAAGTAGTTCAGTTACACATTTGTGGGCTTATAACTTGGCTTCTGAATGTCCTAGAGAGATCAGGTTTGTTTTAGTGTACGCCAATCAACATCCCCTACAACCTCAAAAAGGAATGGAGTCATTAGCACTTATGGTTTTTAAATGGCACCCAGAATTATGCTGCACGAAGCACAATTTCACATAATTCTAGGTTCATTTGTGTGAAAACAAGGTCCAATCAGGCTGAAACGTTACAGGAAGGTAGAATCAATTGAGTTGTAAGTTATCTGAACGTTTCATGATGATAGCACTTTCCTAAGGGGGTCAAACCATGTCCCAAATGTCACCGGATCTGGTGTCAATTTAAAGAAGTAGTCCAGTTACACATTTGTGGGCTTATAACTTGGCTTCTGAATGTCCTAGAGAGATGAGGTTTGTTTAAATGTACTCCAATCAACAGCCCCTACAACCACAAAAAGGAATGGAGTCATTAGCACTTATGGTTTGTAAATGGCACCCAGAATTATGTTGCACGAAGCACAATTTCACATCATTCTGGGTCCATTTGAGTGAAAACAAGGTCCAATCAGGCTGAAACGCTACAAGAAGGTAGAATCTATTGAGTTGTAAGTGATCTGAACGTTTCAAGATGACCGCACATTCCTATAGGGGGTAAAACCATGTCCCAAAGGTCACCGGGCCTGGTGTCACTTTAAAGAAGTAGTCCAGTTACACCTTTTTGGGCTTAAAACTTGGCTTCTGAATATCCTAGAGAGATCAGGTTTGTTTTATTGTACTCCAATCAACAGCCCCTACAACCACAAAGAGGAATGGAGTCATTAGCACTTATGGTTTGTAAATAGCACCCAGAATTATGTTGCACGAAGCACAATTTCACATCATTCTGGGTTCATTTGTGTGAAAACAAGGTCCAATCAGGCTGAAACGTTACAGGAAGGTAGAATCTATTGAGTTGTAAGTGATCTGAACGTTTCATGATGATAGCACTTTCCTAAGGGGGTCAAACCATGTCCCAAAGGTCACCGGATCTGGTAACAATTTAAAGAAGTAGTCCAGTTACACATTTGTGGGCTTATAACTTGGATTCTGAATGTCCTAGAGAGATCAGGTTTGTTTTAATGTACTCCAATCAACAGCCCCTACAACCACAAAAAGGAATGGAGTCATTAGCACTTATGGTTTGTAAATGGCACCCAGAATTATGTTGCATGAAGCACAATTTCACATCATTCTGGGTCCATTTGTGTGAAAACAAGGTCCAATCAGGCTGAAACGCTACAAGAAGGTAGAATCTATTGAGTTGTAAGTGATCTGAACGTTTCAAGATGACCGCACATTCCTATAGGGGGTAAAACCATGTCCCAAAGGTCACCGGGCCTGGTGTCTCTTTAAAGAAGTAGTCCAGTTACACCTTTGTGGGCTTATAACTTGGCTTCTGAATGTCCTAGAGAGGTTAGGTTTGTTTTAGTGTACTCCATTCAACAGCCCCTACAACCACAAAAAGGAATGGAGTAATTAGCACTTATGGTTTGTAAATGGCACCCAGAATTATGTTGCACGAAGCACAATTTCACATCATTCTGGGTTCAATTGTGTGAAAACAAGGTCCAATCAGGCTGAAACGTTACAGGAAGGTAGAATCTATTGAGTTGTAAGTGTTCTGAACGTTTCATGATGATAGCACTTTCCTAAGGGGGTCAAACCATGTCCCAAAGGTCACCGGATCTGGTAACAATTTAAAGAAGTAGTCCAGTTACACATTTGTGGGCTTATAACTTGGCTTCTGAATGTCCTAGAGAGATCAGGTTTGTTTTAATGTACTCCAATCAACAGCCCCTACAACCACAAAAAGGAATGGAGTCATTAGCACTTATGGTTTGTAAATGGCACCCAGAATTATGTTGCATGAAGCACAATTTCACATCATTCTGGGTCCATTTGTGTGAAAACAAGGTCCAATCAGGCTGAAACGCTACAAGAAGGTAGAATCTATTGAGTTGTAATTGATCTGAACGTTTCAAGATGATAGCATATTCCTATAGGGGGTAAAACCATGTCCCAAAGGTCACCGGGCCTGGTGTCTCTTTAAAGAAGTAGTCCTGTTACACCTTTGTGAGCTTATAACTTGGCTTCTGCATGTCCTAGAGAGGTTAGGTTTGTTTTAGTTTACTCCAATCAACAGCCCCTACAACCACAAAACGGAATGGAATCATTAGCACTTATGGTTTGTAAATGGCACCCAGAATTATGTTGCACGAAGCACAATTTCACATCATTCTGGGTTCATTTGTGTGAAAACAAGGTCCAATCAGGCTGAAACGTTACAGGAAGGTAGAATCTATTGAGTTGTAAGTGATCTGAACGTTTCATGATGATAGCACTTTCCGAAGGGGGTCAAACCATGTCCCAAAGGTCACCGGATCTGGTAACAATTTAAAGAAGTAGTCCAGTTACACATTTGTGGGCTTATAACTTGGCTTCTGAATGTCCTAGAGAGATCAGGTTTGTTTTAATGTACTCCAATCAACAGCCCCTACAACCACAAAAAGGAATGGAGTCATTAGCACTTATGGTTTGTAAATGGCACCCAGAATTATGTTGCACGAAGCACAATTTCACATCATTCTGGGTCCATTTGTGTGAAAACAAGGTCCAATCAGGCTGAAACGCTACAAGAAGGTAGAATCTATTGAGTTGTAAGTGATCTGAACGTTTCATGATGATCGCACATTCCTATAGGGGGTCAAACCATGTCCCAAAGGTCACCGGGCCTGGTGTCACTTTAAAGAAGTAGTCCAGTTACACCTTTGAGGGCGTATAACTTGGCTTCTGAATTTCCTAGAGAGATCAGGTTTGTTTTAGTGTACTCCAATCAACAGCCCCTACAACCTCAAAAAGGAATGGAGTCATTAGCACTTATGGTTCTTAAATGGCACCCAGAATTATGTTGCACGAAGCACAATTTCACATCATTCTGGGTTCATTTGTGTGAAAACAAGGTCCAATCAGGCTGAAATGTTACAGGAAGGTAGAATCTATTGAGTTGTAAGTGATCTGAACGTTTCATGATGATAGCACTTTCCTAAGGGGGTCAAACCATGTCCCAAAAGTCACAGGATCTGGTGTCAATTTAAAGAAGTAGTCCAGTTACACCTTTGTGGGCTTATAACTTGGCTTCTGAATGTCCAAGAGAAATCAGGTTTGTTTTAGTGTACTCCAATCAACAGCCCCTACAACCACAAAAAGGAATGGAGTCATTAGCATTCAAGGTTTGTAAATGGCACCCAGAATTATGTTGCACGAAGCACAATTTCACATCATTCTGGGTCCATTTGTGTGAAAACAAGGTCCAATCAGGCTGAAACGCTACAAGAAGGTAGAATCTATTGAGTTGTAAGTGATCTGAACGTTTCAAGATGATCGCACATTCCTATAGGGGGTAAAACCATGTCCCAAAGGTCACCGGGCCTGGTGTCACTTTAAAGAAGTAGTCCAGTTAAACCTTTGAGGGCTTATAACTTGGCTTCAGAATGTCCTAGAGAGATCATGTTTGTTTTAGTGTACTCCAATCAACAGCCCCTACAACCTCAAAAAGGAATGGAGTCATTAGCACTTATGGTTTTTAAATTGCACCCAGAATTATGATGCACGAAGCACAATTTCACATCATTCTGGGTTCATTTGTGTGAAAACAAGTTCCAATCAGGCTGAAATGTTACAGGAAGGTAGAATCTATTGAGTTGTAAGTGATCTGAACGTTTCATGATGATAGCACTTTCCTAAGGGGGTCAAACCATGTCCCAAAGGTCACCAGATCTGGTGTCAATTTAAAGAAGTAGTCCAGTTACACCTTTGTGGGCTTATAACTTGGCTTCTGAATGTCCTAGAGAGATCAGGTTTGTTTTAGTATACTGCAACCAACAGCCCCTACAACCACAAAAAGGAATGGATTCATTAGCACTTATGGTTTGTAAATGGAACCCAGAATCATGTTGCACGAAGCACAATTTCACATCATTCTGGGTCCATTTGTGTGAAAACAAGGTCCAATAAGGCTGAAACGTTACAAGAAGGTAGAATCTATTGAGTTGTAAGTGATCTGAACGTTTCATGATGATCGCACATTCCTATAGGGAGTCAAACCATGTCCCAAAGGTCACCGGGCCTGGTGTCACTTTAAAGAAGTAGTCCAGTTACACCTTTGAGGGCTTATAATTTGGCTTCTGAATATCCTAGAGAAATCAGGTTTGTTTTAGTGTACTCCAATCAACAGCCCCTACAACCTCAAAAAGGAATGGAGTCATTAGCACTTATGGTTTTTAAATGGCACCCTGAATTATGTTGCACGAAGCACAATTTCACATCATTCTGGGTTCATTTGTGTGAAAACAAGGTCCAATCAGGCTGAAATGTTACAGGAAGGTAGAATCTATTGAGTCGTAAGTGATCTGAACGTTTCATGATGATAGCACTTTCCTAAGGGGGTCAAACCATGTCCCAAAGGTCACCGGATCTGGTGTCAATTTAAAGAAGTAGTCCAGTTACACCTTTGTGGGCTTATAACTTGGCTTCTGAATGTCCTAGAGAGATCAGGTTTGTTTTAGTGTACTCCAATCAACAGCCCCTACAACCTCTAAAAGGAATGGAGTCATTAGCACTTATGGTTTTTAAATGGCACCCAGAATTATGTTGCACGAAGCACAATTTCACATCATTCTGGGTTCATTTGTGTGAAAACAAGGTCCAATCAGGCTGAAACGCTACAAGAAGGTAGAATCTATTGAGTTGTAAGTGATCTGAACGTTTCAAGATGACCGCACATTCCTATAGGGGGTAAAACCATGTCCCAAAGGTCACCGGGCCTGGTGTCTCTTTAAAGAAGTAGTCCAGTTACACCTTTGTGAGCTTATAACTTGGCTTCTGAATGCCCTAGAGAGGTTAGGTTTGTTTTACTGTACTCCAATCAACAGCTCCTACAACCACAAAAAGGAATGGAGTCATTAGCACTTATGGTTTGTAAATGGCACCCAGAATTATGTTGCACGAAGCACAATGTCACATCATTCTGGGTCCATTTGTGTGAAAACAAGGTCCAATCAGGCTGAAACGCTGCAAGAAGGTAGAATCTATTGAGTTGTAAGTGATCTGAACGTTTCATGATGATCGCACATTCCTATAGGGGGTCAAACCATGTCCCAAAGGTCACCGGGCCTGGTGTCACTTTAAAGAAGTAGTCCAGTTACACCTTTGAGGGCGTATAACTTGGCTTCTGAATTTCCTAGAGAGATCAGGTTTGTTTTAGTGTACTCCAATCAACAGCCCCTACAACTTAAAAAAGGAATGGAGTCATTAGCACTTATGGTTCTTAAATGGCACCCAGAATTATGTTTCACGAAGCACAATTTCACATCATTCTGGGTTCATTTGTGTGAAAACAAGGTCCAATCTGGCTGAAATCTTACAGGAAGGTAGAATCTATTGAGTTGTAAGTGATCTGAACGTTTCATGATGATAGCACTTTCCTAAGGGGGTCAAACCATGTCCCAAAAGTCACAGGATCTGGTGTCAATTTAAAGAAGTAGTCCAGTTACACCTTTGTGGGCTTATAACTTGGCTTCTGAATGTCCTAGAGAAATCAGGTTTGTTTTAGTGTACTCCAGTCAACAGCCCCTACAACCACAAAAAGGAATGGAGTCATTAGCATTCAAGGTTTGTAAATGGCACCCAGAATTATGTTGCACGAAGCACAATTTCACATCATTCTGGGTCCATTTGTGTGAAAACAAGGTCCAATCAGGCTGAAACGCTACAAGAAGGTATAATCTATTGAGTTGTAAGTGATCTGAACGTTTCAAGATGATCGCACTTTCCTATAGGGGGTAAAACCATGTCCCAAAGGTCACCGGGCTTGGTGTCACTTTAAAGAAGTAGTCCAGTTACACCTTTGAGGGCTTATAACTTGGCCTCTGAATGTCCTAGAGAGATCAGGTTTGTTTTAGTGTACTCCAATCAACAGCCCCTACAACCTCAAAAAGGAATGGAGTCATTAGCACTTATGGTTTTTAAATGGCACCCAGAATTATGTTGCACGAAGCACAATTTCACATCATTCTGGGTTCATTTGTGTGAAAACAAGGTCCAATCAGGCTGAAACGTTACAGGAAGGTAGAATCTATTGAGTTGTAGGTGATCTGAACGTTTCATGATGATAGCACTTTCCTAAGGGGGTCAAACCATGTCCCAAAGGTCACCGGATCTGGTGTCAATTTAAAGAAGTAGTCCAGTTACACATTTGTGGGCTTATAACTTGGCTTCTGAATGTCCTAGAGAGATCAGGTTTGTTTTAGTGTACTCCAATCAACATCCCCTACAACCTAAAAAAGGAATGGAGTCATTAGCACTTATGGTTTTTAAATGGCACCCAGAATTATGCTGCACTAAGCACAATTTCACATCATTCTGGGTTCATTTGTGTGAAAACAAGGTCCAATCAGGCTGAAACGTTACAGGAAGGTAGAATCTATTGAGTTGTAAGTGATCTGAACGTTTCATGATGATAGCACTTTCCTAAGGGGGTCAAACCATGTCCCAAAGGTCACCGGATCTGGTGTCAATTTAAAGAAGTAGTCCAGTTACACATTTGTGGGCTTATAACTTGGCTTCTGAATGTCCTAGAGAGATCAGGTTTGTTTTAATGTACTCCAACCAACAGCCC
Organism: Nothobranchius furzeri; assembly: GCF_043380555.1. Taxonomy (NCBI): domain Eukaryota; kingdom Metazoa; phylum Chordata; class Actinopteri; order Cyprinodontiformes; family Nothobranchiidae; genus Nothobranchius; species Nothobranchius furzeri. Next base: position 16,078,694 of record NC_091743.1, on the reverse strand, counting down.
CGACAACCACAAAAAGGAATGGAGTCATTACCACTTATGGTTTGTAAATGGCACCCAGAATTATGTTGCACGAAGCACAATTTCACATCATTCTGGGTCCATTTGTGTGAAAACAAGGTCCAATAAGGCTGAAACGTTACAAGAAGGTAGAATCTATTGAGTTGTAAGTGATCTGAACGTTTCATGATGATCGCACATTCCTATAGGGTGTCAAACCATGTCCCAAAGGTCACCGGGCCTGGTGTCACTTTAAAGAAGTAGTCCAGTTACACCTTTGAGGGCTTATAACTTGGCTTCTGAATTTCCTAGAGAGATCAGGTTTGTTTTAGTGTACTCCAATCAACAGCCCCTACAACCTCAAAAAGGAATGGAGTCATTAGCACTTATGGTTCTTAAATGGCACCCAGAATTATGTTGCACGAAGCACAATTTCACATCATTCTAGGTTCATTTGTGTGAAAACAAGGTCCAATCTGGCTGAAATGTTACAGGAAGGTAGAATCTATTGAGTTGTAAGTTATCTGAAGGTTTCATGATGATAGCACTTTCCTAAGGGGGTCAAACCATGTCCCAAAAGTCACAGGATCTGGTGTCAATTTAAAGAAGTAGTCCAGTTACACCTTTGTGGGCTTATAACTTGGCTTCTGAATGTCCTAGAGAAATCAGGTTTGTTTTAGTGTACTCAAATCAACAGCCCCTACAACCACAAAAAGGAATGGAGTCATTAGCATTCAAGGTTTGTAAATGGCACCCAGAATTATGTTGCACGAAGCACAATTTCACATCATTCTGGGTCCATTTGTGTGAAAACAAGGTCCAATCAGGCTGAAACGCTACAAGAAGGTAGAATCTATTGAGTTGTAAGTGATCTGAACGTTTCATGATGAAAGCACTTTCCTAAGGGGGTCAAACCATGTCCCAAATGTCACCGGATCTGGTGTCAATTTAAAGAAGTAGTCCAGTTACACATTTGTGGGCTTATAACTTGGCTTCTGAATGTCCTAGAGAGATGAGGTTTGTTTTAATGTACTCCAATCAACAGCCCCTACAACCACAAAAAGGAATGGAGTCATTAGCACTTATGGTTTGTAAATGGCACCCAGAATTATGTTGCACGAAGCACAATTTCACATCATTCTGGGTCCATTTGTGTGAAAACAAGGTCCAATCAGGCTGAAACGCTACAAGAAGGTAGAATCTATTGAGTTGTAAGTGATCTGAACGTTTCAAGATGACCGCACATTCCTATAGGGGGTAAAACCATGTCCCAAAGGTCACCGGGCCTGGTGTCACTTTAAAGAAGTAGTCCAGTTACACCTTTTTGGGCTTATAACTTGGCTTCTGAATATCCTAGAGAGATCAGGTTTGTTTTATTGTACTCCAATCAACATCCCCTACAACCTCAAAAAGGAATGGAGTCATTAGCACTTATGGTTTTTAAATGGCACCCAGAATTATGCTGCACTGAGCACAATTTCACATCATTCTGGGTTCATTTGTGTGAAAACAAGGTCCAATCAGGCTGAAACGTTACAGGAAGGTAGAATCTATTGAGTTGTAAGTGATACGAACGTTTCATGATGATAGCACTTTCCTAAGGGGGTCAAACCATGTCCCAAAGGTCACCGGATCTGGTGTCAATTTAAAGAAGTAGTCCATTTACACATTTGTGGGCTTATAACTTGGCTTCTGAATGTCCTAGAGAGATCAGGTTTGTTTTAGTGTACTCCAATCAACAGCCCCTACAACCTCAAAAAGGAATGGAGTCATTAGCACTTATGGTTTTTAAATGGCACCCAGAATTATGCTGCACGAAGCACAATTTCATATCATTCTGGGTTCATTTGTGTGAAAACAAGGTCCAATCAGGCTGAAACGTTACAGGAAGGTAGAATCTATTGAGTTGTAAGTGATCCGAACGTTTCATGATGATAGCACTTTCCTAAGGGGGTCAAACCATGTCCCAAAAGTCACAGGCTCTGGTGTCAATTTAAAGAAGTAGTCCAGTTACACATTTGTGGGCTTATAACTTGGCTTCTGAATGTCCTAGAGAGATCAGGTTTGTTTTAGTGTACTCCAATCAACAGCCCCTACAACCACAAAAAGGAATGGAGTCATTAGCACTTAAGGTTTGTAAATGGCACCCAGTATTATGTTGCACGAAGCACAATTTCACATCATTCTGGGTCCATTTGTGTGAAAACAATGACCAATCAGGCTGAAACGCTACAAGAAGGTAGAACCTATTGAGTTGTAAGTGATCTGAACGTTTCAAGTTGATCGCACATTCCTATAGGGGGTAAAACCATGTCCCAAAGGTCACCGGATCTGGTGTCAATTTAAAGAAGTAGTCCAGTTACACCTTTGTGGGCTTATAACTTGGCTTCTGAATGTCCTAGAGAGGTTAGGTTTGTTTTAGTGTACTCCAATCAACAGCCCCTACAACCACAAAGAGGAATGGAGTCATTAGCACTTATGGTTTGTAAATAGCACCCAGAATTATGTTGCACGAAGCACAATTTCACATCATTCTGGGTTCATTTGTGTGAAAACAAGGTCCAATCAGGCTGAAACGATACAGGAAGGTAGAATCTATTGAGTTGTAAGTGATCTGAACGTTTCATGATGATAGCACTTTCCTAAGGGGGTCAAACCATGTCCCAAAGGTCACCGGATCTGGTAACAATTTAAAGAAGTAGTCCAGTTACAAATTTGTGGGCTTATAACTTGGCTTCTGAATGTCCTAGAGAGATCAGGTTTGTTTTAATGTACTCCAATCAACAGCCCCTACAACCACAAAAAGGAATGGAGTCATTAGCACTTATGGTTTGTAAATGGCACCCAGAATTATGTTGCATGAAGCACAATTTCACATCATTCTGGGTCCATTTGTGTGAAAACAAGGTCCAATCAGGCTGAAACGCTACAAGAAGGTAGAATCTATTGAGTTGTAAGTGATCTGAACGTTTCAAGATGACCGCACATTCCTATAGGGGGTAAAACCATGTCCCAAAGGTCACCGGGCCTGGTGTCTCTTTAAAGAAGTAGTCCAGTTACACCTTTGTGGGCTTATAACTTGGCTTCTGAATGTCCTAGAGAGGTTTGGTTTGTTTTAGTGTACTCCATTCAACAGCCCCTACAACCACAAAAAGGAATGGAGTAATTAGCACTTATGGTTTGTAAATGGCACCCAGAATTATGTTGCACGAAGCACAATTTCACATCATTCTGGGTTCAATTGTGTGAAAACAAGGTCCAATCAGGCTGAAACGTTACAGGAAGGTAGAATCTATTGAGTTGTAATTGATCTGAACGTTTCATGATGATAGCACTTTCCTAAGGGGGTCAAACCATGTCCCAAAGGTCACCGGATCTGGTAACAATTTAAAGAAGTAGTCCAGTTACACATTTGTGGGCTTATAACTTGGCTTCTGAATGTCCTAGAGAGATCAGGTTTGTTTTAATGTACTCCAATCAACAGCCCCTACAACCACAAAAAGGAATGGAGTCATTAGCACTTATGGTTTGTAAATGGCACCCAGAATTATGTTGCATGAAGCACAATTTCACATCATTCTGGGTCCATTTGTGTGAAAACAAGGTCCAATCAGGCTGAAACGCTACAAGAAGGTAGAATCTATTGAGTTGTAATTGATCTGAACGTTTCAAGATGATAGCATATTCCTATAGGGGGTAAAACCATGTCCCAAAGGTCACCGGGCCTGGTGTCTCTTTAAAGAAGTAGTCCTGTTACACCTTTGTGAGCTTATAACTTGGCTTCTGAATGTCCTAGAGAGGTTAGGTTTGTTTTAGTTTACTCCAATCAACAGCCCCTACAACCACAAAACGGAATGGAATCATTAGCACTTATGGTTTGTAAATGGCACCCAGAATTATGTTGCACGAAGCACAATTTCACATCATTCTGGGTTCATTTGTGTGAAAACAAGGTCCAATCAGGCTGAAACGTAACAGGAAGGTAGAATCTATTGAGTTGTAAGTGATCTGAACGTTTCATGATGATAGCACTTTCCGAAGGGGGTCAAACCATGTCCCAAAGGTCACCGGATCTGGTAACAATTTAAAGAAGTAGTCCAGTTACACATTTGTGGGCTTATAACTTGGCTTCTGAATGTCCTAGAGAGATCAGGTTTGTTTTAATGTACTCCAATCAACAGCCCCTACAACCACAAAAAGGAATGGAGTCATTAGCACTTATGGTTTGTAAATGGCACCCAGAATTATGTTGCACGAAGCACAATTTCACATCATTCTGGGTCCATTTGTGTGAAAACAAGGTCCAATCAGGCTGAAACGCTACAAGAAGGTAGAATCTATTGAGTTGTAAGTGATCTGAACGTTTCATGATGATCGCACATTCCTATAGGGGGTCAAACCATGTCCCAAAGGTCACCGGGCCTGGTGTCACTTTAAAGAAGTAGTCCAGTTACACCTTTGAGGGCGTATAACTTGGCTTCTGAATTTCCTAGAGAGATCAGGTTTGTTTTAGTGTACTCCAATCAACAGCCCCTACAACCTCAAAAAGGAATGGAGTCATTAGCACTCATGGTTCTTAAATGGCACCCAGAATTATGTTGCACGAAGCACAATTTCACATCATTCTGGGTTCATTTGTGTGAAAACAAGGTCCAATCAGGCTGAAATGTTACAGGAAGGTAGAATCTATTGAGTTGTAAGTGATCTGAACGTTTCATGATGATAGCACTTTCCTAAGGGGGTCAAACCATGTCCCAAAAGTCACAGGATCTGGTGTCAATTTAAAGAAGTAGTCCAGTTACACCTTTGTGGGCTTATAACTTGGCTTCTGAATGTCCTAGAGAAATCAGGTTTGTTTTAGTGTACTCCAATCAACAGCCCCTACAACCACAAAAAGGAATGGAGTCATTAGCATTCAAGGTTTGTAAATGGCACCCAGAATTATGTTGCACGAAGCACAATTTCACATCATTCTGGGTCCATTTGTGTGAAAACAAGGTCCAATCAGGCTGAAACGCTACAAGAAGGTAGAATCTATTGAGTTGTAAGTGATCTGAACGTTTCAAGATGATCGCACATTCCTATAGGGGGTAAAACCATGTCCCAAAGGTCACCGGGCCTGGTGTCACTTTAAAGAAGTAGTCCAGTTACACCTTTGTGGGCTTATAACTTGGCTTCTGAATGTCCTAGAGAGATCAGGTTTGTTTTAGTATACTCCAACCAACAGCCCCTACAACCACAAAAAGGAATGGAGTCATTAGCACTTATGGTTTGTAAATGGAACCCAGAATCATGTTGCACGAAGCACAATTTCACATCATTCTGGGTCCATTTGTGTGAAAACAAGGTCCAATAAGGCTGAAACGTTACAAGAAGGTAGAATCTATTGAGTTGTAAGTGATCTGAACGTTTCATGATGATCGCACATTCCTATAGGGAGTCAAACCATGTCCCAAAGGTCACCGGGCCTGGTGTCACTTTAAAGAAGTAGTCCAGTTACACCTTTGAGGGCTTATAATTTGGCTTCTGAATATCCTAGAGAGATCAGGTTTGTTTTAGTGTACTCCAATCAACAGCCCCTACAACCTCAAAAAGGAATGGAGTCATTAGCACTTATGGTTTTTAAATGGCACCCTCAATTATGTTGCACGAAGCACAATTTCACATCATTCTGGGTTCATTTGTGTGAAAACAAGGTCCAATCAGGCTGAAATGTTACAGGAAGGTAGAATCTATTGAGTCGTAAGTGATCTGAACGTTTCATGATGATAGCACTTTCCTAAGGGGGTCAAACCATGTCCCAAAGGTCACCGGATCTGGTGTCAATTTAAAGAAGTAGTCCAGTTACACCTTTGTGGGCTTATAACTTGGCTTCTGAATGTCCTAGAGAGATCAGGTTTGTTTTAGTGTACTCCAATCAACAGCCCCTACAACCTCTAAAAGGAATGGAGTCATTAGCACTTATGGTTTTTAAATGGCACCCAGAATTATGTTGCACGAAGCACAATTTCACATCATTCTGGGTTCATTTGTGTGAAAACAAGGTCCAATCAGGCTGAAACGCTACAAGAAGGTAGAATCTATTGAGTTGTAAGTGATCTGAACGTTTCAAGATGACCGCACATTCCTATAGGGGGTAAAACCATGTCCCAAAGGTCACCGGGCCTGGTGTCTCTTTAAAGAAGTAGTCCAGTTACACCTTTGTGAGCTTATAACTTGGCTTCTGAATGCCCTAGAGAGGTTAGGTTTGTTTTACTGTACTCCAATCAACAGCTCCTACAACCACAAAAAGGAATGGAGTCATTAGCACTTATGGTTTGTAAATGGCACCCAGAATTATGTTGCACGAAGCACAATGTCACATCATTCTGGGTCCATTTGTGTGAAAACAAGGTCCAATCAGGCTGAAAGGCTACAAGAAGGTAGAATCTATTGAGTTGTAAGTGATCTGAACGTTTCATGATGATCGCACATTCCTATTGGGGGTCAAACCATGTCCCAAAGGTCACCGGGCCTGGTGTCACTTTAAAGAAGTAGTCCAGTTACACCTTTGAGGGCGTATAACTTGGCTTCTGAATTTCCTAGAGAGATCAGGTTTGTTTTAGTGTACTCCAATCAACAGCCCCTACAACTTAAAAAAGGAATGGAGTCATTAGCACTTATGGTTCTTAAATGGCACCCAGAATTATGTTGCACGAAGCACAATTTCACATCATTCTAGGTTCATTTGTGTGAAAACAAGGTCCAATCTGGCTGAAATGTTACAGGAAGGTAGAATCTATTGAGTTGTAAGTGATCTGAACGTTTCATGATGATAGCACTTTCCTAAGGGGGTCAAACCATGTCCCAAAAGTCACAGGATCTGGTGTCAATTTAAAGAAGTAGTCCAGTTACACCTTTGTGGGCTTATAACTTGGCTTCTGAATGTCCTAGAGAAATCAGGTTTGTTTTAGTGTACTCCAATCAACAGCCCCTACAACCACAAAAAAAAATGGAGTCATTAGCATTCAAGGTTTGTAAATGGCACCCAGAATTATGTTGCACGAAGCACAATTTCACATCATTCTGGGTCCATTTGTGTGAAAACAAGGTCCAATCAGGCTGAAACGCTACAAGAAGGTAGAATCTATTGAGTTGTAAGTGATCTGAACGTTTCAAGATGATCGCACTTTCCTATAGGGGGTAAAACCATGTCCCAAAGGTCACCGGGCTTGGTGTCACTTTAAAGAAGTAGTCCAGTTACACCTTTGAGGGCTTATAACTTGGCTTCTGAATGTCCTAGAGAGATCAGGTTTGTTTTAGTGTACTCCAATCAACAGCCCCTACAACCTCAAAAAGGAATGGAGTCATTAGCCCTTATGGTTTTTAAATGGCACCCAGAATTATGTTGCACGAAGCACAATTTCACATCATTCTGGATTCATTTGTGTGAAAACAAGGTCCAATCAGGCTGAAATGTTACAGGAAGTTAGAATCTATTGAGTTGTAAGTGATCTGAACGTTTCATGATGATAGCACTTTCCTAAGGGGGTCAAACCATGTCCCAAAGGTCACCAGATCTGGTGTCAATTTAAAGAAGTAGTCCAGTTACACCTTTGTGGGCTTATAACTTGGCTTCTGAATGTCCTAGAGAGATCAGGTTTGTTTTAGTATACTCCAATCAACAGCACCTACAACCACAAAAAGGAATGGAGTCATTAGCACTTATGGTTTTTAAATGGCACCCTGAATTATGTTGCACGAAGCACAATTTCACATCATTCTGGGTTCATTTGTGTGAAAACAAGGTCCAATCAGGCTGAAACGTTACAGGAAGGTAGAATCTATTGAGTTGTAAGTGATCTGAACATTTCATGATGATAGCACTTTCCTAAGGGGGTCAAACCATGTCCCAAAGGTCACCGGATCTGGTGTCAATTTAAAGAAGTAGTCCAGTTACACATTTGTGGGCTTATAACTTGGCTTCTGAATGTCCTAGAGAGATCAGGTTTGTTTTAGTGTACTCCAATCAACATCCCCTACAACCTCAAAAAGGAATGGAGTCATTAGCACTTATGGTTTTTAAATGGCACCCAGAATTATGCTGCACTAAGCACAATTTCACATCATTCTGGGTTCATTTGTGTGAAAACAAGGTCCAATCAGGCTGAAACGTTACAGGAAGGTAGAATCTATTGAGTTGTAAGTGATCTGAACGTTTCATGATGATAGCACTTTCCTAAGGGGGTCAAACCATGTCCCAAAGGTCACCGGATCTGGTGTCAATTTAAAGAAGTAGTCCAGTTACACATTTGTGGGCTTATAACTTGTCTTCTGAATGTCCTAGAGAGATCAGGTTTGTTTTAATGTACTCCAACCAACAGCCCCTACAACCACAAAAAGGAATGGAGTCATTAGCACTTATGGTTTGTAAATGGAACCCAGAATTATGTTGCACGAAGCACAATTTCACATCATTCTGGGTCCATTTGTGTGAAAACAAGGTCCAATAAGTCTGAAACGTTACAAGAAGGTAGAATCTATTGAGTTGTAAGTGATCTGAACGTTTCATGATGATCACACATTCCTATAGGGAGTCAAACCATGTCCCAAAGGTCACCGGGCCTGGTGTCACTTTAAAGAAGTAGTCCAGTTACACCTTTGAGGGCTTATAACTTGGCTTCTGAATATCCTAGAGAGATCAGGTTTGTTTTAGTGTACTCCAATCAACAGCCCCTACAACCTCAAAAAGGAATGGAGTCATTAGCACTTATGGTTCTTAAATGGCACCCAGAATTATGTTGCACGAAGCACAATTTCACATCATTCTAGGTTCATTTGTGTGAAAACAAGGTCCAATCTGGCTGAAATGTTACAGGAAGGTAGAATCTATTGAGTTGTAAGTGATCTGAACGTTTCATGATGATAGCACTTTCCTAAGGGGGTCAAACCATGTCCCAAAAGTCACAGGATCTGGTGTCAATTTAAAGAAGTAGTCCAGTTACACCTTTGTGGGCTAATAACTTGGCTTCTGAATGTCCTAGAGAAATCAGGTTTGTTTTAGTGTACTCCAATCAACAGCCCCTACAACCACAAAAAGGAATGGAGTCATTAGCATTCAAGGTTTGTAAATGGCACCCAGAATTATGTTGCACGAAGCACAATTTCACATCATTCTGGGTCCATTTGTGTGAAAATAAGGTCCAATCAGGCTGAAACGCTACAAGAAGGGAGAATCTATTGAGTTGTAAGTGATGTGAAAGTTTCAAGATGATCGCACTTTCCTATAGGGGGTAAAACCATGTCCCAAAGGTCACCGGGCTTGGTGTCACTTTAAAGAAGTAGTCCAGTTACACCTTTGAGGGCTTATAACTTGGCTTCTGAATGTCCTAGAGAGATCAGGTTTGTTTTAGTGTACTCCAATCAACAGCCCCTACAACCTCAAAAAGGAATGGAGTCATTAGCACTTATGGTTTTTAAATGGCACCCAGAATTATGTTGCACGAAGCACAATTTCACATCATTCTGGATTCATTTGTGTGAAAACAAGGTCCAATCAGGCTGAAATGTTACAGGAAGTTAGAATCTATTGAGTTGTAAGTGATCTGAACGTTTCATGATGATAGCACTTTCCTAAGGGGGTCAAACCATGTCCCAAAGGTCACCAGATCTGGTGTCAATTTAAAGAAGTAGTCCAGTTACACCTTTGTGGGCTTATAACTTGGCTTCTGAATGTCCTAGAGAGATCAGGTTTGTTTTAGTATACTCCAATAAACAGCACCTACAACCACAAAAAGGAATGGAGTCATTAGCACTTATGGTTTTTAAATGGCACCCTGAATTATGTTGCACGAAGCACAATTTCACATCATTCTGGGTTCATTTGTGTGAAAACAAGGTCCAATCAGGCTGAAACGTTACAGGAAGGTAGAATCTATTGAGTTGTAAGTGATCTGAACATTTCATGATGATAGCACTTTCCTAAGGGGGTCAAACCATGTCCCAAAGGTCACCGGATCTGGTGTCAATTTAAAGAAGTAGTCCAGTTACACATTTGTGGGCTTATAACTTGGCTTCTGAATGTCCTAGAGAGATCAGGTTTGTTTTAGTGTACTCCAATCAACATCCCCTACAACCTCAAAAAGGAATGGAGTCATTAGCACTTATGGTTTTTAAATGGCACCCAGAATTATGCTGCACTAAGCACAATTTCACATCATTCTGGGTTCATTTGTGTGAAAACAAGGTCCAATCAGGCTGAAACGTTAAAGGAAGGTAGAATCTATTGAGTTGTAAGTGATCTGAACGTTTCATGATGATAGCACTTTCCTAAGGGGGTCAAACCATGTCCCAAAGGTCACCGGATCTGGTGTCAATTTAAAGAAGTAGTCCAGTTACACATTTGTGGGCTTATAACTTGTCTTCTGAATGTCCTAGAGAGATCAGGTTTGTTTTAATGTACTCCAACCAACAGCCCCTACAACCACAAAAAGGAATGGAGTCATTAGCACTTATGGTTTGTAAATGGAACCCAGAATTATGTTGCACGAAGCACAATTTCACATCATTCTGGGTCCATTTGTGTGAAAACAAGGTCCAATAAGGCTGAAACGTTACAAGAAGGTAGAATCTATTGAGTTGTAAGTGATCTGAACGTTTCATGATGATCGCACATTCCTATAGGGAGTCAAACCATGTCCCAAAGGTCACCGGGCCTGGTGTCACTTTAAAGAAGTAGTCCAGTTACACCTTTGAGGGCTTATAACTTGGCTTCTGAATATCCTAGAGAGATCAGGTTTGTTTTAGTGTACTCCAATCAACAGCCCCTACAACCTCAAAAAGGAATGGAGTCATTAGCACTTATGGTTTTTAAATGGCACCCAGAATTATGTTGCACGAAGCACAATTTCACATCATTCTGGGTTCATTTGTGTGAAAACAAGGTCCAATCAGGCTGAAATGTTACAGGAAGGTAGAATCTATTGAGTTGTAAGTGATCTGAACGTTTCATGATGATAGCACTTTCCTAAGGGGGTCAAACCATGTCCCAAATGTCACCGGATCTGGTGTCAATTTAAAGAAGTAGTCCAGTTAAACCTTTGTGGGCTTATAACTTGGCTTCTGAATGTCCTAGAGAGATCAGGTTTGTTTTAGTATACTCCAATCAACAGCCCCTACAACCACAAAAAGGAATGGAGTCATTAGCACTTATGGTTTGTAAATGGCACCCAGAATTATGTTGCATGAAGCACAATTTCACATCATTCTGGGGTCATTTGTGTGAAAACAAGGTCCAATCAGGCTGAAATGTTACAGGAAGGTAGAATCTATTGAGTTGTAAGTGATCTGAACGTTTCATGATGATAGCTCTTTCCTAAGGGGGTCAAACCATGTCCCAAAGGTCACCGGATCTGGTGTCAATTTAAAGAAGTAGTCCAGTTACACCTTTGTGGGCTTATAACTTGGCTTCTGAATGTCCTAGAGAGATCAGGTTTGTTTTAGTATACTCCAATCAACAGCCCCTACAACCACAAAAAGGAATGGAGTCATTAGCACTTATGGTTTTTAAATGGCACCCAGAATTATGTTGCACGAAGCACAATTTCACATCATTCTGGGTTCATTTGTGTGAAAACAAGGTCCAATCAGGCTGAAACGTTACAGGAAGGTAGAATCTATTGAGTTGTAAGTGATCTGAACGTTTCATGATGATAGCACTTTCTAAGGGGGTCAAACCATGTCCCAAAGGTCACCGGATCTGGTGTCAATTTAAAGAAGTAGTCCAGTTACACATTTGTGGGCTTATAACTTGGCTTCTGAATGTCCTAGAGAGATCAGGTTTGTTTTAGTATACGCCAATCAACAGTCCCTACAACCACAAAAAGGAATGGAGTCATTAGCACTTATGGTTTTTAAATGGCACCCAGAATTATGTTGCATGAAGCACAATTTCACATCATTCTGGGTCCATTTGTGTGAAAACAAGGTCCAATCAGGCTGAAATGTTACAGGAAGGTAGTATCTATTGAGTTGTAAGTGATCTGAACGTTTCATGATGATAGCACTTTCCTAAGGGGGTCAAACCATGTCCCAAAGGTCACCGGGCCTGGTGTCACTTTAAATAAGTAGTCCAGTTACACATTTGAGGCCTTATAACTTGGCTTCTGAATGTCCTAGAGAGATCAGGTTTGTTTTAATGTACTCCAATCAACAGCCCCTACAACCACAAAAAGGAATGGAGTCATTAGCACTTATGGTTTGTAAATGGCACCAAGAATTATGTTGCACGAAGCAAAATTTCACATCATTCTGGGTTCATTTGTGTGAAAACAACGTCCAATCAGGCTGAAACATTACAGGAAGGTAGAATCTATTGAGTTGTAAGTGATCTGAACGTTTCATGATGATAGCACTTTCCTAAGGGGGTCAAACCATGTCCCAAAGGTCATCGGATCTGGTGTCAATTTAAAGAAGTAGTCCAGTTACACATTTGTGGGCTTATAACTTGGCTTCTGAATGTCCTAGAGAGATCAGGTTTGTTTTAATGTACTCCATTCAACAGCCCCTACAACCACAAAAAGGAATGGAGTCATTAGCACTTATGGTTTGTAAATGGCACCCAGAATTATGTTGCACGAAGCACAATTTCACATCATTCTGGGTCCATTTGTGTGAAAACAAGGTCCAATCAGGCTGAAATGCTACAAGAAGGTAGAATCTATTGAGTTGTAAGTGATCTGAACGTTTCAAGATGATCGCACATTCCTATAGGGGGTAAAAGCATGTCCCAAAGGTCACCGGGCCTGGTGTCACTTTAAAGAAGTAGTCCAGTTACACCTTTGTGGGCTTATAACTTGGCTTCTGAATGTCCTAGAGAGGTTAGGTTTGTTTTACTGTACTCCAATCAACAGCCCCTACAACCTCAAAAAGGAATGGAGTCATTAGCACTTATGGTTTTTAAATGGCACCCAGAATTATGTTTCACGAAGCACAATTTCACATCATTCTGGGTTCATTTGTGTGAAAACAAGGTCCAATCAGGCTGAAATGTTACAGGAAGGTAGTATCTATTGAGTTGTAAGTGATCTGAACGTTTCTTGATGATAGCACTTTCCTAAGGGGGTCAAACCATGTCCCAAAGGTCACCGGGCCTGGTGTCACTTTAAAGAAGTAGTCCAGTTACACCTTTGAGGCCTTATAACTTGGCTTCTGAATGTCCTAGAGAGATCAGGTTTCTTTTAATTTACTCCAATCAACAGCCCCTACAACCAAAAAAATGAATGGAGTCATTAGCACTTATGGTTTGTAAATGGCACCCAGAATTATGTTGCATGAAGTACAATTTCACATCATTCTGGGTCCATTTGTGTGAAAACAAGGTCCAATCAGGCTGAAACGCTACAAGAAGGAAGAATCTATTGAGTTGTAAGTGATCTGAACGTTTCAAGATGACCGCACATTCCTATAGGGGTCAAACCATGTCCCAAAAGTCACCGGATCTGGTGTCACTTTAAAGAAGTAGTCCAGTTACACATTTGTGGGCTTATAACTTGGCTTCTGAATGTCCTAGAGAGATCAGGTTTGTTTTAGTATACTCCAATCAACAGCCCCTACAACCACAAAAAGGAATGGAGTCATTAGCACTTATGGTTTTTAAATGGCACCCTGACTTATGTTGCACGAAGCACAATTTCACATCATTCTGGCTTAATTTGTGTGAAAACAAGGTCCAATCAGGCTGAAACGTTACAGGAAGGTAGAATCTATTGAGTTGTAAGTGATCTGAACGTTTCATGATGATAGCACTTTCCTAAGGGGGTGAAACCATGTCCCAAAGGTCACCGGGCCTGGTGTCACTTTAAAGAAGTAGTCCAGTTACACCTTTGAGGGCTTATAACTTGGCTTCTGAATATCCTAGAGAGATCAGGTTTGTTTTAGTGTACTCCAATCAACATCCCCTACAACCTCAAAAAGGAATGGAGTCATTAGCACTTATGGTTTTTAAATGGCACCCAGAATTATGTTGCACAAAGCACAATATCACATCATTCTGGGTTCATTTGTGTGAAAACAAGGTCCAATCAGGCTGAAATGTTACAGGAAGGTAGAATCTATTGAGTTGTAAGTGATCTGAACGTTTCATGATGATAGCACTTTCCTAAGGGGGTCAAACCATGTCCCAAAGGTCACCGGATCTGGTGTCAATTTAAAGAAGTAGTCCAGTTACACCTTTGTGGGCTTATAACTTGGCTTCTGAATGTCCTAGAGAGATCAGGTTTGTTTTAGTGTACTCCAATCAACAGCCCCTACAACCTCAAAAAGGAATGGAGTCATTAGCACTTATGGTTTGTAAATGGCACCCAGAATTATGTTGCACGAAGCACAATTTCACATCATTCTGGGTTCATTTGTGTGAAAACAAGGTCCAATCAGGCTGAAACGTTACAGGAAGGTAGAATCTATTGAGTTGTAAGTGTTCTGAACGTTTCATGATGATAGCACTTTCCGAAGGGGGTCAAACCATGTCCCAAAGGTCATCGGATCTGGTAACAATTTAAAGAAGTAGTCCAGTTACACATTTGTGGGCTTATAACTTGGCTTCTGAATGTCCTAGAGAGATCAGGTTTGTTTTAATGTACTCCAATCAACAGCCCCTACAACCACAAAAAGGAATGGAGTCATTAGCACTTATGGTTTGTAAATGGCACCCAGAATTATGTTGCACGAAGCACAATGTCACATCATTCTGGGTCCATTTGTGTGAAAACAAGGTCCAATCAGGCTGAAACGCTACAAGAAGGTAGAATCTATTGAGTTGTAAGTGATCTGAACGTTTCATGATGATCGCACATTCCTATAGGGGGTCAAACCATGTCCCAAAGGTCACCGGGCCTGGTGTCACTTTAAAGAAGTAGTCCAGTTACACCTTTGAGGGCGTATAACTTGGCTTCTGAATTTCCTAGAGAGATCAGGTTTGTTTTAGTGTACTCCAATCAACAGCCCCTACAACCTCAAAAAGGAATGGAGTCATTAGCACTTATGGTTCTTAAATGGCACCCAGAATTATGTTGCACGAAGCACAATTTCACATCATTCTGGGTTCATTTGTGTGAAAACAAGGTCCAATCAGGCTGAAATGTTACAGGAAGGTAGAATCTATTGAGTTGTAAGTGACCTGAACGTTTCATGATGATAGCACTTTCCTAAGGGGGTCAAACCATGTCCCAAAAGTCACAGGATCTGGTGTCAATTTAAAGAAGTAGTCCAGTTACACCTTTGTGGGCTTATAACTTGGCTTCTGAATGTCCTAGAGAAATCAGGTTTGTTTTAGTGTACTCCAATCAACAGCCCGTACAACCACAAAAAGGAATGGAGTCATTAGCATTCAAGGTTTGTAAATGGCACCCAGAATTATGTTGCACGAAGCACAATTTCACATCATTCTGGGTCCATTTGTGTGAAAACAAGGTCCAATCAGGCTGAAACGCTACAAGAAGGTAGAATCTATTGAGTTGTAAGTGATCTGAACGTTTCAAGATGATCGCACATTCCTATAGGGGGTAAAACCATGTCCCAAAGGTCACCGGGGCTGGTGTCACTTTAAAGAAGTAGTCCAGTTACACCTTTGAGGGCTTATAACTTGGCTTCTGAATGTCCTAGAGAGATCAGGTTTGTTTTAGTGTACTCCAATCAACAGCCCCTACAACCTCAAAAATGAATGGAGTCATTAGCACTTATGGTTTTTAACTGGCACCCAGAATTATGTTGCACGAAGCACAATTTCACATCATTCTGGGTTCATTTGTGTGAAAACAAGGTCCAATCAGGCTGAAATGTTACAGGAAGTTAGAATCTATTGAGTTGTAAGTGATCTGAACGTTTCATGATGATAGCACTTTCCTAAGGGGGTCAAACCATGTCCCAAAGGTCACCGGATCTGGTGTCAATTTAAAGAAGTAGTCCAGTTACACCTTTGTGGACTTATAACTTGGCTTCTGAATGTCCTAGAGAGATCAGGTTTGTTTTAGTATACTGCAATCAACAGCCCCTACAACCACAAAAAGGAATGGAGTCATTAGCACTTATGGTTTTTAAATGGCACCCTGAATTATGTTGCACGAAGCACAATTTCACATCATTCTGGGTTCATTTGTGTGAAAACAAGGTCCAATCAGGCTGAAACGTTACAGGAAGGTAGAATCTATTGAGTTGTAAGTGATCTGAACGTTTCAGGATGATGATAGCACTTTCCTAAGGGGGTCAAACCATGTCCCAAAGGTCACCGGATCTGGTGTCAATTTAAAGAAGTAGTCCAGTTACACATTTGTGGTCTTATAACTTGGTTTCTGAATGTCCTAGAGAGATCAGGTTTGTTTTAGTGTACTCCAGTCAACATCCCCTACAACCTCAAAAAGGAATGGAGTCATTAGCACTCATGGTTTTTAAATGGCACCCAGAATTATGCTGCACTAAGCACAATTTCACATCATTCTGGGTTCATTTGTGTGAAAACAAGGTCCAATCAGGCTGAAACGTTACAGGAAGGTAGAATCTATTGAGTTGTAAGTGATCTGAACGTTTCATGATGATAGCACTTTCCTAAGGGGGTCAAACCATGTCCCAAAGGTCACCGGATCTGGTGTCAATTTAAAGAAGTAGTCCAGTTACACATTTGTGGGCTTATAACTTGGCTTCTGAATGTCCCAGAGAGATCAGGTTTGTTTTAATGTACTCCAACCAACAGCCCCTACAACCACAAAAAGGAATGGAGTCATTAGCACTTATGGTTTGTAAATGGAACCCAGAATTATGTTGCACGAAGCACAATTTCACATCATTCTGGGTCCATTTGTGTGAAAACAAGGTCCAATAAGGCTGAAACGTTACAAGAAGGTAGAATCTATTGGGTTGTAAGTGATCTGAACGTTTCATGATGATCGCACATTCCTATTGGGAGTCAAACCATGTCCCAAAGGTCACCGGGCCTGGTGTCACTTTAAAGAAGTAGTCCAGTTACACCTTTGAGGGCTTATAACTTGGCTTCTGAATATCCTAGAGAGATCAGGTTTGTTTTAGTGTACTCCAATCAACAGCCCCTAAAACCTCAAAAAGGAATGGAGTCATTAGCACTTATGGTTTTTAAATGGCACCCAGAATTATGTTGCACGAAGCACAATTTCACATCATTCTGGGTTCATTTGTGTGAAAACAAGGTCCATTCAGGCTGAAATGTTACAGGAAGGTAGAATCTATTGAGTTGTAAGTGTTCTGAACGTTTCATGATGATAGCACTTTCCTAAGGGGGTCAAACCATGTCCCAAAAGTCACAGGATCTGGTGTCAATTTAAAGAAGTAGTCCAGTTACACCTTTGTGGGCTTATAACTTGGCTTCTGAATGTCCTAGAGAAATCAGGTTTGTTTTAGTGTACTCCAATCAACAGCCCCTACAACCACAAAAAGGAATGGAGTGATTAGCATTCAAGGTTTGTAAATGGCACCCAGAATTATGTTGCACGAAGCACAATTTCACATCATTCTGGGTCCATTTGTGTGAAAACAAGGTCAAATCAGGCTGAAACGCTACAAGAAGGTAGAATCTATTGAGTTGTAAGTGATCTGAACGTTTCAAGATGATCGCACATTCCTATAGGGGGTAAAACCATGTCCCAAAGGTCACCGGGCCTGGTGTCACTTTAAAGTAGTCCAGTTAAACCTTTGAGGGCTTATAACTTGGCTTCAGAATGTCCTAGAGAGATCATGTTTGTTTTAGTGTACTCCAATCAACAGCCCCTACAACCTCAAAAAGGAATGGAGTCATTAGCACTTATGGTTTTTAAATTGCACCCAGAATTATGATGCACGAAGCACAATTTCACATCATTCTGGGTTCATTTGTGTGAAAACAAGTTCCAATCAGGCTGAAATGTTACAGGAAGGTAGAATCTATTGAGTTGTAAGTGATCTGAACGTTTCATGATGATAGCACTTTCCTAAGGGGGTCAAACCATGTCCCAAAGGTCACCGGATCTGGTGTCAATTTAAAGAAGTAGTCCAGTTACACCTTTGTGGGCTTATAACTTGGCTTCTGAATGTCCTAGAGAGATCAGGTTTGTTTTAGTATACTCCAACCAACAGCCCCTACAACCACAAAAAGGAATGGAGTCATTAGCACTTATGGTTTGTAAATGGAACCCAGAATCATGTTGCACGAAGCACAATTTCACATCATTCTGGGTCCATTTGTGTGAAAACAAGGTCCAATAAGGCTGAAACGTTACAAGAAGGTAGAATCTATTGAGTTGTAAGTGATCTGAACGTTTCATGATGATCGCACATTCTTATAGGGAGTCAAACCATGTCCCAAAGGTCACCGGGCCTGGTGTCACTTTAAAGAAGTAGTCCAGTTACACCTTTGAGGGCTTATAATTTGGCTTCTGAATATCCTAGAGAGATCAGGTTTGTTTAGTGTACTCCAATCAACAGCCCCTACAACCTCAAAAAGGAATGGAGTCATTAGCACTTATGGTTTTTAAATGGCACCCTGAATTATGTTGCACGAAGCACAATTTCACATCATTCTGGGTTCATTTGTGTGAAAACAAGGTCCAATCAGGCTGAAATGTTACAGGAAGGTAGAATCTATTGAGTCGTAAGTGATATGAACGTTTCATGATGATAGCACTTTCCTAAGGGGGTCAAACCATGTCCCAAAGGTCACCGGATCTGGTGTCAATTTAAAGAAGTAGTCCAGTTACACCTTTGTGGGCTTATAACTTGGCTTCTGAATGTCCTAGAGAGATCAGGTTTGTTTTAGTGTACTCCAATCAACTGCCCCTACAACCTCTAAAAGGAATGGAGTCATTAGCACTTATGGTTTTTAAATGGCACCCAGAATTATGTTGCACGAAGCACAATTTCACATCATTCTGGGTTCATTTGTGTGAAAACAAGGTCCAATCAGGCTGAAACGTTACAGGAAGGTAGAATCTATTGAGTTGTAAGTGTTCTGAACGTTTCATGATGATAGCACTTTCCGAAGGGGGTCAAACCATGTCCCAAAGGTCATCGGATCTGGTAACAATTTAAAGAAGTAGTCCAGTTACACATTTGTGGGCTTATAACTTGGCTTCTGAATGTCCTAGAGAGATCAGGTTTGTTTTAATGTACTCCAATCAACAGCCCCTACAACCACAAAAAGGAATGGAGTCATTAGCACTTATGGTTTGTAAATGGCACCCAGAATTATGTTGCACGAAGCACAATGTCACATCATTCTGGGTCCATTTGTGTGAAAACAAGGTCCAATCAGGCTGAAACGCTACAAGAAGGTAGAATCTATTGAGTTGTAAGTGATCTGAACGTTTCATGATGATCGCACATTCCTATAGGGGGTCAAACCATGTCCCAAAGGTCACCGGGCCTGGTGTCACTTTAAAGAAGTAGTCCAGTTACACCTTTGAGGGCGTATAACTTGGCTTCTGAATTTCCTAGAGAGATCAGGTTTGTTTTAGTGTACTCCAATCAACAGCCCGTACAACCACAAAAAGGAATGGAGTCATTAGCACTTATGGTTCTTAAATGGCACCCAGAATTATGTTGCACGAAGCACAATTTCACATCATTCTGGGTTCATTTGTGTGAAAACAAGGTCCAATCAGGCTGAAATGTTACAGGAAGGTAGAATCTATTGAGTTGTAAGTGACCTGAACGTTTCATGATGATAGCACTTTCCTAAGGGGGTCAAACCATGTCCCAAAAGTCACAGGATCTGGTGTCAATTTAAAGAAGTAGTCCAGTTACACCTTTGTGGGCTTATAACTTGGCTTCTGAATGTCCTAGAGAAATCAGGTTTGTTTTAGTGTACTCCAATCAACAGCCCGTACAACCACAAAAAGGAATGGAGTCATTAGCATTCAAGGTTTGTAAATGGCACCCAGAATTATGTTGCACGAAGCACAATTTCACATCATTCTGTGTCCATTTGTGTGAAAACAAGGTCCAATCAGGCTGAAACGCTACAAGAAGGTAGAATCTATTGAGTTGTAAGTGATCTGAACGTTTCAAGATGATCGCACATTCCTATAGGGGGTAAAACCATGTCCCAAAGGTCACCGGGCCTGGTGTCACTTTAAAGAAGTAGTCCAGTTACACCTTTGAGGGCTTATAACTTGGCTTCTGAATGTCCTAGAGAGATCAGGTTTGTTTTAGTGTACTCCAATCAACAGCCCCTACAACCTCAAAAAGGAATGGAGTCATTAGCACTTATGGTTTTTAACTGGCACCCAGAATTATGTTGCACGGAGCACAATTTCACATCATTCTGGGTTCATTTGTGTGAAAACAAGGTCCAATCAGGCTGAAATGTTACAGGAAGTTAGAATCTATTGAGTTGTAAGTGATCTGAACGTTTCATGATGATAGCACTTTCCTAAGGGGGTCAAACCATGTCCCAAAGGTCACCGGATCTGGTGTCAATTTAAAGAAGTAGTCCAGTTACACCTTTGTGGACTTATAACTTGGCTTCTGAATGTCCTAGAGAGATCAGGTTTGTTTTAGTATACTGCAATCAACAGCCCCTACAACCACAAAAAGGAATGGAGTCATTAGCACTTATGGTTTTTAAATGGCACCCTGAATTATGTTGCACGAAGCACAATTTCACATCATTCTGGGTTCATTTGTGTGAAAACAAGGTCCAATCAGGCTGAAACGTTACAGGAAGGTAGAATCTATTGAGTTGTAAGTGATCTGAACGTTTCAGGATGATGATAGCACTTTCCTAAGGGGGTCAAACCATGTCCCAAAGGTCACCGGATCTGGTGTCAATTTAAAGAAGTAGTCCAGTTACACATTTGTGGGCTTATAACTTGGCTTCTGAATGTCCTAGAGAGATCAGGTTTGTTTTAGTGTACTCCAATCAACATCCCCTCCAACCTCAAAAAGGAATGGAGTCATTAGCACTTATGGTTTTTAAATGGCACCCAGAATTATGCTGCACTAAGCACAATTTCACATCATTCTGGGTTCATTTGTGTGAAAACAAGGTCCAATCAGGCTGAAACGTTACAGGAAGGTAGAATCTATTGAGTTGTAAGTGATCTGAACGTTTCATAATGATAGCACTTTCCTAAGGGGGTCAAACCATGTCCCAAAGGTCACCGGATCTGGTGTCAATTTAAAGAAGTAGTCCAGTTACACATTTGTGGGCTTATAACTTGGCTTCTGAATGTCCCAGAGAGATCAGGTTTGTTTTAATGTACTTCAACCAACAGCCCCTACAACCACAAAAAGGAATGGAGTCATTAGCATTCAAGGTTTGTAAATGGCACCCAGAATTATGTTGCACGAAGCACAATTTCACATCATTCTGGGTCCATTTGTGTGAAAACAAGGTCCAATCAGGCTGAAACGCTACAAGAAGGTAGAATCTATTGAGTTGTAAGTGATCTGAACGTTTCAAGATGATCGCACATTCCTATAGGGGGTAAAACCATGTCCCAAAGGTCACCGGGCCTGGTGTCACTTTAAAGAAGTAGTCCAGTTACACCTTTGAGGGCTTATAACTTGGCTTCTGAATGTCCTAGAGAGATCAGGTTTGTTTTAGTGTACTCCAATCAACAGCCCCTACAACCTCAAAAATGAATGGAGTCATTAGCACTTATGGTTTTTAACTGGCACCCAGAATTATGTTGCACGAAGCACAATTTCACATCATTCTGGGTTCATTTGTGTGAAAACAAGGTCCAATCAGGCTGAAATGTTACAGGAAGTTAGAATCTATTGAGTTGTAAGTGATCTGAACGTTTCATGATGATAGCACTTTCCTAAGGGGGTCAAACCATGTCCCAAAGGTCACCGGATCTGGTGTCAATTTAAAGAAGTAGTCCAGTTACACCTTTGTGGACTTATAACTTGGCTTCTGAATGTCCTAGAGAGATCAGGTTTGTTTTAGTATACTGCAATCAACAGCCCCTACAACCACAAAAAGGAATGGAGTCATTAGCACTTATGGTTTTTAAATGGCACCCTGAATTATGTTGCACGAAGCACAATTTCACATCATTCTGGGTTCATTTGTGTGAAAACAAGGTCCAATCAGGCTGAAACGTTACAGGAAGGTAGAATCTATTGAGTTGTAAGTGATCTGAACGTTTCAGGATGATGATAGCACTTTCCTAAGGGGGTCAAACCATGTCCCAAAGGTCACCGGATCTGGTGTCAATTTAAAGAAGTAGTCCAGTTACACATTTGTGGTCTTATAACTTGGTTTCTGAATGTCCTAGAGAGATCAGGTTTGTTTTAGTGTACTCCAGTCAACATCCCCTACAACCTCAAAAAGGAATGGAGTCATTAGCACTTATGGTTTTTAAATGGCACCCAGAATTATGCTGCACTAAGCACAATTTCACATCATTCTGGGTTCATTTGTGTGAAAACAAGGTCCAATCAGGCTGAAACGTTACAGGAAGGTAGAATCTATTGAGTTGTAAGTGATCTGAACGTTTCATGATGATAGCACTTTCCTAAGGGGGTCAAACCATGTCCCAAAGGTCACCGGATCTGGTGTCAATTTAAAGAAGTAGTCCAGTTACACATTTGTGGGCTTATAACTTGGCTTCTGAATGTCCCAGAGAGATCAGGTTTGTTTTAATGTACTCCAACCAACAGCCCCTACAACCACAAAAAGGAATGGAGTCATTAGCACTTATGGTTTGTAAATGGAACCCAGAATTATGTTGCACGAAGCACAATTTCACATCATTCTGGGTCCATTTGTGTGAAAACAAGGTCCAATAAGGCTGAAACGTTACAAGAAGGTAGAATCTATTGAGTTGTAAGTGATCTGAACGTTTCATGATGATCGCACATTCCTATTGGGAGTCAAACCATGTCCCAAAGGTCACCGGGCCTGGTGTCACTTTAAAGAAGTAGTCCAGTTACACCTTTGAGGGCTTATAACTTGGCTTCTGAATATCCTAGAGAGATCAGGTTTGTTTTAGTGTACTCCAATCAACAGCCCCTAAAACCTCAAAAAGGAATGGAGTCATTAGCACTTATGGTTTTTAAATGGCACCCAGAATTATGTTGCACGAAGCACAATTTCACATCATTCTGGGTTCATTTGTGTGAAAACAAGGTCCATTCAGGCTGAAATGTTACAGGAAGGTAGAATCTATTGAGTTGTAAGTGTTCTGAACGTTTCATGATGATAGCGCTTTCCTAAGGGGGTCAAACCATGTCCCAAAAGTCACAGGATCTGGTGTCAATTTAAAGAAGTAGTCCAGTTACACCTTTGTGGGCTTATAACTTGGCTTCTGAATGTCCTAGAGAAATCAGGTTTGTTTTAGTGTACTCCAATCAACAGCCCCTACAACCACAAAAAGGAATGGAGTGATTAGCATTCAAGGTTTGTAAATGGCACCCAGAATTATGTTGCACGAAGCACAATTTCACATCATTCTGGGTCCATTTGTGTGAAAACAAGGTCAAATCAGGCTGAAACGCTACAAGAAGGTAGAATCTATTGAGTTGTAAGTGATCTGAACGTTTCAAGATGATCGCACATTCCTATAGGGGGTAAAACCATGTCCCAAAGGTCACCGGGCCTGGTGTCACTTTAAAGTAGTCCAGTTAAACCTTTGAGGGCTTATAACTTGGCTTCAGAATGTCCTAGAGAGATCATGTTTGTTTTAGTGTACTCCAATCAACAGCCCCTACAACCTCAAAAAGGAATGGAGTCATTAGCACTTATGGTTTTTAAATTGCACCCAGAATTATGATGCACGAAGCACAATTTCACATCATTCTGGGTTCATTTGTGTGAAAACAAGTTCCAATCAGGCTGAAATGTTACAGGAAGGTAGAATCTATTGAGTTGTAAGTGATCTGAACGTTTCATGATGATAGCACTTTCCTAAGGGGGTCAAACCATGTCCCAAAGGTCACCGGATCTGGTGTCAATTTAAAGAAGTAGTCCAGTTACACCTTTGTGGGCTTATAACTTGGCTTCTGAATGTCCTAGAGAGATCAGGTTTGTTTTAGTATACTCCAACCAACAGCCCCTACAACCACAAAAAGGAATGGAGTCATTAGCACTTATGGTTTGTAAATGGAACCCAGAATCATGTTGCACGAAGCACAATTTCACATCATTCTGGGTCCATTTGTGTGAAAACAAGGTCCAATAAGGCTGAAACGTTACAAGAAGGTAGAATCTATTGAGTTGTAAGTGATCTGAACGTTTCATGATGATCGCACATTCTTATAGGGAGTCAAACCATGTCCCAAAGGTCACCGGGCCTGGTGTCACTTTAAAGAAGTAGTCCAGTTACACCTTTGAGGGCTTATAATTTGGCTTCTGAATATCCTAGAGAGATCAGGTTTGTTTAGTGTACTCCAATCAACAGCCCCTACAACCTCAAAAAGGAATGGAGTCATTAGCACTTATGGTTTTTAAATGGCACCCTGAATTATGTTGCACGAAGCACAATTTCACATCATTCTGGGTTCATTTGTGTGAAAACAAGGTCCAATCAGGCTGAAATGTTACAGGAAGGTAGAATCTATTGAGTCGTAAGTGATATGAACGTTTCATGATGATAGCACTTTCCTAAGGGGGTCAAACCATGTCCCAAAGGTCACCGGATCTGGTGTCAATTTAAAGAAGTAGTCCAGTTACACCTTTGTGGGCTTATAACTTGGCTTCTGAATGTCCTAGAGAGATCAGGTTTGTTTTAGTGTACTCCAATCAACTGCCCCTACAACCTCTAAAAGGAATGGAGTCATTAGCACTTATGGTTTTTAAATGGCACCGAGAATTATGTTGCACGAAGCACAATTTCACATCATTCTGGGTTCATTTGTGTGAAAACAAGGTCCAATCAGGCTGAAACGTTACAGGAAGGTAGAATCTATTGAGTTGTAAGTGTTCTGAACGTTTCATGATGATAGCACTTTCCGAAGGGGGTCAAACCATGTCCCAAAGGTCATCGGATCTGGTAACAATTTAAAGAAGTAGTCCAGTTACACATTTGTGGGCTTATAACTTGGCTTCTGAATGTCCTAGAGAGATCAGGTTTGTTTTAATGTACTCCAATCAACAGCCCCTACAACCACAAAAAGGAATGGAGTCATTAGCACTTATGGTTTGTAAATGGCACCCAGAATTATGTTGCACGAAGCACAATGTCACATCATTCTGGGTCCATTTGTGTGAAAACAAGGTCCAATCAGGCTGAAACGCTACAAGAAGGTAGAATCTATTCAGTTGTAAGTGATCTGAACGTTTCATGATGATCGCACATTCCTATAGGGGGTCAAACCATGTCCCAAAGGTCACCGGGCCTGGTGTCACTTTAAAGAAGTAGTCCAGTTACACCTTTGAGGGCGTATAACTTGGCTTCTGAATTTCCTAGAGAGATCAGGTTTGTTTTAGTGTACTCCAATCAACAGCCCGTACAACCACAAAAAGGAATGGAGTCATTAGCACTTATGGTTCTTAAATGGCACCCAGAATTATGTTGCACGAAGCACAATTTCACATCATTCTGGGTTCATTTGTGTGAAAACAAGGTCCAATCAGGCTGAAATGTTACAGGAAGGTAGAATCTATTGAGTTGTAAGTGACCTGAACGTTTCATGATGATAGCACTTTCCTAAGGGGGTCAAACCATGTCCCAAAAGTCACAGGATCTGGTGTCAATTTAAAGAAGTAGTCCAGTTACACCTTTGTGGGCTTATAACTTGGCTTCTGAATGTCCTAGAGAAATCAGGTTTGTTTTAGTGTACTCCAATCAACAGCCCGTACAACCACAAAAAGGAATGGAGTCATTAGCATTCAAGGTTTGTAAATGGCACCCAGAATTATGTTGCACGAAGCACAATTTCACATCATTCTGTGTCCATTTGTGTGAAAACAAGGTCCAATCAGGCTGAAACGCTACAAGAAGGTAGAATCTATTGAGTTGTAAGTGATCTGAACGTTTCAAGATGATCGCACATTCCTATAGGGGGTAAAACCATGTCCCAAAGGTCACCGGGCCTGGTGTCACTTTAAAGAAGTAGTCCAGTTACACCTTTGAGGGCTTATAACTTGGCTTCTGAATGTCCTAGAGAGATCAGGTTTGTTTTAGTGTACTCCAATCAACAGCCCCTACAACCTCAAAAAGGAATGGAGTCATTAGCACTTATGGTTTTTAACTGGCACCCAGAATTATGTTGCACGGAGCACAATTTCACATCATTCTGGGTTCATTTGTGTGAAAACAAGGTCCAATCAGGCTGAAATGTTACAGGAAGTTAGAATCTATTGAGTTGTAAGTGATCTGAACGTTTCATGATGATAGCACTTTCCTAAGGGGGTCAAACCATGTCCCAAAGGTCACCGGATCTGGTGTCAATTTAAAGAAGTAGTCCAGTTACACCTTTGTGGACTTATAACTTGGCTTCTGAATGTCCTAGAGAGATCAGGTTTGTTTTAGTATACTGCAATCAACAGCCCCTACAACCACAAAAAGGAATGGAGTCATTAGCACTTATGGTTTTTAAATGGCACCCTGAATTATGTTGCACGAAGCACAATTTCACATCATTCTGGGTTAATTTGTGTGAAAACAAGGTCCAATCAGGCTGAAACGTTACAGGAAGGTAGAATCTATTGAGTTGTAAGTGATCTGAACGTTTCAGGATGATGATAGCACTTTCCTAAGGGGGTCAAACCATGTCCCAAAGGTCACCGGATCTGGTGTCAATTTAAAGAAGTAGTCCAGTTACACATTTGTGGGCTTATAACTTGGCTTCTGAATGTCCTAGAGAGATCAGGTTTGTTTTAGTGTACTCCAATCAACATCCCCCCCAACCTCAAAAAGGAATGGAGTCATTAGCACTTATGGTTTTTAAATGGCACCCAGAATTATGCTGCACTAAGCACAATTTCACATCATTCTGGGTTCATTTGTGTGAAAACAAGGTCCAATCAGGCTGAAACGTTACAGGAAGGTAGAATCTATTGAGTTGTAAGTGATCTGAACGTTTCATGATGATAGCACTTTCCTAAGGGGGTCAAACCATGTCCCAAAGGTCACCGGATCTGGTGTCAATTTAAAGAAGTAGTCCAGTTACACATTTGTGGGCTTATAACTTGGCTTCTGAATGTCCCAGAGAGATCAGGTTTGTTTTAATGTACTTCAACCAACAGCCCCTACAACCACAAAAAGGAATGGAGTCATTAGCACTTATGGTTTGTAAATGGAACCCAGAATTATGTTGCACGAAGCACAATTTCACATCATTCTGGGTCCATTTGTGTGAAAACAAGGTCCAATAAGGCTGAAACGTTACAAGAAGGTAGAATCTATTGAGTTGTAAGTGATCTGAACGTTTCATGATGATCGCACATTCCTATTGGGAGTCAAACCATGTCCCAAAGGTCACCGGGCCTGGTGTCACTTTAAAGAAGTAGTCCAGTTACACCTTTGAGGGCTTATAACTTGGCTTCTGAATATCCTAGAGAGATCAGGTTTGTTTTAGTGTACTCCAATCAACAGCCCCTACAACCTCAAAAAGGAATGGAGTCATTAGCACTTATGGTTTTTAAATGGCACCCAGAATTATGTTGCACGAAGCACAATTTCACATCATTCTGGGTTCATTTGTGTGAAAACAAGGTCCAATCAGGCTGAAATGTTACAGGAAGGTAGAATCTATTGAGTTGTAAGTGTTCTGAACGTTTCATGATGATAGCACTTTCCTAAGGGGGTCAAACCATGTCCCAAAAGTCACAGGATCTGGTGTCAATTTAAAGAAGTAGTCCAGTTACACCTTTGTGGGCTTATAACTTGGCTTCTGAATGTCCTAGAGAAATCAGGTTTGTTTTAGTGTACTCCAATCAACAGCCCCTACAACCACAAAAAGGAATGGAGTCATTAGCATTCAAGGTTTGTAAATGGCACCCAGAATTATGTTGCACGAAGCACAATTTCACATCATTCTGGGTCCATTTGTGTGAAAACAAGGTCAAATCAGGCTGAAACGCTACAAGAAGGTAGAATCTATTGAGTTGTAAGTGATCTGAATGTTTCAAGATGATCGCACATTCCTATAGGCGGTAAAACCATGTCCCAAAGGTCACCGGGCCTGGTGTCACTTTAAAGAAGTAGTCCAGTTAAACCTTTGAGGGCTTATAACTTGGCTTCAGAATGTCCTAGAGAGATCATGTTTGTTTTAGTGTACTCCAATCAACAGCCCCTACAACCTCAAAAAGGAATGGAGTCATTAGCACTTATGGTTTTTAAATTGCACCCAGAATTATGATGCACGAAGCACAATTTCACATCATTCTGGGTTCATTTGTGTGAAAACAAGTTCCAATCAGGCTGAAATGTTACAGGAAGGTAGAATCTATTGAGTTGTAAGTGATCTGAACGTTTCATGATGATAGCACTTTCCTAAGGGGGTCAAACCATGACCCAAAGGTCACCGGATCTGGTGTCAATTTAAAGAAGTAGTCCAGTTACACCTTTGTGGGCTTATAACTTGGCTTCTGAATGTCCTAGAGAGATCAGGTTTGTTTTAGTATACTCCAATCAACAGCCCCTACAACCACAAAAAGGAATGGAGTCATTAGCACTTATGGTTTGTAAATGGAACCCAGAATCATGTTGCACGAAGCACAATTTCACATCATTCTGGGTCCATTTGTGTGAAAACAAGGTCCAATAAGGCTGAAACGTTACAAGAAGGTAGAATCTATTGAGTTGTAAGTGATCTGAACGTTTCATGATGATCGCACATTCTTATAGGGAGTCAAACCATGTCCCAAAGGTCACTGGGCCTGGTGTCACTTTAAAGAAGTAGTCCAGTTACACCTTTGAGGGCTTATAATTTGGCTTCTGAATATCCTAGAGAGATCAGGTTTGTTTTAGTGTACTCCAATCAACAGCCCCTACAACCTCAAAAAGGAATGGAGTCATTAGCACTTATGGTTTTTAAATGGCACCCTGAATTATGTTGCACGAAGCACAATTTCACATCATTCTGGGTTCATTTGTGTGAAAACAAGGTCCAATCAGGCTGAAATGTTACAGGAAGGTAGAATCTATTGAGTCGTAAGTGATCTGAACGTTTCATGATGATAGCACTTTCCTAAGGGGGTCAAACCATGTCCCAAAGGTCACCGGATCTGGTGTCAATTTAAAGAAGTAGTCCAGTTACACCTTTGTGGGCTTATAACTTGGCTTCTGAATGTCCTAGAGAGATCAGGTTTGTTTTAGTGTACTCCAATCAACTGCCCCTACAACCTCTAAAAGGAATGGAGTCATTAGCACTTATGGTTTTTAAATGGCACCCAGAATTATGTTGCACGAAGCACAATTTCACATCATTCTGGGTTCATTTGTGTGAAAACAAGGTCCAATCAGGCTGAAACGCTACAAGAAGGTAGAATCTATTGAGTTGTAAGTGATCTGAACGTTTCAAGATGACCGCACATTCCTATAGGAGGTAAAACCATGTCCCAAAGGTCACCGGGCCTGGTGTCTCTTTAAAGAAGTAGTCCAGTTACACCTTTGTGAGCTTATAACTTGGCTTCTGAATGCCCTAGAGAGGTTAGGTTTGTTTTAGTGTACTCCAATCAACAGCTCCTACAACCACAAAAAGGAATGGAGTCATTAGCACTTATGGTTTGTAAATGGCACCCAGAATTATGTTGCACGAAGCACAATGTCACATCATTCTGGGTCCATTTGTGTGAAAACAAGGTCCAATCAGGCTGAAACGCTACAAGAAGGTAGAATCTATTGAGTTGTAAGTGATCTGAACGTTTCATGATGATCGCACATTCCTATAGGGGGTCAAACCATGTCCCAAAGGTCACCGGGCCTGGTGTCACTTTAAAGAAGTAGTCCAGTTACACCTTTGAGGGCGTATAACTTGGCTTCTGAATTTCCTAGAGAGATCAGGTTTGTTTTAGTGTACTCCAATCAACAGCCCCTACAACCTCAAAAAGGAATGGAGTCATTAGCACTTATGGTTCTTAAATGGCACCCAGAATTATGTTGCACGAAGCACAATTTCACATCATTCTAGGTTCATTTGTGTGAAAACAAGGTCCAATCTGGCTGAAATGTTACAGGAAGGTAGAATCTATTGAGTTGTAAGTGATCTGAACGTTTCATGATGATAGCACTTTCCTATAGGAGGTAAAACCATGTCCCAAAAGTCACAGGATCTGGTGTCAATTTAAAGAAGTAGTCCAGTTACACCTTTGTGGGCTTATAACTTGGCTTCTGAATGTCCTAGAGAAATCAGGTTTGTTTTAGTGTACTCCAGTCAACAGCCCCTACAACCACAAAAAGGAATGGAGTCATTAGCATTCAAGGTTTGTAAATGGCACCCAGAATTATGTTGCACGAAGCACAATTTCACATCATTCTGGGTTCATTTGTGTGAAAACAAGGTCCAATCAGGCTGAAACGTTACAGGAAGGTAGAATCTATTGAGTTGTAAGTGATCTGAACGTTTCATGATGATAGCACTTTCCAAAGGGGGTCAAACCATGTACCAAAGGTCACCGGATCTGGTGTCAATTTAAAGAAGTAGTCCAGTTACACATTTGTGGGCTTATTACTTGGCTTCTGAATGTCCTAGAGAGATCAGGTTTGTTTTAGTGTACTCCAATCAACATCCCCTACAACCTCAAAAAGGAATGGAGTCATTAGCACTTATGGTTTTTAAATGGCACCCAGAATTATGCTGCACTAAGCACAATTTCACATCATTCTGGGTTCATTTGTGTGAAAACAAGGTCCAATCAGGCTGAAACGTTACAGGAAGGTAGAATCTATTGAGTTGTAAGTGATCTGAACGTTTCATGATGATAGCACTTTCCTAAGGGGGTCAAACCATGTCCCAAAGGTCACCAGATCTGGTGTCAATTTAAAGAAGTAGTCCAGTTACACATTTGTGGGCTTATAACTTGGCTTCTGAATGTCCTAGAGAGATCAGGTTTGTTTTAATGTACTCCAACCAACAGCCCCTACAACCACCAAAAGGAATGGAGTCATTAGCACTTATGGTTTGTAAATGGAACCCAGAATTATGTTGCACGAAGCACAATTTCACATCATTCTGGGTCCATTTGTGTGAAAACAAGGTCCAATAAGGCTGAAACGTTACAAGAAGGTAGAATCTATTGAGTTGTAAGTGATCTGAACGTTTCATGATGATCGCACATTCCTATAGGGAGTCAAACCATGTCCCAAAGGTCACCGGGCCTGGTGTCACTTTAAAGAAGTAGTCCAGTTACACCTTTGAGGGCTTATAACTTGGCTTCTGAATTTCCTATAGAGATCAGGTTTGTTTTAGTGTACTCCAATCAACAGCCCCTACAACCTCAAAAAGGAATGGAGTCATTAGCACTTATGGTTCTTAAATGGCACCCAGAATTATGTTGCACGAAGCACAATTTCACATCATTCTAGGTTCATTTGTGTGAAAACAAGGTCCAATCTGGCTGAAATGTTACAGGAAGGTAGAATCTATTGAGTTGTAAGTGATCTGAACGTTTCATGATGATAGCACTTTCCTAAGGGGGTCAAACCATGTCCCAAAAGTCACAGGATCTGGTGTCAATTTAAAGAAGTAGTCCAGTTACACCTTTGTGGGCTTATAACTTGGCTTCTGAATGTCCTAGAGAAATCAGGTTTGTTTTAGTGTACTCCAATCAACAGCCCCTACAACCACAAAAAGGAATGGAGTCATTAGCATTCAAGGTTTGTAAATGGCACCCAGAATTATGTTGCACGAAGCACAATTTCACATCATTCTGTGTCCATTTGTGTGAAAACAAGGTCCAATCAGGCTGAAACGCTACAAGAAGGTAGAATCTATTGAGTTGTAAGTGATCTGAACGTTTCAAGATGATCACACTTTCCTATAGGGGGTAAAACCATGTCCCAAAGGTCACCGGGCTTGGTGTCACTTTAAAGAAGTAGTCCAGTTACACCTTTGAGGGCTTATAACTTGGCTTCTGAATGTCCTAGAGAGATCAGGTTTGTTTTAGTGTACTCCAATCAACAGCCCCTACAACCTCAAAAAGGAATGGAGTCATTAGCACTTATGGTTTTTAAATGGCACCCAGAATTATGTTGCACGAAGCACAATTTCACATCATTCTGGATTCATTTGTGTGAAAACAAGGTCCAATCAGGCTGAAATGTTACAGGAAGTTAGAATCTATTGAGTTGTAAGTGATCTGAACGTTTCATGATGATAGCACTTTCCTAAGGGGGTCAAACCATGTCCCAAAGGTCACCAGATCTGGTGTCAATTTAAAGAAGTAGTCCAGTTACACCTTTGTGGGCTTATAACTTGGCTTCTGAATGTCCTAGAGAGATCAGGTTTGTTTTAGTATACTCAATCAAAAGCACCTACAACCACAAAAAGGAATGGAGTCATTAGCACTTATGGTTTTTAAATGGCACCCTGAATTATGTTGCACGAAGCACAATTTCACATCATTCTGGGTTCATTTGTGTGAAAACAAGGTCCAATCAGGCTGAAACGTTACAGGAAGGTAGAATCTATTGAGTTGTAAGTGATCTGAACATTTCATGATGATAGCACTTTCCTAAGGGGGTCAAACCATGTCCCAAAGGTCACCGGATCTGGAGTCAATTTAAAGTAGTCCAGTTACACATTTGTGGGCTTATAACTTGGCTTCTGAATGTCCTAGAGAGATCAGGTTTGTTTTAGTGTACTCCAATCAACATCCCCTACATCCTCAAAAAGGAATGGAGTCATTAGCACTTATGGTTTTTAAATGGCACCCAGAATTATGCTGCACTAAGCACAATTTCACATCATTCTGGGTTCATTTGTGTGAAAACAAGGTCCAATCAGGCTGAAACGTTACAGGAAGGTAGAATCTATTGAGTTGTAAGTGATCTGAACGTTTCATGATGATAGCACTTTCCTAAGGGGGTCAAACCATGTCCCAAAGGTCACCGGATCTGGTGTCAATTTAAAGAAGTAGTCCAGTTACACATTTGTGGGCTTATAACTTGTCTTCTGAATGTCCTAGAGAGATCAGGTTTGTTTTAATGTACTCCAACCAACAGCCCCTACAACCACAAAAAGGAATGGAGTCATTAGCACTTATGGTTTGTAAATGGAACCCAGAATTATGTTGCACGAAGCACAATGTCACATCATTCTGGGTCCATTTGTGTGAAAACAAGGTCCAATAAGGCTGAAACGTTACAAGAAGGTAGAATCTATTGAGTTGTAAGTGATCTGAACGTTTCATGGTGATCGCACATTCCTATAGGGAGTCAAACCATGTCCCAAAGGTCACCGGGCCTGGTGTCACTTTAAAGAAGTAGTCCAGTTACACCTTTGAGGGCTTATAACTTGGCTTCTGAATATCCTAGAGAGATCAGGTTTGTTTTAGTGTACTCCAATCAACAGCCCCTACAACCTCAAAAAGGAATGGAGTCATTAGCACTTATGGTTTTTAAATGGCACCCAGAATTATGTTGCACGAAGCACAATTTCACATCATTCTGGGTTCATTTGTGTGAAAACAAGGTCCAATCAGGCTGAAATGTTACAGGAAGGTAGAATCTATTGAGTTGTAAGTGATCTGAACGTTTCATGATGATAGCACTTTCCTAAGGGGGTCAAACCATGTCCCAAATGTCACCGGATCTGGTGTCAATTTAAAGAAGTAGTCCAGTTACACCTTTGTGGGCTTATAACTTGGCTTCTGAATGTCCTAGAGAGATCAGGTTTGTTTTAGTATACTCCAATCAACAGCCCCTACAACCACAAACAGGAATGGAGTCATTAGCACTTATGGTTTGTAAATGGCACCCAGAATTATGTTGCATGAAGCACAATTTCACATCATTCTGGGGTCATTTGTGTGAAAACAAGGTCCAATCAGGTTGAAATGTTACAGGAAGTTAGAATCTATTGAGTTGTAAGTGATCTGAACGTTTCATGATGATAGCTCTTTCCTAAGGGGGTCAAACCATGTCCCAAAGGTCACCGGATCTGGTGTCAATTTAAAGAAGTAGTCCAGTTACACCTTTGTGGGCTTATAACTTGGCTTCTGAATGTCCTAGAGAGATCAGTTTTGTTTTAGTATACTCCAATCAACAGCCCCTACAACCACAAAAAGGAATGGAGTCATTAGCACTTATGGTTTTTAAATGGCACCCAGAATTATGTTGCACGAAGCACAATTTCACATCATTCTGGGTTCATTTGTGTGAAAACAAGGTCCAATCAGGCTGAAACGTTACAGGAAGGTAGAATCTATTGAGTTGTAAGTGATCTGAACGTTTCATGATGATCGCACATTCCTATAGGGAGTCAAACCATGTCCCAAAGGTCACCGGGCCTGGTGTCACTTTAAAGAAGTAGTCCAGTTACACCTTTGAGGGCTTATAACTTGGCTTCTGAATATCCTAGAGAGATCAGGTTTGTTTTAGTGTACTCCAATCAACAGCCCCTACAACCTCAAAAAGGAATGGAGTCATTAGCACTTATGGTTTTTAAATGGCACCCAGAATTATGTTGCACGAAGCACAATTTCACATCATTCTGGGTTCATTTGTGTGAAAACAAGGTCCAATCAGGCTGAAATGTTACAGGAAGGTAGAATCTATTGAGTTGTAAGTGATCTGAACGTTTCATGATGATAGCACTTTCCTAAGGGGGTCAAACCATGTCCCAAATGTCACCGGATCTGGTGTCAATTTAAAGAAGTAGTCCAGTTACACCTTTGTGGGCTTATAACTTGGCTTCTGAATGTCCTAGAGAGATCAGGTTTGTTTTAGTATACTCCAATCAACAGCCCCTACAACCACAAAAAGGAATGGAGTCATTAGCACTTATGGTTTGTAAATGGCACCCAGAATTATGTTGCATGAAGCACAATTTCACATCATTCTAGGTTCATTTGTGTGAAAACAAGGTCCAATCTGGCTGAAATGTTACAGGACGGTAGAATCTATTGAGTTGTAAGTGATCTGAACGTTTCATGATGATAGCACTTTCCTAAGGGGGTCAAACCATGTCCCAAAAGTCACAGGATCTGGTGTCAATTTAAAGAAGTAGTCCAGTTACACCTTTGTGGGCTTATAACTTGGCTTCTGAATGTCCTAGAGAAATCAGGTTTGTTTTAGTGTACTCCAGTCAACAGCCCCTACAACCACAAAAAGGAATGGAGTCATTAGCATTCAAGGTTTGTAAATGGCACCCAGAATTATGTTGCACGAAGCACAATTTCACATCATTCTGGGTTCATTTGTGTGAAAACAAGGTCCAATCAGGCTGAAACGTTACAGGAAGGTAGAATCTATTGAGTTGTAAGTGATCTGAACGTTTCATGATGATAGCACTTTCCAAAGGGGGTCAAACCATGTCCCAAAGGTCACCGGATCTGGTGTCAATTTAAAGAAGTAGTCCAGTTACACATTTGTGGGCTTATAACTTGGCTTCTGAATGTCCTAGAGAGATCAGGTTTGTTTTAGTGTACTCCAATCAACATCCCCTACAACCTCAAAAAGGAATGGAGTCATTAGCACTTATGGTTTTTAAATGGCACCCAGAATTATGCTGCACTAAGCACAATTTCACATCATTCTGGGTTCATTTGTGTGAAAACAAGGTCCAATCAGGCTGAAACGTTACAGGAAGGTATAATCTATTGAGTTGTAAGTGATCTGAACGTTTCATGATGATAGCACTTTCCTAAGGGGGTCAAACCATGTCCCAAAGGTCACCGGATCTGGTGTCAATTTAAAGAAGTAGTCCAGTTACACATTTGTGGGCTTATAACTTGGCTTCTGAATGTCCTAGAGAGATCAGGTTTGTTTTAATGTACTCCAACCAACAGCCCCTACAACCACAAAAAGGAATGGAGTCATTAGCACTTATGGTTTGTAAATGGAACCCAGAATTATGTTGCACGAAGCACAATTTCACATCATTCTGGGTCCATTTGTGTGAAAACAAGGTCCAATAAGGCTGAAACGTTACAAGAAGGTAGAATCTATTGAGTTGTAAGTGATCTGAACGTTTCATGATGATCGCACATTCCTATAGGGAGTCAAACCATGTCCCAAAGGTCACCGGGCCTGGTGTCACTTTAAAGAAGTAGTCCAGTTACACCTTTGAGGGCTTATAACTTGGCTTCTGAATTTCCTATAGAGATCAGGTTTGTTTTAGTGTACTCCAATCAACAGCCCCTACAACCACAAAAAGGAATGGAGTCATTAGCATTCAAGGTTTGTAAATGGCACCCAGAATTATGTTGCACGAAGCACAATTTCACATCATTCTGGGTCCATTTGTGTGAAAACAAGGTCCAATCAGGCTGAAACGCTACAAGAAGGTAGAATCTATTGAGTTGTAAGTGATCTGAACGTTTCAAGATGATCGCACTTTCCTATAGGGGGTAAAACCATGTCCCAAAGGTCACCGGGCTTGGTGTCACTTTAAAGAAGTAGTCCAGTTACACCTTTGAGGGCTTATAACTTGGCTTCTGAATGTCCTAGAGAGATCAGGTTTGTTTTAGTGTACTCCAATCAACAGACCCTACAACCTCAAAAAGGAATGGAGTCATTAGCACTTATGGTTTTTAAATGGCACCCAGAATTATGTTGCACGAAGCACAATTTCACATCATTCTGGATTCATTTGTGTGAAAACAAGGTCCAATCAGGCTGAAATGTTACAGGAAGTTAGAATCTATTGAGTTGTAAGTGATCTGAACGTTTCATGATGATAGCACTTTCCTAAGGGGGTCAAACCATGTCCCAAAGGTCACCAGATCTGGTGTCAATTTAAAGAAGTAGTCCAGTTACACCTTTGTGGGCTTATAACTTGGCTTCTGAATGTCCTAGAGAGATCAGGTTTGTTTTAGTATACTCCAATCAACAGCACCTACAACCACAAAAAGGAATGGAGTCATTAGCACTTATGGTTTTTAAATGGCACCCTGAATTATGTTGCACGAAGCACAATTTCACATCATTCTGGGTTCATTTGTGTGAAAACAAGGTCCAATCAGGCTGAAACGTTACAGGAAGGTAGAATCTATTGAGTTGTAAGTGATCTGAACATTTCATGATGATAGCACTTTCCTAAGGGGGTCAAACCATGTCCCAAAGGTCACCGGATCTGGTGTCAATTTAAAGAAGTAGTCCAGTTACACATTTGTGGGCTTATAACTTGGCTTCTGAATGTCCTAGAGAGATCAGGTTTGTTTTAGTGTACTCCAATCAACATCCCCTACAACCTCAAAAAGGAATGGAGTCATTAGCACTTATGGTTTTTAAATGGCACCCAGAATTATGCTGCACTAAGCACAATTTCACATCATTCTGGGTTCATTTGTGTGAAAACAAGGTCCAATCAGGCTGAAACGTTACAGGAAGGTAGAATCTATTGAGTTGTAAGTGATCTGAACGTTTCATGATGATAGCACTTTCCTAAGGGGGTCAAACCATGTCCCAAAGGTCACCGGATCTGGTGTCAATTTAAAGAAGTAGTCCAGTTACACATTTGTGGGCTTATAACTTGTCTTCTGAATGTCCTAGAGAGATCAGGTTTGTTTTAATGTACTCCAACCAACAGCCCCTACAACCACAAAAAGGAATGGAGTCATTAGCACTTATGGTTTGTAAATGGAACCCAGAATTATGTTGCACGAAGCACAATGTCACATCATTCTGGGTCCATTTGTGTGAAAACAAGGTCCAATAAGGCTGAAACGTTACAAGAAGGTAGAATCTATTGAGTTGTAAGTGATCTGAACGTTTCATGATGATCGCACATTCCTATAGGGAGTCAAACCATGTCCCAAAGGTCACCGGGCCTGGTGTCACTTTAAAGAAGTAGTCCAGTTACACCTTTGAGGGCTTATAACTTGGCTTCTGAATATCCTAGAGAGATCAGGTTTGTTTTAGTGTACTCCAATCAACAGCCCCTACAACCTCAAAAAGGAATGGAGTCATTAGCACTTATGGTTTTTAAATGGCACCCAGAATTATGTTGCACGAAGCACAATTTCACATCATTCTGGGTTCATTTGTGTGAAAACAAGGTCCAATCAGGCTGAAATGTTACAGGAAGGTAGAATCTATTGAGTTGTAAGTGATCTGAACGTTTCATGATGATAGCACTTTCCTAAGGGGGTCAAACCATGTCCCAAATGTCACCGGATCTGGTGTCAATTTAAAGAAGTAGTCCAGTTACACCTTTGTGGGCTTATAACTTGGCTTCTGAATGTCCTAGAGAGATCAGGTTTGTTTTAGTATACTCCAATCAACAGCCCCTACAACCACAAACAGGAATGGAGTCATTAGCACTTATGGTTTGTAAATGGCACCCAGAATTATGTTGCATGAAGCACAATTTCACATCATTCTGGGGTCATTTGTGTGAAAACAAGGTCCAATCAGGTTGAAATGTTACAGGAAGGTAGAATCTATTGAGTTGTAAGTGATCTGAACGTTTCATGATGATAGCTCTTTCCTAAGGGGGTCAAACCATGTCCCAAAGGTCACCGGATCTGGTGTCAATTTAAAGAAGTAGTCCAGTTACACCTTTGTGGGCTTATAACTTGGCTTCTGAATGTCCTAGAGAGATCAGTTTTGTTTTAGTATACTCCAATCAACAGCCCCTACAACCACAAAAAGGAATGGAGTCATTAGCACTTATGGTTTTTAAATGGCACCCAGAATTATGTTGCACGAAGCACAATTTCACATCATTCTGGGTTCATTTGTGTGAAAACAAGGTCCAATCAGGCTGAAACGTTACAGGAAGGTAGAATCTATTGAGTTGTAAGTGATCTGAACGTTTCATGATGATCGCACATTCCTATAGGGAGTCAAACCATGTCCCAAAGGTCACCGGGCCTGGTGTCACTTTAAAGAAGTAGTCCAGTTACACCTTTGAGGGCTTATAACTTGGCTTCTGAATATCCTAGAGAGATCAGGTTTGTTTTAGTGTACTCCAATCAACAGCCCCTACAACCTCAAAAAGGAATGGAGTCATTAGCACTTATGGTTTTTAAATGGCACCCAGAATTATGTTGCACGAAGCACAATTTCACATCATTCTGGGTTCATTTGTGTGAAAACAAGGTCCAATCAGGCTGAAATGTTACAGGAAGGTAGAATCTATTGAGTTGTAAGTGATCTGAACGTTTCATGATGATAGCACTTTCCTAAGGGGGTCAAACCATGTCCCAAATGTCACCGGATCTGGTGTCAATTTAAATAAGTAGTCCAGTTACACCTTTGTGGGCTTATAACTTGGCTTCTGAATGTCCTAGAGAGATCAGGTTTGTTTTAGTATACTCCAATCAACAGCCCCTACAACCACAAAAAGGAATGGAGTCATTAGCACTTATGGTTTGTAAATGGCACCCAGAATTATGTTGCACGAAGCACAATTTCACATCATTCTGGGGTCATTTGTGTGAAAACAAGGTCCAATCAGGCTGAAATGTTACAGGAAGGTAGAATCTATTGAGTTGTAAGTGATCTGAACGTTTCATGATGATAGCTCTTTCCTAAGGGGGTCAAACCATGTCCCAAAGGTCACCGGATCTGGTGTCAATTTAAAGAAGTAGTCCAGTTACACCTTTGTGGGCTTATAACTTGGCTTCTGAATGTCCTAGAGAGATCAGGTTTGTTTTAGTATACTCCAATCAACAGCCCCTACAACCACAAAAAGGA
This sequence comes from Nothobranchius furzeri, assembly GCF_043380555.1. NCBI lineage: Eukaryota > Metazoa > Chordata > Actinopteri > Cyprinodontiformes > Nothobranchiidae > Nothobranchius > Nothobranchius furzeri. Next base: position 16,038,963 of record NC_091743.1, on the reverse strand, counting down.
ATGGAGTCATTAGCACTTATGGTTTTTAAATGGCACCCAGAATTATGTTGCACGAAGCACAATTTCACATCATTCTGGGTTCATTTGTGTGAAAACAAGGTCCAATCAGGCTGAAACGTTACAGGAAGGTAGAATCTATTGAGTTGTAAGTGATCTGAACGTTTCATGATGATAGCACTTTCCTAAGGGGGTCAAACCATGTCCCAAAGGTCACCGGATCTGGTGTCAATTTAAAGAAGTAGTCCAGTTACACATTTGTGGGCTTATAACTTGGCTTCTGAATGTCCTAGAGAGATCAGGTTTGTTTTAGTATACGCCAATCAACAGCCCCTACAACCACAAAAAGGAAGGGAGTCATTAGCACTTATGGTTTTTAAATGGCACCCAGAATTATGTTGCACGAAGCACAATTTCACATCATTCTGGGTTCATTTGTGTGAAAACAAGGTCCAATCAGGCTGAAACGTTACAGGAAGGTAGAATCTATTGAGTTGTAAGTGATCTGATCGTTTCATGATGATAGCACTTTCCTAAGGGGGTCAAACCATGTCCCAAAGGTCACCGGGCCTGGTGTCACTTTAAAGAAGCAGTCCAGTTACACCTTTGTGGGCTTATAACTTGGCATCTGAATCTCCTAGAGAGGTTAGGTTTGTTTTAGTGTTCTCCAATCAACAGCCCCTACAACCACAAAAAGGAATGGAGTCATTAGCACTTATGGTTTGTAAATGGCACCCAGAATTATGTTGCACGAAGCAAAATTTCACATCATTCTGGGTTCATTTGTGTGAAAACAACGTCCAATCAGGCTGAAACGTTACAGGAAGGTAGAATCTATTGAGTTGTAAGTGATCTGAACGTTTCATGATGATAGCACTTTCCTAAGGGGGTCAAACCATGTCCCAAAGGTCACCGGATCTGGTGTCAATTTAAAGAAGTAGTCCAGTTACACATTTGTGGGCTTATAACTTGGCTTCTGAATGTCCTAGAGAGATCAGGTTTGTTTTAATGTACTCCAATCAACAGCCCCTACAACCACAAAAAGGAATGGAGTCATTAGCACTTATGGTTTGTAAATGGCACCCAGAATTATGTTTCACGAAGCACAATTTCACATCATTCTGGGTTCATTTGTGTGAAAACAAGGTCCAATCAGGCTGAAATGTTACAGGAAGGTAGTATCTATTGAGTTGTAAGTGATCTGAACGTTTCATGATGATAGCACTTTCCTAAGGGGGTCAAACCATGTCCCAAAGGTCACCGGGCCTGGTGTCACTTTAAAGAAGTAGTCCAGTTACACCTTTGAGGCCTTATAACTTGGCTTCTGAATGTCCTAGAGAGATCAGGTTTGTTTTAATGTACTCCAATCAACAGCCCGTACAACCACAAAAAGGAATGGAGTCATTAGCACTTATGGTTTGTAAATGGCACCAAGAATTATGTTGCACGAAGCAAAATTTCACATCATTCTGGGTTCATTTGTGTGAAAACAACGTCCAATCAGGCTGAAACGTTACAGGAAGGTAGAATCTATTGAGTTGTAAGTGATCTGAACGTTTCATGATGATAGCACTTTCCTAAGGGGGTCAAACCATGTCCCAAAGGTCACCGGATCTGGTGTCAATTTAAAGAAGTAGTCCAGTTACACATTTGTGGGCTTATAACTTGGCTTCTGAATGTCCTAGAGAGATCAGGTTTGTTTTAATGTACTCCATTCAACAGCCCCTACAACCACAAAAAGGAATGGAGTCATTAGCACTTATGGTTTGTAAATGGCACCCAGAATTATGTTGCACGAAGCACAATTTCACATCATTCTGGGTCCATTTGTGTGAAAACAAGGTCCAATCAGGCTGAAATGCTACAAGAAGGTAGAATCTATTGAGTTGTAAGTGATCTGAACGTTTCAAGATGATCGCACATTCCTATAGGGGGTAAAAGCATGTCCCAAAGGTCACCGGGCCTGGTGTCACTTTAAAGAAGTAGTCCAGTTACACCTTTGTGGGCTTATAACTTGGCTTCTGAATGTCCTAGAGAGGTTAGGTTTGTTTTACTGTACTCCAATCAACAGCCCCTACAACCTCAAAAAGGAATGGAGTTATTAGCACTTATGGTTTTTAAATGGCACCCAGAATTATGTTTCACGAAGCACAATTTCACATCATTCTGGGTTCATTTGTGTGAAATCAAGGTCCAATCAGGCTGAAATGTTACAGGAAGGTAGTATCTATTGAGTTGTAAGTGATCTGAACGTTTCATGATGATAGCACTTTCCTAAGGGGGTCAAACCATGTCCCAAAGGTCACCGGGCCTGGTGTCACTTTAAAGAAGTAGTCCAGTTACACCTTTGAGGCCTTATAACTTGGCTTCTGAATGTCCTAGAGAGATCAGGTTTGTTTTAATGTACTCCAATCAACAGCCCCTACAACCACAAAAATGAATGGAGTCATTAGCACTTATGGTTTGTAAATGGCACCCAGAATTATGTTGCATGAAGTACAATTTCACATCATTCTGGGTCCATTTGTGTGAAAACAAGGTCCAATCAGGCTGAAACGCTACAAGAAGGAAGAATCTATTGAGTTGTAAGTGATCTGAACGTTTCAAGATGACCGCACATTCCTATAGGGGTCAAACCATGTCCCAAAGGTCACCGGATCTGGTGTCACTTTAAAGAAGTAGTCCAGTTACACATTTGTGGGCTTATAACTTGGCTTCTGAATGTCCTAGAGAGGTTAGGTTTGTTTTACTGTACTCCAATCAACAGCCCCTACAACCTCAAAAAGGAATGGAGTTATTAGCACTTATGGTTTTTAAATGGCACCCAGAATTATGTTTCACGAAGCACAATTTCACATCATTCTGGGTTCATTTGTGTGAAATCAAGGTCCAATCAGGCTGAAATGTTACAGGAAGGTAGTATCTATTGAGTTGTAAGTGATCTGAACGTTTCATGATGATAGCACTTTCCTAAGGGGGTCAAACCATGTCCCAAAGGTCACCGGGCCTGGTGTCACTTTAAAGTAGTCCAGTTACACCTTTGAGGCCTTATAACTTGGCTTCTGAATGTCCTAGAGAGATCAGGTTTGTTTTAATGTACTCCAATCAACAGCCCCTACAACCACAAAAATGAATGGAGTCATTAGCACTTATGGTTTGTAAATGGCACCCAGAATTATGTTGCATGAAGTACAATTTCACATCATTCTGGGTCCATTTGTGTGAAAACAAGGTCCAATCAGGCTGAAACGCTACAAGAAGGAAGAATCTATTGAGTTGTAAGTGATCTGAACGTTTCAAGATGACCGCACATTCCTATAGGGGTCAAACCATGTCCCAAAGGTCACCGGATCTGGTGTCACTTTAAAGAAGTAGTCCAGTTACACATTTGTGGGCTTATAACTTGGCTTCTGAATGTCCTAGAGAGATCAGGTTTGTTTTAGTATACTCCAATCAACAGCCCCTACAACCACAAAAAGGAATGGAGTCATTAGCACTTATGGTTTTTAAATGGCACCCTGAATTATGTTGCACGAAGCAAAATTTCACATCATTCTGGGTTCATTTGTGTGAAAACAAGGTCCAATCAGGCTGAAACGTTACAGGAAGGTAGAATCTATTGAGTTGTAAGTGATCTGAACGTTTCATGATGATAGCACTTTCCTAAGGGGGTCAAACCATGTCCCAAAGGTCACCGGGCCTGGTGTCACTTTAAAGAAGCAGTCCAGTTACACCTTTGAGGGCTTATAACTTGGCTTCTGAATATCCTAGAGAGATCAGGTTTGTTTTAGTGTACTCCAATCAACATCCCCTACAACCTCAAAAAGGAATGGAGTCATTAGCACTTATGGTTTTTAAATGGCACCCAGAATTATGTTTCACGAAGCACAATTTCACATCATTCTGGGTTCATTTGTGTGAAAACAAGGTCCAATCAGGCTGAAATGTTACAGGAAGGTAGAATCTATTGAGTTGTAAGTGATCTGAACGTTTCATGATGATAGCACTTTCCTAAGGGGGTCAAACCATGTCCCAAAGGTCACCGGATCTGGTGTCAATTTAAAGAAGTAGTCCAGTTACACCTTTGTGGGCTTATAACTTGGCTTCTGAATGTCCTAGAGAGATCAGGTTTGTTTTAGTGTACTCCAATCAACAGCCCCTACAACCTCAAAAAGGAATGGAGTCATTAGCACTTATGGTTTGTAAATGGCACCCAGAATTATGTTGCACGAAGCACAATTTCACATCATTCTGGGTTCATTTGTGTGAAAACAAGGTCCAATCAGGCTGAAACGCTACAAGAAGGTAGAATCTATTGAGTTGTAAGTGATCTGAACATTTCAAGATGACTGCACATTCGTATAGGGGATAAAACCATGTCCCAAAGGTCACCGGGCCGGTTGTCTCTTTAAAGAAGTATTCCAGTTACACCTTTGTGAGCTTATAACTTGGCTTCTGAATGTCCTAGAGAGGTTAGGTTTGTTTTAGTGTACTCCAATCAACAGCTCCTACAACCACAAAAAGGAATGGAGTCATTAGCACTTATGGTTTGTAAATGGCACCCAGAATTATGTTGCACGAAGCACAATTTCACATCATTCTGGGTTCATTTGTGTGAAAACAAGGTCCAATCAGGCTGAAACGTTACAGGAAGGTAGAATCTATTGAGTTGTAAGTGTTCTGAACGTTTCATGATGATAGCACTTTCCGAAGGGGGTCAAACCATGTCCCAAAGGTCATCGGATCTGGTAACAATTTAAAGAAGTAGTCCAGTTACACATTTGTGGGCTTATAACTTGGCAACTGAATGTCCTAGAGAGATCAGGTTTGTTTTAATGTACTCCAATCAACAGCCCCTACAACCACAAAAAGGAATGGAGTCATTAGCACTTATGGTTTGTAAATGGCACCCAGAATTATGTTGCACGAAGCACAATGTCACATCATTCTGGGTCCATTTGTGTGAAAACAAGGTCCAATCAGGCTGAAACGCTACAAGAAGGTAGAATCTATTGAGTTGTAAGTGATCTGAACGTTTCATGATGATCGCACATTCCTATAGGGGGTCAAACCATGTCCCAAAGGTCACCGGGCCTGGTGTCACTTTAAAGAAGTAGTCCAGTTACACCTTTGAGGGCTTATAACTTGGCTTTTGAATGTCCTAGAGAGATCAGGTTTGTTTTAGTGTACTCCAATCAACAGCCCCTACAACCTCAAAAAGGAATGGAGTCATTAGCACTTATGGTTTGTAAATGGCACCCAGAATTATGTTGCACGAAGCACAATTTCACATCATTCTGGGTCCATTTGTGTGAAAACAAGGTCCAATCAGGCTGAAATGCTACAAGAAGGTAGAATCTATTGAGTTGTAAGTGATCTGAACGTTTCAAGATGATCGCACATTCCTATAGGGGGTAAAAGCATGTCCCAAAGGTCACCGGGCCTGGTGTCACTTTAAAGAAGTAGTCCAGTTACACCTTTGTGGGCTTATAACTTGGCTTCTGAATGTCCTAGAGAGGTTAGGTTTGTTTTACTGTACTCCAATCAACAGCCCCTACAACCTCAAAAAGGAATGGAGTTATTAGCACTTATGGTTTTTAAATGGCACCCAGAATTATGTTTCACGAAGCACAATTTCACATCATTCTGGGTTCATTTGTGTGAAATCAAGGTCCAATCAGGCTGAAATGTTACAGGAAGGTAGTATCTATTGAGTTGTAAGTGATCTGAACGTTTCATGATGATAGCACTTTCCTAAGGGGGTCAAACCATGTCCCAAAGGTCACCGGGCCTGGTGTCACTTTAAAGAAGTAGTCCAGTTACACCTTTGAGGCCTTATAACTTGGCTTCTGAATGTCCTAGAGAGATCAGGTTTGTTTTAATGTACTCCAATCAACAGCCCCTACAACCACAAAAATGAATGGAGTCATTAGCACTTATGGTTTGTAAATGGCACCCAGAATTATGTTGCATGAAGTACAATTTCACATCATTCTGGGTCCATTTGTGTGAAAACAAGGTCCAATCAGGCTGAAACGCTACAAGAAGGAAGAATCTATTGAGTTGTAAGTGATCTGAACGTTTCAAGATGACCGCACATTCCTATAGGGGTCAAACCATGTCCCAAAGGTCACCGGATCTGGTGTCACTTTAAAGAAGTAGTCCAGTTACACATTTGTGGGCTTATAACTTGGCTTCTGAATGTCCTAGAGAGGTTAGGTTTGTTTTACTGTACTCCAATCAACAGCCCCTACAACCTCAAAAAGGAATGGAGTTATTAGCACTTATGGTTTTTAAATGGCACCCAGAATTATGTTTCACGAAGCACAATTTCACATCATTCTGGGTTCATTTGTGTGAAATCAAGGTCCAATCAGGCTGAAATGTTACAGGAAGGTAGTATCTATTGAGTTGTAAGTGATCTGAACGTTTCATGATGATAGCACTTTCCTAAGGGGGTCAAACCATGTCCCAAAGGTCACCGGGCCTGGTGTCACTTTAAAGAAGTAGTCCAGTTACACCTTTGAGGCCTTATAACTTGGCTTCTGAATGTCCTAGAGAGATCAGGTTTGTTTTAATGTACTCCAATCAACAGCCCCTACAACCACAAAAATGAATGGAGTCATTAGCACTTATGGTTTGTAAATGGCACCCAGAATTATGTTGCATGAAGTACAATTTCACATCATTCTGGGTCCATTTGTGTGAAAACAAGGTCCAATCAGGCTGAAACGCTACAAGAAGGAAGAATCTATTGAGTTGTAAGTGATCTGAACGTTTCAAGATGACCGCACATTCCTATAGGGGTCAAACCATGTCCCAAAGGTCACCGGATCTGGTGTCACTTTAAAGAAGTAGTCCAGTTACACATTTGTGGGCTTATAACTTGGCTTCTGAATGTCCTAGAGAGATCAGGTTTGTTTTAGTATACTCCAATCAACAGCCCCTACAACCACAAAAAGGAATGGAGTCATTAGCACTTATGGTTTTTAAATGGCACCCTGAATTATGTTGCACGAAGCACAATTTCACATCATTCTGGGTTCATTTGTGTGAAAACAAGGTCCAATCAGGCTGAAACGTTACAGGAAGGTAGAATCTATTGAGTTGTAAGTGATCTGAACGTTTCATGATGATAGCACTTTCCTAAGGGGGTCAAACCATGTCCCAAAGGTCACCGGGCCTGGTGTCACTTTAAAGAAGCAGTCCAGTTACACCTTTGAGGGCTTATAACTTGGCTTCTGAATATCCTAGAGAGATCAGGTTTGTTTTAGTGTACTCCAATCAACATCCCCTACAACCTCAAAAAGGAATGGAGTCATTAGCACTTATGGTTTTTAAATGGCACCCAGAATTATGTTGCACGAAGCACAATTTCACATCATTCTGGGTTCATTTGTGTGAAAACAAGGTCCAATCAGGCTGAAATGTTACAGGAAGGTAGAATCTATTGAGTTGTAAGTGATCTGAACGTTTCATGATGATAGCACTTTCCTAAGGGGGTCAAACCATGTCCCAAAGGTCACCGGATCTGGTGTCAATTTAAAGAAGTAGTCCAGTTACACCTTTGTGGGCTTATAACTTGGCTTCTGAATGTCCTAGAGAGATCAGGTTTGTTTTAGTGTACTCCAATCAACAGCCCCTACAACCTCAAAAAGGAATGGAGTCATTAGCACTTATGGTTTGTAAATGGCACCCAGAATTATGTTGCACGAAGCACAATTTCACATCATTCTGGGTTCATTTGTGTGAAAACAAGGTCCAATCAGGCTGAAACGCTACAAGAAGGTAGAATCTATTGAGTTGTAAGTGATCTGAACATTTCAAGATGACCGCACATTCCTATAGGGGATAAAACCATGTCCCAAAGGTCACCGGGCCTGGTGTCTCTTTAAAGAAGTATTCCATTTACACCTTTGTGAGCTTATAACTTGGCTTCTGAATGTCCTAGAGAGGTTAGGTTTGTTTTAGTGTACTCCAATCAACAGCTCCTACAACCACAAAAAGGAATGGAGTCATTAGCACTTATGGTTTGTAAATGGCACCCAGAATTATGTTGCACGAAGCACAATTTCACATCATTCTGGGTTCATTTGTGTGAAAACAAGGTCCAATCAGGCTGAAACGTTACAGGAAGGTAGAATCTATTGAGTTGTAAGTGTTCTGAACGTTTCATGATGATAGCACTTTCCGAAGGGGGTCAAACCATGTCCCAAAGGTCATCGGATCTGGTAACAATTTAAAGAAGTAGTCCAGTTACACATTTGTGGGCTTATAACTTGGCAACTGAATGTCCTAGAGAGATCAGGTTTGTTTTAATGTACTCCAATCAACAGCCCCTACAACCACAAAAAGGAATGGAGTCATTAGCACTTATGGTTTGTAAATGGCACCCAGAATTATGTTGCACGAAGCACTATGTCACATCATTCTGGGTCCATTTGTGTGAAAACAAGGTCCAATCAGGCTGAAACGCTACAAGAAGGTAGAATCTATTGAGTTGTAAGTGATCTGAACGTTTCATGATGATCGCACATTCCTATAGGGGGTCAAACCATGTCCCAAAGGTCACCGGGCCTGGTGTCACTTTAAAGAAGTAGTCCAGTTACACCTTTGAGGCCTTATAACTTTGCTTCTGAATGTCCTAGAGAGATCAGGTTTGTTTTAATGTACTCCAATCAACAGCCCCTACAACCACAAAAATGAATGGAGTCATTAGCACTTATGGTTTGTAAATGGCACCCAGAATTATGTTGCATGAAGTACAATTTCACATCATTCTGGGTCCATTTGTGTGAAAACAAGGTCCAATCAGGCTGAAACGCTACAAGAAGGAAGAATCTATTGAGTTGTAAGTGATCTGAACGTTTCAAGATGACCGCACATTCCTATAGGGGTCAAACCATGTCCCAAAGGTCACCGGATCTGGTGTCACTTTAAAGAAGTAGTCCAGTTACACATTTGTGGGCTTATAACTTGGCTTCTGAATGTCCTAGAGAGATCAGGTTTGTTTTAGTATACTCCAATCAACAGCCCCTACAACCACAAAAAGGAATGGAGTCATTAGCACTTATCGTTTTTAAATGGCACCCTGAATTATGTTGCACGAAGCACAATTTCACATCATTCTGGGTTCATTTGTGTGAAAACAAGGTCCAATCAGGCTGAAACGTTACAGGAAGGTAGAATCTATTGAGTTGTAAGTGATCTGAACGTTTCATGATGATAGCACTTTCCTAAGGGGGTCAAACCATGTCCCAAAGGTCACCGGGCCTGGTGTCACTTTAAAGAAGCAGTCCAGTTACACCTTTGAGGGCTTATAACTTGGCTTCTGAATATCCTAGAGAGATCAGGTTTGTTTTAGTGTACTCCAATCAACATCCCCTACAACCTCAAAAAGGAATGGAGTCATTAGCACTTATGGTTTTTAAATGGCACCCAGAATTATGTTGCACGAAGCACAATTTCACATCATTCTGGGTTCATTTGTGTGAAAACAAGGTCCAATCAGGCTGAAATGTTACAGGAAGGTAGAATCTATTGAGTTGTAAGTGATCTGAACGTTTCATGATGATAGCACTTTCCTAAGGGGGTCAAACCATGTCCCAAAGGTCACCGGATCTGGTGTCAATTTAAAGAAGTAGTCCAGTTACACCTTTGTGGGCTTATAACTTGGCTTCTGAATGTCCTAGAGAGATCAGGTTTGTTTTAGTGTACTCCAATCAACAGCCCCTACAACCTCAAAAAGGAATGGAGTCATTAGCACTTATGGTTTGTAAATGGCACCCAGAATTATGTTGCACGAAGCACAATTTCACATCATTCTGGGTTCATTTGTGTGAAAACAAGGTCCAATCAGGCTGAAACGCTACAAGAAGGTAGAATCTATTGAGTTGTAAGTGATCTGAACATTTCAAGATGACCGCACATTCCTATAGGGGATAAAACCATGTCCCAAAGGTCACCGGGCCTGGTGTCTCTTTAAAGAAGTATTCCATTTACACCTTTGTGAGCTTATAACTTGGCTTCTGAATGTCCTAGAGAGGTTAGGTTTGTTTTAGTGTACTCCAATCAACAGCTCCTACAACCACAAAAAGGAATGGAGTCATTAGCACTTATGGTTTGTAAATGGCACCCAGAATTATGTTGCACGAAGCACAATTTCACATCATTCTGGGTTCATTTGTGTGAAAACAAGGTCCAATCAGGCTGAAACGTTACAGGAAGGTAGAATCTATTGAGTTGTAAGTGTTCTGAACGTTTCATGATGATAGCACTTTCCGAAGGGGGTCAAACCATGTCCCAAAGGTCTTCGGATCTGGTAACAATTTAAAGAAGTAGTCCAGTTACACATTTGTGGGCTTATAACTTGGCAACTGAATGTCCTAGAGAGATCAGGTTTGTTTTAATGTACTCCAATCAACAGCCCCTACAACCACAAAAAGGAATGGAGTCATTAGCACTTATGGTTTGTAAATGGCACCCAGAATTATGTTGCACGAAGCACTATGTCACATCATTCTGGGTCCATTTGTGTGAAAACAAGGTCCAATCAGGCTGAAACGCTACAAGAAGGTAGAATCTATTGAGTTGTAAGTGATCTGAACGTTTCATGATGATCGCACATTCCTATAGGGGGTCAAACCATGTCCCAAAGGTCACCGGGCCTGGTGTCACTTTAAAGAAGTAGTCCAGTTACACCTTTGAGGGCTTATAACTTGGCTTTTGAATGTCCTAGAGAGATCAGGTTTGTTTTAGTGTACTCCAATCAACAGCCCCTACAACCTCAAAAAGGAATGGAGTCATTAGCACTTATGGTTTTTAAATGGCACCCAGAATTATGTTGCACGAAGCACAATTTCACATCATTCTGGGTTCATTTGTGTGAAAACAAGGTCCAATCAGGCTGAAACGTTACATGAAGGTAGAATTGAGTTGTAAGTGATCTGAACGTTTCATGATGATAGCACTTTCCTAAGGGGGTCAAACCATGTCCCAAAGGTCACCGGATCTGGTGTCAATTTAAAGAAGTAGTCCAGTTACACATTTGTGGGCTTATAACTTGGCTTCTGAATGTCCTAGAGAGATCAGGTTTGTTTTAGTATACGCCAATCAACAGCCCCTACAACCACAAAAAGGAATGGAGTCATTAGCACTTATGGTTTTTAAATGGCACCCAGAATTATGTTGCACGAAGCACAATTTCACATCATTCTGGGTTCATTTGTGTGAAAACAAGGTCCAATCAGGCTGAAACGTTACAGGAAGGTAGAATCTATTGAGTTGTAAGTGATCTGATCGTTTCATGATGATAGCACTTTCCTAAGGGGGTCAAACCATGTCCCAAAGGTCACCGGGCCTGGTGTCACTTTAAAGAAGCAGTCCAGTTACACATTTGTGGGCTTATAACTTGGCATCTGAATCTCCTAGAGAGGTTAGGTTTGTTTTCGTGTTCTCCAATCAACAGCCCCTACAACCACAAAAAGGAATGGAGTCATTAGCACTTATGGTTTGTAAATGGCACCCAGAATTATGTTGCACGAAGCAAAATTTCACATCATTCTGGGTTCATTTGTGTGAAAACAACGTCCAATCAGGCTGAAACGTTACAGGAAGGTAGAATCTATTGAGTTGTAAGTGATCTGAATGTTTCATGATGATAGCACTTTCCTAAGGGGGTCAAACCATGTCCCAAAGGTCACCGGATCTGGTGTCAATTTAAAGAAGTAGTCCAGTTACACATTTGTGGGCTTATAACTTGGCTTCTGAATGTCCTAGAGAGATCAGGTTTGTTTTAATGTACTCCAATCAACAGCCCCTACAACCACAAAAAGGAATGGAGTCATTAGCACTTATGGTTTGTAAATGGCACCCAGAATTATGTTGCACGAAGCACAATTTCACATCATTCTGGTTCCATTTGTGTGAAAACAAGGTCCAATCAGGCTGAAATGCTACAAGAAGGTAGAATCTATTGAGTTGTAAGTGATCTGAACGTTTCAAGATGATCGCAAATTCCTATAGGGGGTAAAAGCATGTCCCAAAGGTCACCGGGCCTGGTGTCACTTTAAAGAAGTAGTCCAGTTACACCTTTGTGGGCTTATAACTTGGCTTCTGAATGTCCTAGAGAGGTTAGGTTTGTTTTAGTGTACTCCAATCAACAGCCCCTACAACCTCAAAAAGGAATGGAGTCATTAGCACTTATGGTTTTTAAATGGCACCCAGAATTATGTTTCACGAAGCACAATTTCACATCATTCTGGGTTCATTTGTGTGAAAACAAGGTCCAATCAGGCTGAAATGTTACAGGAAGGTAGTATCTATTGAGTTGTAAGTGATCTGAACGTTTCATGATGATAGCACTTTCCTAAGGGGGTCAAACCATGTCCCAAAGGTCACCGGGCCTGGTGTCACTTTAAAGAAGTAGTCCAGTTACACCTTTGAGGCCTTATAACTTGGCTTCTGAATGTCCTAGAGAGATCAGGTTTGTTTTAATGTACTCCAATCAACAGCCCCTACAACCACAAAAAGGAATGGAGTCATTAGCACTTATGGTTTGTAAATGGCACCAAGAATTATGTTGCACGAAGCAAAATTTCACATCATTCTGGGTTCATTTGTGTGAAAACAACGTCCAATCAGGCTGAAACGTTACAGGAAGGTAGAATCTATTGAGTTGTAAGTGATCTGAACGTTTCATGATGATAGCACTTTCCTAAGGGGGTCAAACCATGTCCCAAAGGTCACCGGATCTGGTGTCAATTTAAAGAAGTAGTCCAGTTACACATTTGTGGGCTTATAACTTGGCTTCTGAATGTCCTAGAGAGATCAGGTTTGTTTTAATGTACTCCATTCAACAGCCCCTACAACCACAAAAAGGAATGGAGTCATTAGCACTTATGGTTTCCAAATGGCACCCAGAATTATGTTTCACGAAGCACAATTTCACATCATTCTGGGTTCATTTGTGTGAAAACAAGGTCCAATCAGGCTGAAATGTTACAGGAAGGTAGTATCTATTGAGTTGTAAGTGATCTGAACGTTTCATGATGATAGCACTTTCCTAAGGGGGTCAAACCATGTCCCAAAGGTCACCGGGCCTGGTGTCACTTTAAAGAAGTAGTCCAGTTACACCTTTGAGGCCTTATAACTTGGCTTCTGAATGTCCTAGAGAGATCAGGTTTGTTTTAATGTACACCAATCAACAGCCCCTACAACCACAAAAAGGAATGGAGTCATTAGCACTTATGGTTTGTAAATGGCACCAAGAATTATGTTGCACGAAGCAAAATTTCACATCATTCTGGGTTCATTTGTGTGAAAACAACGTCCAATCAGGCTGAAACGTTACAGGAAGGTAGAATCTATTGAGTTGTAAGTGATCTGAACGTTTCATGATGATAGCACTTTCCTAAGGGGGTCAAACCATGTCCCAAAGGTCACCGGGCCTGGTGTCACTTTAAAGAAGTAGTCCAGTTACACCTTTGAGGCCTTATAACTTGGCTTCTGAATGTCCTAGAGAGATCAGGTTTGTTTTAATGTACTCCAATCAACAGCCCCTACAACCACAAAAAGGAATGGAGTCATTAGCACTTATGGTTTTTAAATGGCACCCAGAATTATGTTGCACGAAGCACAATTTCACATCATTCTGGGTTCATTTGTGTGAAAACAAGGTCCAATCAGGCTGAAATGTTACAGGAAGGTAGAATCTATTGAGTTGTAAGTGATCTGAACGTTTCATGATGATAGCACTTTCCTAAGGGGGTCAAACCATGTCCCAAAGGTCACCGGATCTGGTGTCAATTTAAAGAAGTAGTCCAGTTACACCTTTGTGGGCTTATAACTTGGCTTCTGAATGTCCTAGAGAGATCAGGTTTGTTTTAGTGTACTCCAATCAACAGCCCCTACAACCTCAAAAAGGAATGGAGTCATTAGCACTTATGGTTTGTAAATGGCACCCAGAATTATGTTGCACGAAGCACAATTTCACATCATTCTGGGTTCATTTGTGTGAAAACAAGGTCCAATCAGGCTGAAACGCTACAAGAAGGTAGAATCTATTGAGTTGTAAGTGATCTGAACATTTCAAGATGACCGCACATTCCTATAGGGGATAAAACCATGTCCCAAAGGTCACCGGGCCTGGTGTCTCTTTAAAGAAGTATTCCATTTACACCTTTGTGAGCTTATAACTTGGCTTCTGAATGTCCTAGAGAGGTTAGGTTTGTTTTAGTGTACTCCAATCAACAGCTCCTACAACCACAAAAAGGAATGGAGTCATTAGCACTTATGGTTTGTAAATGGCACCCAGAATTATGTTGCACGAAGCACAATTTCACATCATTCTGGGTTCATTTGTGTGAAAACAAGGTCCAATCAGGCTGAAACGTTACAGGAAGGTAGAATCTATTGAGTTGTAAGTGTTCTGAACGTTTCATGATGATAGCACTTTCCGAAGGGGGTCAAACCATGTCCCAAAGGTCATCGGATCTGGTAACAATTTAAAGAAGTAGTCCAGTTACACATTTGTGGGCTTATAACTTGGCAACTGAATGTCCTAGAGAGATCAGGTTTGTTTTAATGTACTCCAATCAACAGCCCCTACAACCACAAAAAGGAATGGAGTCATTAGCACTTACGGTTTGTAAATGGCACCCAGAATTATGTTGCACGAAGCACTATGTCACATCATTCTGGGTCCATTTGTGTGAAAACAAGGTCCAATCAGGCTGAAACGCTACAAGAAGGTAGAATCTATTGAGTTGTAAGTGATCTGAACGTTTCATGATGATCGCACATTCCTATAGGGGGTCAAACCATGTCCCAAAGGTCACCGGGCCTGGTGTCACTTTAAAGAAGTAGTCCAGTTACACCTTTGAGGGCTTATAACTTGGCTTTTGAATGTCCTAGAGAGATCAGGTTTGTTTTAGTGTACTCCAATCAACAGCCCCTACAACCTCAAAAAGGAATGGAGTCATTAGCACTTATGGTTTTTAAATGGCACCCAGAATTATGTTGCACGAAGCACAATTTCACATCATTCTGGTTTCATTTGTGTGAAAACAAGGTCCAATCAGGCTGAAACGTTACAGGAAGGTAGAATCTATTGAGTTGTAAGTGATCTGAACGTTTCATGATGATAGCACTTTCCTAAGGGGGTCAAACCATGTCCCAAAGGTCACCGGATCTGGTGTCAATTTAAAGAAGTAGTCCAGTTACACATTTGTGGGCTTATAACTTGGCTTCTGAATGTCCTAGAGAGATCAGGTTTGTTTTAGTATACGCCAATCAACAGCCCCTACAACCACAAAAAGGAATGGAGTCATTAGCACTTATGGTTTTTAAATGGCACCCAGAATTATGTTGCACGAAGCACAATTTCACATCATTCTGGGTTCATTTGTGTGAAAACAAGGTCCAATCAGGCTGAAACGTTACAGGAAGGTAGAATCTATTGAGTTGTAAGTGATCTGATCGTTTCATGATGATAGCACTTTCCTAAGGGGGTCAAACCATGTCCCAAAGGTCACCGGGCCTGGTGTCACTTTAAAGAAGCAGTCCAGTTACACATTTGTGGGCTTATAACTTGGCATCTGAATCTCCTAGAGAGGTTAGGTTTGTTTTCGTGTTCTCCAATCAACAGCCCCTACAACCACAAAAAGGAATGGAGTCATTAGCACTTATGGTTTGTAAATGGCACCCAGAATTATGTTGCACGAAGCAAAATTTCACATCATTCTGGGTTCATTTGTGTGAAAACAACGTCCAATCAGGCTGAAACGTTACAGGAAGGTAGAATCTATTGAGTTGTAAGTGATCTGAATGTTTCATGATGATAGCACTTTCCTAAGGGGGTCAAACCATGTCCCAAAGGTCACCGGATCTGGTGTCAATTTAAAGAAGTAGTCCAGTTACACATTTGTGGGCTTATAACTTGGCTTCTGAATGTCCTAGAGAGATCAGGTTTGTTTTAATGTACTCCAATCAACAGCCCCTAAAACCACAAAAAGGAATGGAGTCATTAGCACTTATGGTTTGTAAATGGCACCCAGAATTATGTTGCACGAAGCACAATTTCACATCATTCTGGTTCCATTTGTGTGAAAACAAGGTCCAATCAGGCTGAAATGCTACAAGAAGGTAGAATCTATTGAGTTGTAAGTGATCTGAACGTTTCAAGATGATCGCACATTCCTATAGGGGGTAAAAGCATGTCCCAAAGGTCACCGGGCCTGGTGTCACTTTAAAGAAGTAGTCCAGTTACACCTTTGTGGGCTTATAACTTGGCTTCTGAATGTCCTAGAGAGGTTAGGTTTGTTTTAGTGTACTCCAATCAACAGCCCCTACAACCTCAAAAAGGAATGGAGTCATTAGCACTTATGGTTTTTAAATGGCACCCAGAATTATGTTTCACGAAGCACAATTTCACATCATTCTGGGTTCATTTGTGTGAAAACAAGGTCCAATCAGGCTGAAATGTTACAGGAAGGTAGTATCTATTGAGTTGTAAGTGATCTGAACGTTTCATGATGATAGCACTTTCCTAAGGGGGTCAAACCATGTCCCAAAGGTCACCGGGCCTGGTGTCACTTTAAAGAAGTAGTCCAGTTACACCTTTGAGGCCTTATAACTTGGCTTCTGAATGTCCTAGAGAGATCAGGTTTGTTTTAATGTACTCCAATCAACAGCCCCTACAACCACAAAAAGGAATGGAGTCATTAGCACTTATGGTTTGTAAATGGCACCAAGAATTATGTTGCACGAAGCAAAATTTCACATCATTCTGGGTTCATTTGTGTGAAAACAACGTCCAATCAGGCTGAAACGTTACAGGAAGGTAGAATCTATTGAGTTGTAAGTGATCTGAACGTTTCATGATGATAGCACTTTCCTAAGGGGGTCAAACCATGTCCCAAAGGTCACCGGATCTGGTGTCAATTTAAAGAAGTAGTCCAGTTACACATTTGTGGGCTTATAACTTGGCTTCTGAATGTCCTAGAGAGATCAGGTTTGTTTTAATGTACTCCATTCAACAGCCCCTACAACCACAAAAAGGAATGGAGTCATTAGCACTTATGGTTTCCAAATGGCACCCAGAATTATGTTTCACGAAGCACAATTTCACATCATTCTGGGTTCATTTGTGTGAAAACAAGGTCCAATCAGGCTGAAATGTTACAGGAAGGTAGTATCTATTGAGTTGTAAGTGATCTGAACGTTTCATGATGATAGCACTTTCCTAAGGGGGTCAAACCATGTCCCAAAGGTCACCGGGCCTGGTGTCACTTTAAAGAAGTAGTCCAGTTACACCTTTGAGGCCTTATAACTTGGCTTCTGAATGTCCTAGAGAGATCAGGTTTGTTTTAATGTACTCCAATCAACAGCCCCTACAACCACAAAAAGGAATGGAGTCATTAGCACTTATGGTTTGTAAATGGCACCAAAAATTATGTTGCACGAAGCAAAATTTCACATCATTCTGGGTTCATTTGTGTGAAAACAACGTCCAATCAGGCTGAAACGTTACAGGAAGGTAGAATCTATTGAGTTGTAAGTGATCTGAACGTTTCATGATGATAGCACTTTCCTAAGGGGGTCAAACCATGTCCCAAAGGTCACCGGATCTGGTGTCAATTTAAAGAAGTAGTCCAGTTACACATTTGTGGGCTTATAACTTTGCTTCTGAATGTCCTAGAGAGATCAGGTTTGTTTTAATGTACTCCATTCAACAGCCCCTACAACCACAAAAAGGAATGGAGTCATTAGCACTTATGGTTTGTAAATGGCACCCAGAATTATGTTGCACGAAGCACAATTTCACATCATTCTGGGTCCATTTGTGTGAAAAAAAGGTCCAATCAGGCTGAAATGCTACAAGAAGGTAGAATCTATTGAGTTGTAAGTGATCTGAACGTTTCAAGATGATAGCACATTCCTATAGGGGGTAAAAGCATGTCCCAAAGGTCACCGGGCCTGGTGTCACTTTAAAGAAGTAGTCCAGTTACACCTTTGTGGGCTTATAACTTGGCTTCTGAATGTCCTAGAGAGGTTAGGTTTGTTTTACTGTACTCCAATCAACAGCCCCTACAACCTCAAAAAGGAATGGAGTCATTAGCACTTATGGTTTGTAAATGGCACCAAGAATTATGTTGCACGAAGCAAAATTTCACATCATTCTGGGTTCATTTGTGTGAAAACAACGTCCAATCAGGCTGAAACGTTACAGGAAGGTAGAATCTATTGAGTTGTAAGTGATCTGAACGTTTCATGATGATAGCACTTTCCTAAGGGGGTCAAACCATGTCCCAAAGGTCACCGGATCTGGTGTCAATTTAAAGAAGTAGTCCAGTTACACATTTGTGGGCTTATAACTTTGCTTCTGAATGTCCTAGAGAGATCAGGTTTGTTTTAATGTACTCCATTCAACAGCCCCTACAACCTCAAAAAGGAATGGAGTCATTAGCACTTATGGTTTCTAAATGGCACCCAGAATTATGTGTCACGAAGCACAATTTCACATCATTCTGGGTTCATTTGTGTGAAAACAAGGTCCAATCAGGCTGAAATGTTACAGGAAGGTAGTATCTATTGAGTTGTAAGTGATCTGAACGTTTCATGATGATAGCACTTTCCTAAGGGGGTCAAACCATGTCCCAAAGGTCACCGGGCCTGGTGTCACTTTAAAGAAGTAGTCCAGTTACACCTTTGAGGCCTTATAACTTGGCTTCTGAATGTCCTAGAGAGATCAGGTTTGTTTTAATGTACTCCAATCAACAGCCCCTACAACCACAAAAAGGAATGGAGTCATTAGCACTTATGGTTTGTAAATGGCACCAAGAATTATGTTGCACGAAGCAAAATTTCACATCATTCTGGGTTCATTTGTGTGAAAACAACGTCCAATCAGGCTGAAACGTTACAGGAAGGTAGAATCTATTGAGTTGTAAGTGATCTGAACGTTTCATGATGATAGCACTTTCCTAAGGGGGTCAAACCATGTCCCAAAGGTCACCGGATCTGGTGTCAATTTAAAGAAGTAGTCCAGTTACACATTTGTGGGCTTATAACTTTGCTTCTGAATGTCCTAGAGAGATCAGGTTTGTTTTAATGTACTCCATTCAACAGCCCCTACAACCACAAAAAGGAATGGAGTCATTAGCACTTATGGTTTGTAAATGGCACCCAGAATTATGTTGCACGAAGCACAATTTCACATCATTCTGGGTCCATTTGTGTGAAAAAAAGGTCCAATCAGGCTGAAATGCTACAAGAAGGTAGAATCTATTGAGTTGTAAGTGATCTGAACGTTTCAAGATGATAGCACATTCCTATAGGGGGTAAAAGCATGTCCCAAAGGTCACCGGGCCTGGTGTCACTTTAAAGAAGTAGTCCAGTTACACCTTTGTGGGCTTATAACTTGGCTTCTGAATGTCCTAGAGAGGTTAGGTTTGTTTTACTGTACTCCAATCAACAGCCCCTACAACCTCAAAAAGGAATGGAGTCATTAGCACTTATGGTTTTTAAATGGCACCCAGAATTATGTTTCACGAAGCACAATTTCACATCATTCTGGGTTCATTTGTGTGAAATCAAGGTCCAATCAGGCTGAAATGTTACAGGAAGGTAGTATCTATTGAGTTGTAAGTGATCTGAACGTTTCATGATGATAGCACTTTCCTAAGGGGGTCAAACCATGTCCCAAAGGTCACCGGGCCTGGTGTCACTTTAAAGAAGTAGTCCAGTTACACCTTTGAGGCCTTATAACTTGGCTTCTGAATGTCCTAGAGAGATCAGGTTTGTTTTAATGTACTCCAATCAACAGCCCCTACAACCACAAAAATGAATGGAGTCATTAGCACTTATGGTTTGTAAATGGCACCCAGAATTATGTTGCATGAAGTACAATTTCACATCATTCTGGGTCCATTTGTGTGAAAACAAGGTCCAATCAGGCTGAAACGCTACAAGAAGGAAGAATCTATTGAGTTGTAAGTGATCTGAACGTTTCAAGATGACCGCACATTCCTATAGGGGTCAAACCATGTCCCAAAGGTCACCGGATCTGGTGTCACTTTAAAGAAGTAGTCCAGTTACACATTTGTGGGCTTATAACTTGGCTTCTGAATGTCCTAGAGAGATCAGGTTTGTTTTAGTATACTCCAATCAACAGCCCCTACAACCACAAAAAGGAATGGAGTCATTAGCACTTATGGTTTTTAAATGGCACCCTGAATTATGTTGCAGGAAGCACAATTTCACATCATTCTGGGTTCATTTGTGTGAAAACAAGGTCCAATCAGGCTGAAACGTTACAGGAAGGTAGAACCTATTGAGTTGTAAGTGATCTGAACGTTTCATGATGATAGCACTTTCCTAAGGGGGTCAAACCATGTCCCAAAGGTCACCGGGCCTGGTGTCACTTTAAAGAAGTAGTCCAGTTACACCTTTGAGGGCTTATAACTTGGCTTCTGAATATCCTAGAGAGATCAGGTTTGTTTTAGTGTACTCCAATCAACATCCCCTACAACCTCAAAAAGGAATGGAGTCATTAGCACTTATGGTTTTTAAATGGCACCCAGAATTATGTTGCACGAAGCACAATTTCACATCATTCTGGGTTCATTTGTGTGAAAACAAGGTCCAATCAGGCTGAAATGTTACAGGAAGGTAGAATCTATTGAGTTGTAAGTGATCTGAACGTTTCATGATGATAGCACTTTCCTAAGGGGGTCAAACCATGTCCCAAAGGTCACCGGATCTGGTGTCAATTTAAAGAAGTAGTCCAGTTACACCTTTGTGGGCTTATAACTTGGCTTCTGAATGTCCTAGAGAGATCAGGTTTGTTTTAGTGTACTCCAATCAACAGCCCCTACAACCTCAAAAAGGAATGGAGTCATTAGCACTTATGGTTTGTAAATGGCACCCAGAATTATGTTGCACGAAGCACAATTTCACATCATTCTGGGTTCATTTGTGTGAAAACAAGGTCCAATCAGGCTGAAACGCTACAAGAAGGTAGAATCTATTGAGTTGTAAGTGATCTGAACATTTCAAGATGACCGCACATTCCAATAGGGGATAAAACCATGTCCCAAAGGTCACCGGGCCTGGTGTCTCTTTAAAGAAGTATTCCAGTTACACCTTTGTGAGCTTATAACTTGGCTTCTGAATGTCCTAGAGAGGTTAGGTTTGTTTTAGTGTACTCCAATCAACAGCTCCTACAACCACAAAAAGGAATGGAGTCATTAGCACTTATGGTTTGTAAATGGCACCCAGAATTATGTTGCACGAAGCACAATTTCACATCATTCTGGGTTCATTTGTGTGAAAACAAGGTCCAATCAGGCTGAAACGTTACAGGAAGGTAGAATCTATTGAGTTGTAAGTGTTCTGAACGTTTCATGATGATAGAACTTTCCGAAGGGGGTCAAACCATGTCCCAAAGGTCATCGGATCTGGTAACAATTTAAAGAAGTAGTCCAGTTACACATTTGTGGGCTTATAACTTGGCTTCTGAATGTCCTAGAGAGATCAGGTTTGTTTTAATGTACTCCAATCAACAGCCCCTACAACCACAAAAAGGAAT
The DNA here is from genome assembly GCF_043380555.1 of Nothobranchius furzeri. Taxonomy (NCBI): domain Eukaryota; kingdom Metazoa; phylum Chordata; class Actinopteri; order Cyprinodontiformes; family Nothobranchiidae; genus Nothobranchius; species Nothobranchius furzeri. The sequence continues at coordinate 16,017,377 of NC_091743.1, read as the reverse complement.
GGAGTCATTAGCACTTATGGTTTGTAAATGGCACCCAGAATTATGTTGCACGAAGCACAATGTCACATCATTCTGGGTCCATTTGTGTGAAAACAAGGTCCAATCAGGCTGAAACGCTACAAGAAGGTAGAATCTATTGAGTTGTAAGTGATCTGAACGTTTCATGATGATCGCACATTCCTATAGGGGGTCAAACCATGTCCCAAAGGTCACCGGGCCTGGTGTCACTTTAAAGAAGTAGTCCAGTTACACCTTTGAGGGCTTATAACTTGGCTTCTGAATGTCCTAGAGAGATCAGGTTTGTTTTAGTGTACTCCAATCAACAGCCCCTACAACCTCAAAAAGGAATGGAGTCATTAGCACTTATGGTTCTTAAATGGCATCCAGAATTATGTTGCACGAAGCACAATTTCACATCATTCTGGGTTCATTTGTGTGAAAACAAGGTCCAATCAGGCTGAAATGTTACAGGAAGGTAGAATCTATTGAGTTGTAAGTGACCTGAACGTTTCATGATGATAGCACTTTCCTAAGGGGGTCAAACCATGTCCCAAAAGTCACAGGATCTGGTGTCAATTTAAAGAAGTAGTCCAGTTACACCTTTGTGGGCTTATAACTTGGCTTCTGAATGTCCTAGAGAAATCAGGTTTGTTTTAGTGTACTCCAATCAACAGCCCCTACAACCACAAAAAGGAATGGAGTCATTAGCATTCAAGGTTTGTAAATGGCACCCAGAATTATGTTGCACGAAGCACAATTTCACATCATTCTGGGTCCATTTGTGTGAAAACAAGGTCCAATCAGGCTGAAACGCTACAAGAAGGTAGAATCTATTGAGTTGTAAGTGATCTGAACGTTTCAAGATGATCGCACATTCCTATAGGGGGTAAAACCATGTCCCAAAGGTCACCGGGCCTGGTGTCACTTTAAAGAAGTAGTCCAGTTACACCTTTGAGGGCTTATAACTTGGCTTCTGAATGTCCTAGAGAGATCAGGTTTGTTTTAGTGTACTCCAAGCAACAGCCCCTACAACCTCAAAAAGGAATGGAGTCATTAGCACTTATGGTTTTTAACTGCCACCCAGAATTATGTTGCACGAAGCACAATTTCACATCATTCTGGGTTCATTTGTGTGAAAACAAGGTCCAATCAGGCTGAAATGTTACAGGAAGTTAGAATCTATTGAGTTGTAAGTGATCTGAACGTTTCATGATGATAGCACTTTCCTAAGGGGGTCAAACCATGTCCCAAAGGTCACCGGATCTGGTGTCAATTTAAAGAAGTAGTCCAGTTACACCTTTGTGGACTTATAACTTGGCTTCTGAATGTCCTAGAGAGATCAGGTTTGTTTTAGTATACTGCAATCAACAGCCCCTACAACCACAAAAAGGAATGGAGTCATTAGCACTTATGGTTTTTAAATGGCACCCTGAATTATGTTGCACGAAGCACAATTTCACATCATTCTGGGTTCATTTGTGTGAAAACAAGGTCCAATCAGGCTGAAACGTTACAGGAAGGTAGAATCTATTGAGATGTAAGTGATCTGAACGTTTCAGGATGATGATAGCACTTTCCTAAGGGGGTCAAACCATGTCCCAAAGGTCACCGGATCTGGTGTCAATTTAAAGAAGTAGTCCAGTTACACATTTGTGGGCTTATAACTTGGCTTCTGAATGTCCTAGAGAGATCAGGTTTGTTTTAGTGTACTCCAATCAACATCCCCTACAACCTCAAAAAGGAATGGAGTCATTACCACTTATGGTTTTTAAATGGCACCCAGAATTATGCTGCACTAAGCACAATTTCACATCATTCTGGGTTCATTTGTGTGAAAACAAGGTCCAATCAGGCTGAAACGTTACAGGAAGGTAGAATCTATTGAGTTGTAAGTGATCTGAACGTTTCATGATGATAGCACTTTCCTAAGGGGGTCAAATCATGTCCCAAAGGTCACCGGATCTGGTGTCAATTTAAAGAAGTAGTCCAGTTACACATTTGTGGGCTTATAACTTGGCTTCTGAATGTCCCAGAGAGATAAGGTTTGTTTTAATGTACTCCAACCAACAGCCCCTACAACCACAAAAAGGAATGGAGTCATTAGCACTTATGGTTTGTAAATGGAACCCAGAATTATGTTGCACGAAGCACAATTTCACATCATTCTGGGTCGATTTGTGTGAAAACAAGGTCCAATAAGGCTGAAACGTTACAAGAAGGTAGAATCTATTGAGTTGTAAGTGATCTGAACGTTTCATGATGATCGCACATTCCTATTGGGAGTCAAACCATGTCCCAAAGGTCACCGGGCCTGGTGTCACTTTAAAAAAGTAGTCCAGTTACACCTTTGAGGGCTTATAACTTGGCTTCTGAATATCCTAGAGAGATCAGGTTTGTTTTAGTGTACTCCAGTCAACAGCCCCTACAACCTCAAAAAGGAATGGAGTCATTAGCACTTATGGTTTTTAAATGCCACCCAGAATTATGTTGCACGAAGCACAATTTCACATCATTCTGGGTTCATTTGTGTGAAAACAAGGTCCAATCAGGCTGAAATGTTACAGGAAGGTAGAATCTATTGAGTTGTAAGTGTTCTGAACGTTTCATGATGATAGCACTTTCCTAAGGGGGTCAAACCATGTCCCAAATGTCACCGGATCTGGTGTCAATTTAAAGAAGTAGTCCAGTTACACCTTTGTGGGCTTATAACTTGGCTTCTGAATGTCCTAGAGAGATCAGGTTTGTTTTAGTATACTCCAATCAACAGCCCCTACAACCACAAAAAGGAATGGAGTCATTAGCACTTATGGTTTGTAAATGGCACCCAGAATTATGTTGCATGAAGCACAATTTCTTATCATTCTGGGGTCATTTGTGTGAAAACAAGGTCCAATCAGGCTGAAATGTTACAGGAAGGTAGAATCTATTGAGTTGTAAGTGATCTGAACGTTTCATGATGATAGCTCTTTCCTAAGGGGGTCAAACCATGTCCCAAAGGTCACCGGATCTGGTGTCAATTTAAAGAAGTAGTCCAGTTACACCTTTGTGGGCTTATAACTTGGCTTCTGAATGTCCTAGAGAGATCAGGTTTGTTTTAGTATACTCCAATCAACAGCCCCTACAACCACAAAAAGGAATGGAGTCATTAGCACTTATGGTTTTTAAATGGCACCCAGAATTATGTTGCACAAAGCACAATTTCACATCATTCTGGGTTCATTTGTGTGAAAACAAGGTCCAATCAGGCTGAAACGTTACAGGAAGGTAGAATCTATTGAGTTGTAAGTGATCTGATTGTTTCATGATGATAGCACTTTCCTAAGGGGGTCAAACCATGTCCCAAAAGTCACCGTGCCTGGTGTCACTTTAAAGAAGCAGTCCAGTTACACCTTTGTGGGTTTATAACTTGGCATCTAAATGTCCTAGAGAGGTTAGGTTTGTTTCAGTGTTCTCCAATCAACAGCCCCTACAACCACAAAAAGGAATGGAGTCATTAGCACTTATGGTTTGTAAATGGCACCCAGAATTCTGTTGCACGAAGCAAAATTTCACATCATTCTGGGTTCATTTGTGTGAAAACAAGGTCCAATCAGGCTGAAACGTTACAGGAAGGTAGAATCTATTGAGTTGTAAGTGATCTGAACGTTTCATGATGATAGCACTTTCCTAAGGGGGTCAAACCATGTCCCAAAGGTCACCGGGCCTGGTGTCACTTTAAAGAAGTAGTCCAGTTACACCTTTGAGGGCTTATAACTTGGCTTCTGAATATCCTAGAGAGATCAGGTTTGTTTTAGTGTACTCCAATCAACAGCCCCTACAACCTCAAAAAGGAATGGAGTCATTAGCACTTATGGTTTTTAAATGGCACCCAGAATTATGTTGCACGAAGCACAATTTCACATCATTCTGGGTTCATTTGTATGAAAACAAGGTCCAATCAGGCTGAAATGTTACAGGAAGGTAGAATCTATTTAGTTGTAAGTGATCTGAACGTTTCATGATGATAGCACTGTCCTAAGGGGGTCAAACCATGTCCCAAAGGTCACCGGATCTGGTGTCAATTTAAAGAAGTAGTCCAGTTACACCTTTGTGGGCTTATAACTTGGCTTCTGAATGTCCTAGAGAGATCAGGTTTGTTTTAGTGTACTTCAATCAACAGCCCCTACAACCTCAAAAAGGAATGGAGTCATTAGCACTTATGGTTTTTAAATGGCACCCAGAATTATGTTGCACGAAGCACAATTTCACATCATTCTGGGTTCATTTGTGTGAAAACAAGGTCCAATCAGGCTGAAACGCTACAAGAAGGTAGAATCTATTGAGTTGTAAGTGATCTGAACATTTCAAGATGACAGCACATTCCTATAGGGGGTAAAACCATGTCCCAAAGGTCACCGGGCCTGGTGTCTCTTTAAAGAAGTAGTCCAGTTACACCTTTGTGAGCTTATAACTTGGCTTCTGAATGTCCTAGAGAGGTTAGGTTTGTTTTAGTGTACTCCAAATAACAGCCCCTACAACCTCAAAAAGGAATGGAGTCATTAGCACTTATGGTTTTTAAATGGCACCCAGAATTATGTTGCACGAAGCACAATTTCACATCATTCTGGGTTCATTTGTATGAAAACAAGGTCCAATCAGGCTGAAATGTTACAGGAAGGTAGAATCTATTTAGTTGTAAGTGATCTGAACGTTTCATGATGATAGCACTGTCCTAAGGGGGTCAAACCATGTCCCAAAGGTCACCGGATCTGGTGTCAATTTAAAGAAGTAGTCCAGTTACACCTTTGTGGGCTTATAACTTGGCTTCTGAATGTCCTAGAGAGATCAGGTTTGTTTTAGTGTACTTCAATCAACAGCCCCTACAACCTCAAAAAGGAATGGAGTCATTAGCACTTATGGTTTTTAAATGGCACCCAGAATTATGTTGCACGAAGCACAATTTCACATCATTCTGGGTTCATTTGTGTGAAAACAAGGTCCAATCAGGCTGAAACGCTACAAGAAGGTAGAATCTATTGAGTTGTAAGTGATCTGAACATTTCAAGATGACCGCACATTCCTATAGGGGGTAAAACCATGTCCCAAAGGTCACCGGGCCTGGTGTCTCTTTAAAGAAGTAGTCCAGTTACACCTTTGTGAGCTTATAACTTGGCTTCTGAATGTCCTAGAGAGGTTAGGTTTGTTTTAGTGTACTCCAATCAACAGCTCCTACAACCACAAAAAGGAATGGAGTCATTAGCACTTATGGTTTGTAAATGGCACCCAGAATTATGTTGCACAAAGCACAATTTCACATCATTCTGGGTTCATTTGTGTGAAAACAAGGTCCAATCAGGCTGAAACGTTACAGGAAGGTAGAATCTATTGAGTTGTAAGTGTTCTGAACGTTTCATGATGATAGCACTTTCCGAAGGGGGTCAAACCATGTCCCAAAGGTCATCGGATCTGGTAACAATTTAAAGAAGTAGTCCAGTTACACATTTGTGGGCTTATAACTTGGCTTCTGAATGTCCTAGAGAGATCAGGTTTGTTTTAATGTACTCCAATCAACAGCCCCTACTTCCTCAAAAAGGAATGGAGTCATTAGCACTTATGGTTTGTAAATGGCACCCAGAATTATGTTGCACGAAGCACAATGTCACATCATTCTGGGTTCATTTGTGTGAAAACAAGGTCCAATCAGGCTGAAACGTTACAGGAAGGTAGAATCTATTGAGTTGTAAGTGATCCGAACGTTTCATGATGATAGCACTTTCCTAAGGGGGTCAAACCATGTCCCAAAGGTCACCGGATCTGGTGTCACTTTAAAGAAGTAGTCCAGTTACACCTTTGAGGGCGTATAACTTGGCTTCTGAATTTCCTAGAGAGATCAGGTTTGTTTTAGTGTACTCCAATCAACAGCCCCTACAACCTCAAAAAGGAATGGAGTCATTAGCACTTATGGTTTTTAAATGGCACCCAGAATTATGTTGCACGAAGCACAATTTCACATCATTCTGGGTTCATTTGTGTGAAAACAAGGTCCAATCAGGCTGAAATGTTACAGGAAGGTAGAATCTATTGAGTTGTAAGTGACCTGAACGTTTCATGATGATAGCACTGTCCTAAGGGGGTCAAACCATGTCCCAAAGGTCACCGGATCTGGTGTCAATTTAAAGAAGTAGTCCAGTTACACCTTTGTGGGCTTATAACTTGGCTTCTGAATGTCCTAGAGAGATCAGGTTTGTTTTAGTGTACTTCAATCAACAGCCCCTACAACCTCAAAAAGGAATGGAGTCATTAGCACTTATGGTTTTTAAATGGCACCCAGAATTATGTTGCACGAAGCACAATTTCACATCATTCTGGGTTCATTTGTGTGAAAACAAGGTCCAATCAGGCTGAAACGCTACAAGAAGGTAGAATCTATTGAGTTGTAAGTGATCTGAACATTTCAAGATGACCGCACATTCCTATAGGGGGTAAAACCATGTCCCAAAGGTCACCGGGCCTGGTGTCTCTTTAAAGAAGTAGTCCAGTTACACCTTTGTGAGCTTATAACTTGGCTTCTGAATGTCCTAGAGAGGTTAGGTTTGTTTTAGTGTACTCCAATCAACAGCTCCTACAACCACAAAAAGGAATGGAGTCATTAGCACTTATGGTTTGTAAATGGCACCCAGAATTATGTTGCACAAAGCACAATTTCACATCATTCTGGGTTCATTTGTGTGAAAACAAGGTCCAATCAGGCTGAAACGTTACAGGAAGGTAGAATCTATTGAGTTGTAAGTGTTCTGAACGTTTCATGATGATAGCACTTTCCGAAGGGGGTCAAACCATGTCCCAAAGGTCATCGGATCTGGTAACAATTTAAAGAAGTAGTCCAGTTACACATTTGTGGGCTTATAACTTGGCTTCTGAATGTCCTAGAGAGATCAGGTTTGTTTTAATGTACTCCAATCAACAGCCCCTACTTCCTCAAAAAGGAATGGAGTCATTAGCACTTATGGTTTGTAAATGGCACCCAGAATTATGTTGCACGAAGCACAATGTCACATCATTCTGGGTTCATTTGTGTGAAAACAAGGTCCAATCAGGCTGAAACGTTACAGGAAGGTAGAATCTATTGAGTTGTAAGTGATCCGAACGTTTCATGATGATAGCACTTTCCTAAGGGGGTCAAACCATGTCCCAAAGGTCACCGGATCTGGTGTCACTTTAAAGAAGTAGTCCAGTTACACCTTTGAGGGCGTATAACTTGGCTTCTGAATTTCCTAGAGAGATCAGGTTTGTTTTAGTGTACTCCAATCAACAGCCCCTACAACCTCAAAAAGGAATGGAGTCATTAGCACTTATGGTTTTTAAATGGCACCCAGAATTATGTTGCACGAAGCACAATTTCACATCATTCTGGGTTCATTTGTGTGAAAACAAGGTCCAATCAGGCTGAAATGTTACAGGAAGGTAGAATCTATTGAGTTGTAAGTGACCTGAACGTTTCATGATGATAGCACTTTCCTAAGGGGGTCAAACCATGTCCCAAAAGTCACAGGATCTGGTGTTAATTTAAAGAAGTAGTCCAGTTACACCTTTGTGGGCTTATAACTTGGCTTCTGAATGTCCTAGAGAAATCAGGTTTGTTTTAGTGTACTCCAATCAACAGCCCCTACAACCACAAAAAGGAATGGAGTCATTAGCATTCAAGGTTTGTAAATGGCACCCAGAATTATGTTGCACGAAGCACAATTTCACATCATTCTGGGTCCATTTGTGTGAAAACAAGGTCCAATCAGGCTGAAACGCTACAAGAAGGTAGAATCTATTGAAATGTAAGTGATCTGAACGTTTCAAGATGATCGCACATTCCTATAGGGGGTAAAACCATGTCCCAAAGGTCACCGGGCCTGGTGTCACTTTAAAGAAGTAGTCCAGTTACACCTTTGAGGGCTTATAACTTGGCTTCTGAGTGTCCTAGAGAGATCAGGTTTGTTTTAGTGTACTCCAATCAACAGCCCCTACAACCTCAAAAAGGAATGGAGTCATTAGCACTTATGGTTTTTAAATGGCACCCAGAATTATGTTGCACGAAGCACAATTTCACATCATTCTGGGTTCATTTGTGTGAAAACAAGGTCCAGTCAGGCTGAAACGCTACAAGAAGGTAGAATCTATTGAGTTGTAAGTGATCTGAACATTTCAAGATGACCGCACATTCCTATAGGGGGTAAAACCATGTCCCAAAGGTCACCGGGCCCTGTGTCTCTTTAAAGAAGTAGTCCAGTTACACCTTTGTGAGCTTATAACTTGGCTTCTGAATGTCCTAGAGAGGTTAGGTTTGTTTTAGTGTACTCCAATCAACAGCTCCTACAACCACAAAAAGGAATGGAGTCATTAGCACTTATGGTTTGTAAATGGCACCCAGAGTTATGTTGCACGAAGCACAATTTCACATCATTCTGGGTTCATTTGTGTGAAAACAAGGTCCAATCAGGCTGAAACGTTACAGGAAGGTATAATCTATTGAGTTGTAAGTGTTCTGAACGTTTCATGATGATAGCACTTTCCGAAGGGGGTCAAACCATGTCCCAAAGGTCATCGGATCTGGTAACAATTTAAAGAAGTAGTCCAGTTACACATTTGTGGGCTTATAACTTGGCTTCTGAATGTCCTAGAGAGATCAGGTTTGTTTTAATGTACTCCAATCAACAGCCCCTACAACCACAAAAAGGAATGGAGTCATTAGCACTTATGGTTTGTAAATGGCACCCAGAATTATGTTGCACGAAGCACAATGTCACATCATTCTGGGTCCATTTGTGTGAAAACAAGGTCCAATCAGGCTGAAACGCTACAAGAAGGTAGAATCTATTGAGTTGTAAGTGATCTGAACGTTTCATGATGATAGCACTTTCCTAAGGGGGTCAAACCATGTCCCAAAAGTCACAGGATCTGGTGTCAATTTAAAGAAGTAGTCCAGTTACACCTTTGTGGGCTTATAACTTGGCTTCTGAATGTCCTAGAGAAATCAGGTTTGTTTTAGTGTACTCCAATCAACAGCCCCTACAACCACAAAAAGGAAAGGAGTCATTAGCATTCAAGGTTTGTAAATGGCACCCAGAATTATGTTGCACGAAGCACAATTTCACATCATTCTGTGTCCATTTGTGTGAAAACAAGGTCCAATCAGGCTGAAATGTTACAGGAAGTTAGAATCTATTGAGTTGTAAGTGATCTGAACGTTTCATGATGATAGCACTTTCCTAAGGGGGTCAAACCATGTCCCAAAGGTCACCGGATCTGGTGTCAATTTAAAGAAGTAGTCCAGTTACACCTTTGTGGGCTTATAACTTGGCTTCTGAATGTCCTAGAGAGATCAGGTTTGTTTTAGTATACTCCAATCAACAGCCCCTACAACGACAAAAAGGAATGGAGTCATTAGCACTTATGGTTTTTAAATGGCACCCTGAATTATGTTGCACGAAGCACAATTTCACATCATTCTGGGTTCATTTGTGTGAAAACAAGGTCCAATCAGGCTGAAACGTTACAGGAAGGTAGAATCTATTGAGTTGTAAGTGATCTGAACGTTTCATGATGATAGCACTTTCCTAAGGGGGTCAAACCATGTCCCAAAGGTCACCGGATCTGGTGTCAATTTAAAGAAGTAGTCCAGTTACACATTTGTGGGCTTATAACTTGGCTTCTGAATGTCCTAGAGAGATCAGGTTTGTTTTAGTGTACTCCAATCAACATCCCCTACAACCTCAAAAAGGAATGGAGTCATTAGCACTTATGGTTTTTAAATGGCACCCAGAATTATGCTGCACTAAGCACAATTTCACATCATTCTGGGTTCATTTGTGTGAAAACAAGGTCCAATCAGGCTGAAACGTTACAGGAAGGTAGAATCTATTGAGTTGTAAGTGATCTAAACGTTTCATGATGATAGCACTTTCCTAAGGGGGTCAAACCATGTCCCAAAGGTCACCGGATCTGGTGTCAATTTAAAGAAGTAGTCCAGTTACACATTTGTGGGCTTATAACTTGGCTTCTGAATGTCCTAGAGAGATCAGGTTTGTTTTAGTATACTCCAATCAACAGCCCCTACAACCACAAAAAGGAATGGAGTCATTAGCACTTATGGTTTTTAAATGGCACCCAGAATTATGTTGCACGAAGCACAATTTCACATCATTCTTGGTTCATTTGTGTGAAAACAAGGTCCAATCAGGCTGAAATGTTACAGGAAGGTAGAATCTATTGAGTTGTAAGTGATCTGAACGTTTCATGATGATAGCACTTTCCTAAGGGGGTCAAACCATGTCCCAAAGGTCACCGGATCTGGTGTCAATTTAAAGAAGTAGTCCAGTTACACCTTTGTGGGCTTATAACTTGGCTTCTGAATGTCCTAGAGAGATCAGGTTTGTTTTAATGTACTCCAATCAACAGCCCCTACAACCACAAAAAGGAATGGAGTCATTAGCACTTATGGTTTGTAAATGGCACCCAGAATTATGTTGCACGAAGCACAATGTCACATCATTCTGGGTCCATTTGTGTGAAAACAAGGTCCAATCAGGCTGAAACGCTACGAGAAGGTAGAATCTATTGAGTTGTAAGTGATCTGAACGTTTCATGATGATCGCACATTCCTATAGGGGGTCAAACCATGTCCCAAAGGTCACCGGGCCTGGTGTCACTTTAAAGAAGTAGTCCAGTTACACCTTTGAGGGCGTATAACTTGGCTTCTGAATTTCCTAGAGAGATCAGGTTTGTTTTAGTGTACTCCAATCAACAGCCCCTACAACCTCAAAAAGGAATGGAGTCATTAGCACTTATGGTTCTTAAATGGCACCCAGAATTATGTTGCACGAAGCACAATTTCACATCATTCTGGGTTCATTTGTGTGAAAACAAGGTCCAATCAGGCTGAAATGTTACAGGAAGGTAGAATCTATTGAGTTGTAAGTGACCTGAACGTTTCATGATGATAGCACTTTCATAAGGGGGTCAAACCATGTCCCAAAAGTCACAGGATCTGGTGTCAATTTAAAGAAGTAGTCCAGTTACACCTTTGTGGGCTTATAACTTGGCTTCTGAATGTCCTAGAGAAATCAGGTTTGTTTTAGTGTACTCAAATCAACAGCCCCTACAACCACAAAAAGGAATGGAGTAATTAGCATTCAAGGTTTGTAAATGGCACCCAGAATTATGTTGCACGAAGCACAATTTCACCTCATTCTGGGTCCATTTGTGTGAAAACAAGGTCCAATCAGGCTGAAACGCTACAAGAAGGTAGAATCTATTGAGTTGTAAGTGATCTGAACGTTTCAAGATGATCACACATTCCTATAGGGGGTAAAACCATGTCCCAAAGGTCACCGGGCCTGGTGTCACTTTAAAGAAGTAGTCCAGTTACACCTTTGAGGGCTTATAACTTGGCTTCTGAATGTCCTAGAGAGATCAGGTTTGTTTTAGTGTACTCCAATCAACAGCCCCTACAACCTCAAAAAGGAATGGAGTCATTAGCACTTATGGTTTTTAAATGGCACCCAGAATTATGTTGCACGAAGCACAATTTCACATCATTCTGGGTTCATTTGTGTGAAAACAAGGTCCAATCAGGCTGAAATGTTACAGGAAGTTAGAATCTATTGAGTTGTAAGTGATCTGAACGTTTCATGATGATAGCACTTTCCTAAGGGGGTCAAACCATGTCCCAAAGGTCACCGGATCTGGTGTCAATTTAAAGAAGTAGTCCAGTTACACCTTTGTGGGCTTATAACTTGGCTTCTGAATGTCCTAGAGAGATCAGGTTTGTTTTAGTGTACTCCAATCAACATCCCCTACAACCTCAAAAAGGAATGGAGTCATTAGCACTTATGGTTTTTAAATGGCACCCAGAATTATGCTGCACTAAGCACAATTTCACATCATTCTGGGTTCATTTGTGTGAAAACAAGGTCCAATAAGGCTGAAACGTTACAAGAAGGTAGAATCTATTGAGTTGTAAGTGATCTGAACGTTTCATGATGATCGCACATTCCTATAGGGAGTCAAACCATGTCCCAAAGGTCACCGGGCCTGGTGTCACTTTAAAGAAGTAGTCCAGTTACACCTTTGAGGGCTTATAACTTGGCTTCTGAATGTCCTAGAGAGATCAGGTTTGTTTTAATGTACTCCAACCAACAGCCCCTACAACCACAAAAAGGAATGGAGTCATTAGCACTTATGGTTTGTAAATGGAACCCAGAATTATGCTGCACTAAGCACAATTTCACATTATTCTGGGTTCATTTGTGTGAAAACAAGGTCCAATAAGGCTGAAACGTTACAAGAAGGTAGAATCTATTGAGTTGTAAGTGATCTGAACGTTTCATGATGATCGCACATTCCTATAGGGAGTCAAACCATGTCCCAAAGGTCACCGGGCCTGGTGTCAATTTAAAGAAGTAGTCCAGTTACACATTTGTGGGCTTATAACTTGGCTTCTGAATGTCCTAGAGAGATCAGGTTTGTTTTAATGTACTCCAATCAACAGCCCCTACAACCACAAAAAGGAATGGAGTCATTAGCACTTATGGTTTGTAAATGGCACCCAGAATTATGTTGCACGAAGCACAATTTCACATCATTCTGGGTCCATTTGTGTGAAAACAAGGTCCAATCAGGCTGAAACGTTACAGGAAGGTAGAATCTATTGAGTTGTAAGTGATCTGAACGTTTCATGATGATAGCACTTTCCAAAGGGGGTCAAACCATGTCCCAAAGGACACCGGGCCTGGTGTCACTTTAAAGAAGTAGTCCAGTTACACCTTTGAGGCCTCATAACTTGGCTTCTGAATGTCCTAGAGAGATCAGGTTTGTTTTAATGTACTCCAATCAACAGCCCCTACAACCACAAAAAGGAATGGAGTCATTAGCACTTATGGTTTTTAAATGGCACCCAGAATTATGTTGCATGAAGCACAATTTCACATCATTCTGGGTCCATTTGTGTGAAAACAAGGTCCAATCAGGCTGAAACGCTACAGGAAGGTAGAATCTATTGAGTTGTAAGTGATCTGAACGTTTCATCATGATAGCACTTTCCTAAGGGGGTCAAACCATGTCCCAAAGGTCACCGGATCTGGTGTCAATTTAAAGAAGTAGTCCAGTTACACCTTTGTGGGCTTATAACTTGGCTTCTGAATGTCCTAGAGAGATCAGGTTTGTTTTAGTATACTCCAATCAACAGCCCCTACAACCACAAAAAGGAATGGAGTCATTAGCACTTATGGTTTGTAAATGGCACCCAGAATTATGTTGCACGAAGCACAATTTCACATCATTCTGGGTTCATTTGTGTGAAAACAAGGTCCAATCAGGCTGAAACGTTACAGGAAGGTAGAATCTATTGAGTTGTAAGTGATCTGAACGTTTCATGATGATAGCACTTTCCTAAGGGGGTCAAACCATGTCCCAAAGGTCACCGGATCTGGTGTCAATTTAAAGTAGTCCAGTTACACATTTGTGGGCTTATAACTTGGCTTCTGAATGTCCTAGAGAGATCAGGTTTGTTTTAGTGTACTCCAATCAACATCCCCTACAACCTCAAAAAGGAATGGAGTCATTAGCACTTATGGTTTTTAAATGGCACCCAGAATTATGCTGCACTAAGCACAATTTCACATCATTCTGGGTTCATTTGTGTGAAAACAAGGTCCAATAAGGCTGAAACGTTACAAGAAGGTAGAATCTATTGAGTTGTAAGTGATCTGAACGTTTCATGATGATCGCACATTCCTATAGGGAGTCAAACCATGTCCCAAAGGTCACCGGGCCTGGTGTCACTTTAAAGAAGTAGTCCAGTTACACCTTTGAGGGCTTATAACTTGGCTTCTGAATGTCCTAGAGAGATCAGGTTTGTTTTAATGTACTCCAACCAACAGCCCCTACAACCACAAAAAGGAATGGAGTCATTAGCACTTATGGTTTGTAAATGGAACCCAGAATTATGCTGCACTAAGCACAATTTCACATCATTCTGGGTTCATTTGTGTGAAAACAAGGTCCAATAAGGCTGAAACGTTACAAGAAGGTAGAATCTATTGAGTTGTAAGTGATCTGAACGTTTCATGATGATCGCACATTCCTATAGGGAGTCAAACCATGTCCCAAAGGTCACCGGGCCTGGTGTCACTTTAAAGAAGTAGTCCAGTTACACCTTTGAGGGCTTATAACTTGGCTTCTGAATATCCTAGAGAGATCAGGTTTGTTTTAGTGTACTCCAATCAACAGCCCCTACAACCTCAAAAAGGAATGGAGTCATTGGCACTTATGGTTTTTAAATGGCACCCAGAATTATGTTGCACGAAGCACAATTTCACATCATTCTGGGTTCATTTGTGTGAAAACAAGGTCCAACCAGGCTGAAATGTTACAGGAAGGTAGAATCTATTGAGTTGTAAGTAATCTGAACGTTTCATGATGATAGCACTTTCCTAAGGGGGTCAAACCATGTCCCAAATGTCACCGGATCTGGTGTCAATTTAAAGAAGTAGTCCAGTTACACCTTTGTGGGCTTATAACTTGGCTTCTGAATGTCCTAGAGAGATCAGGTTTGTTTTAGTATACTCCAATCAACAGCCCCTACAACCACAAAAAGGAATGGAGTCTTTAGCACTTATGGTTTGTAAATGACACCCAGAATTATGTTGCATGAAGCACAATTTCACATCATTCTGGGGTCATTTGTGTGAAAACAAGATCCAATCAGGCTGAAATGTTACAGGAAGGTAGAATCTATTGAGTTGTAAGTGATCTGAACGTTTCATGATGATCGCACATTCCTAAGGGGGTCAAACCATGTCCCAAAGGTCACCGGATCTGGTGTCAATTTAAAGAAGTAGTCCAGTTACACCTTTGTGGGCTTATAACTTGGCTTCTGAATGTCCTAGAGAGATCAGGTTTGTTTTAGTATACTCCAATCAACAGCCCCTACAACCACAAAAAGGAATGGAGTCATTAGCACTTATGGTTTTTAAATGGCACCCAGAATTATGTTGCACGAAGCACAATTTCACATCATTCTGGGTTCATTTGTGTGAAAACAAGGTCCAATCAGGCTGAAACGTTACAGGAAGGTAGAATCTATTGAGTTGTAAGTGATCTGAACGTTTCATGATGATAGCACTTCCCTAAGGGGGTCAGACCATGTCCCAAAGGTCACCGGATCTGGTGTCAATTTAAAGAAGTAGTCCAGTTACACATTTGTGGGCTTATAACTTGGCTTCTGAATGTCCTAGAGAGATCAGGTTTGTTTTAGTATACTCCAATCAACAGCCCCTACAACCACAAAAAGGAATGGAGTCATTAGCACTTATGGTTTTTAAATGGCACCCAGAATTATGTTGCACGAAGCACAATTTCACATCATTCTGGGTTCATTTGTGTGAAAACAAGGTCCAATCAGGCTGAAACGTTACAGGAAGGTAGAATCTATTGAGTTGTAAGTGATCTGATCGTTTCATGATGATAGCACTTTCCTAAGGGGGTCAAACCATGTCCCAAAAGTCACCGTGCCTGGTGTCACTTTAAAGGAGCAGTCCAGTTACACCTTTGTGGGCTTATAACTTGGCTTCTGAATGTCCTAGAGAGGTTAGGTTTGTTTCAGTGTTCTCCAATCAACAGCCCCTACAACCACAAAAAGGAATGGAGTCATTAGCACTTATGGTTTGTAAATGGCACCCAGAATTCTGTTGCACGAAGCAAAATTTCACATCATTCTGGGTTCATTTGTGTGAAAACAAGGTCCAATCAGGCTGAAACATTACAGGAAGGTAGAATCTATTGAGTTGTAAGTGATCTGAACGTTTCATGATGATAGCACTTTCCTAAGGGGGTCAAACCATGTCCCAAAGGTCACCGGATCTGGTGTCAATTTAAAGAAGTAGTCCAGTTACACATTTGTGGGCTTATAACTTGGCTTCTGAATGTCCTAGAGAGATCAGGTTTGTTTTAATGTACTCCAATCAACAGCCCCTACAACCACAAAAAGGAATGGAGTCATTAGCACTTATGGTTTGTAAATGGCACCCAGAATTATGTTGCACGAAGCACAATTTCACATCATTCTGGGTCCATTTGTGTGAAAACAAGGTCCAATCAGGCTGAAACGTTACAGGAAGGTAGAATCTATTGAGTTGTAAGTGATCTGAACGTTTCATGATGATAGCACTTTCCAAAGGGGGTCAAACCATGTCCCAAAGGACACCGGGCCTGGTGTCACTTTAAAGAAGTAGTCCAGTTACACCTTTGAGGCCTCATAACTTGGCTTCTGAATGTCCTAGAGAGATCAGGTTTGTTTTAATGTACTCCAATCAACAGCCCCTACAACCACAAAAAGGAATGGAGTCATTAGCACTTATGGTTTTTAAATGGCACCCAGAATAATGTTGCATGAAGCACAATTTCACATCATTCTGGGTCCATTTGTGTGAAAACAAGGTCCAATCAGGCTGAAACGCTACAGGAAGGTAGAATCTATTGAGTTGTAAGTGATCTGAACGTTTCATCATGATAGCACTTTCCTAAGGGGGTCAAACCATGTCCCAAAGGTCACCGGATCTTGTGTCAATTTAAAGAAGTAGTCCAGTTACACCTTTGTGGGCTTATAACTTGGCTTCTGAATGTCCTAGAGAGATCAGGTTTGTTTTAGTATACTCCAATCAACAGCCCCTACAACCACAAAAAGGAATGGAGTCATTAGCACTTAAGGTTTGTAAATGGCACCCAGAATTATGTTGCACGAAGCACAATTTCACATCATTCTGGGTTCATTTGTGTGAAAACAAGGTCCAATAAGGCTGAAACGTTACAAGAAGGTAGAATCTATTGAGTTGTAAGTGATCTGAACGTTTCATGATGATCGCACATTCCCATAGGGAGTCAAACCATGTCCCAAAGGTCACCGGGCCTGGTGTCACTTTAAAGAAGTAGTCCAGTTACACCTTTGAGGGCTTATAACTTGGCTTCTGAATGTCCTAGAGAGATCAGGTTTGTTTTAATGTACTCCAACCAACAGCCCCTACAACCACAAAAAGGAATGGAGTCAGTAGCACTTATGATTTGTAAATGGAACCCAGAATTATGCTGCACTAAGCACAATTTCACATCATTCTGGGTTCATTTGTGTGAAAACAAGGTCCAATAAGGCTGAAACGTTACAAGAAGGTAGAATCTGTTGAGTTGTAAGTGATCTGAACGTTTCTTGATGATCGCACATTCCTATAGGGAGTCAAACCATGTCCCAAAGGTCACCGGGCCTGGTGTCACTTTAAAGAAGTAGTCCAGTTACACCTTTGAGGGCTTATAACTTGGCTTCTGAATATCCTAGAGAGATCAGGTTTGTTTTAGTGTACTCCAATCAACAGCCCCTACAACCTCAAAAAGGAATGGAGTCATTAGCACTTATGGTTTTTAAATGGCACCCAGAATTATGTTGCACGAAGCACAATTTCACATCATTCTGGGTTCATTTGTGTGAAAACAAGGTCCAATCAGGCTGAAATGTTACAGGAAGGTAGAATCTATTGAGTTGTAAGTAATCTGAACGTTTCATGATGATAGCACTTTCCTAAGGGGGTCAAACCATGTCCCAAATTTCACCGGATCTGGTGTCAATTTAAAGAAGTAGTCCAGTTACACCTTTGTGGGCTTATAACTTGGCTTCTGAATGTCCTAGAGAGATCAGGTTTGTTTTAGTATACTCCAATCAACAGCCCCTACAACCACAAAAAGGAATGGAGTCATTAGCACTTATGGTTTGTAAATGACACCCAGAATTATGTTGCATGAAGCACAATTTCACATCATTCTGGGGTCATTTGTGTGAAAACAAGATCCAATCAGGCTGAAATGTTACAGGAAGGTAGAATCTATTGAGTTGTAAGTGATCTGAACGTTTCATGATGATAGCTCTTTCCTAAGGGGGTCAAACCATGTCCCAAAGGTCACCGGATCTGGTGTCAATTTAAAGAAGTAGTCCAGTTACACCTTTGTGGGCTTATAACTTGGCTTCTGAATGTCCTAGAGAGATCAGGTTTGTTTTAGTATACTCCAGTCAACAGCCCCTACAACCACAAAAAGGAATGGAGTCATTAGCACTTATGGTTTTTAAATGGCACCCAGAATTATGTTGCACAAAGCACAATTTCACATCATTCTGGGTTCATTTGTGTGAAAACAAGGTCCAATCAGGCTGAAACGTTACAGGAAGGTAGAATCTATTGAGTTTTAAGTGATCTGAACGTTTCATGATGATAGCACTTTCCTAAGGGGGTCAAACCATGTCCCAAAGGTCACCGGATCTGGTGTCAATTTAAAGAAGTAGTCCAGTTACACATTTGTGGGCTTATAACGTGGCTTCTGAATGTCCTAGAGAGATCAGGTTTGTTTTAGTATACTCCAATCAACAGCCCCTACAACCACAAAAAGGAATGGAGTCATTAGCACTTATGGTTTTTAAATGGCACCCAGAATTATGTTGCACGAAGCACAATTTCACATCATTCTGGGTTCATTTGTGTGAAAACAAGGTCCAATCAGGCTGAAACGTTACAGGAAGGTAGAATCTATTGAGTTGTAAGTGATCTGATCGTTTCATGATGATAGCACTTTCCTAAGGGGGTCAAACCATGTCCCAAAAGTCACCGTGCCTGGTGTCACTTTAAAGAAGCAGTCCAGTTACACCTTTGTGGGCTTATAACTTGGCATCTGAATGTCCTAGAGAGGTTAGGTTTGTTTCAGTGTTCTCCAATCAACAGCCCCTACAACCACAAAAAGGAATGGAGTCATTAGCACTTATGGTTTGTAAATGGCACCCAGAATTCTGTTGCACGAAGCAAAATTTCACATCATTCTGGGTTCATTTGTGTGAAAACAAGGTCCAATCAGGCTGAAACGTTACAGGAAGGTAGAATCTATTGAGTTGTAAGTGATCTGAACGTTTCATGATGATAGCACTTTCCTAAGGGGGTCAAACCATGTCCCAAAGGTCACCGGATCTGGTGTCAATTTAAAGAAGTAGTCCAGTTACACATTTGTGGGCTTATAACTTGGCTTCTGAATGTCCTAGAGAGATCAGGTTTGTTTTAATGTACTCCAATCAACAGCCCCTACAACCACAAAAAGGAATGGAGTCATTAGCACTTATGGTTTGTAAATGGCACCCAGAATTATGTTGCACGAAGCACAATTTCACATCATTCTGGGTCCATTTGTGTGAAAACAAGGTCCAATCAGGCTGAAACGCCACAAGATGGTAGAATCTATTGAGTTGTAAGTGATCTGAACGTTTCAAGATGATCGCACATTCCTATAGGGGGTAAAAGCATGTCCCAAATTTCACCGGGCCTGGTGTCACTTTAAAGACGTAGTCCAGTTACACCTTTGTGGGCTTATAACTTGGCTTCTGAATGTCCTAGAGAGGTTAGGTTTGTTTTAGTGTACTCCAATCAACAGCCCCTACAACCTCAAAAAGGAATGCAGTCATTAGCACTTATGGTTTTTAAATGGCACCCAGAATTATGTTGCACGAAGCACAATTTCACATCATTCTGGGTTCATTTGTGTGAAAACAAGGTCCAATCAGGCTGAAATGTTACAGGAAGGTAGAATCTATTGAGTTGTAAGTGATCTGAACATTTCATGATGATAGCACTTTCCTAAGGGGGTCAAACCATGTCCCAAAGGTCAACGGATATGGTGTCAATTTAAAGAATTAGTCCAGTTACACCTTTGTGGGCTCATAATTTGGCTTCTGAATGTCCTAGAGAGATCAGGTTTGTTTTAGTATACTCCAATCAACAGCCCCTACAACCACAAAAAGGAATGGAGTCATTAGCACTTATGGTTTGTAAATGGCACCCAGAATTATGTTGCACGAAGCACAATTTCACATCATTCTGGGTTCATTTGTGTGAAAACAAGGTCCAATCAGGCTGAAACGTTACAGGAAGGTAGAATCTATTGAGTTGTAAGTGATCTGAACGTTTCATGATGATAGCACTTTCCAAAGGGGGTCAAACCATGTCCCAAAGGTCACCGGGCCTGGTGTCACTTTAAAGAAGTAGTCCAGTTACACCTTTGAGGCCTCATAACTTGGCTTCTGAATGTCCTAGAGAGATCAGGGTTGTTTTAATGTACTCCAATCAACAGCCCCTACAACCACAAAAAGGAATGGAGTCATTAGCACTTATGGTTTGTAAATGGCACCCAGAATTATGTTGCATGAAGCACAATTTCACATCATTCTGGGTCCATTTGTGTGAAAACAAGGTCCAATCAGGCTGAAACGCTACAGGAAGGTAGAATCTATTGAGTTGTAAGTGATCTGAACGTTTCATCATGATAGCACTTTCCTAAGGGGGTCAAACCATGTCCCAAAGGTCACCGGATCTGGTGTCAATTTAAAGAAGTAGTCCAGGTACACATTTGTGGGCTTATAACTTGGCTTCTGAATGTCCTAGAGAGATCAGGTTTGTTTTAGTATACTCCAATCAACAGCCCATACAAACACAAAAAGGAATGGAGTCATTAGCACTTATGGATTTTAAATGGCACCCAGAATTATGTTGCACGAAGCACAATTTCACATCATTCTGGGTTCATTTGTGTGAAAACAAGGTCCAATCAGGCTGAAACGTTACAGGAAGGTAGAATCTATTGATTTGTAAGTGATCTGATCGTATCATGATGATAGCACTTTCCTATAGGGGGTCAAACCATGTCCCAAAGGTCACCGGTCCTGGTGTCACTTTAAAGAAGTAGTCCAGTTACACCTTTGTGGGCTTATAACTTGGCTTCTGAATGTCCTAGAGAGGTTAGGTTTGTTTTAGTGTTCTCCAATCAACAGCCCCTACAACCACAAAAAGGAATGGAGTCATTAGCACTTATGGTTTGTAAATGGCACCCAGAATTATGTTGCACGAAGCACAATTTCACATCATTCTGGGTTCATTTGTGTGAAAACAAGGTCCAATCAGGCTGAAACGTTACAGGAAGGTAGAATCTATTGAGTTGTAAGTGATCTGAACGTTTCATGATGATAGCACTTTCCTAAGGGGGTCAAACCATGTCCCAAAGGTCACCGGATCTGGTGTCAATTTAAAGAAGTAGTCCAGTTACACATTTGTGGGCTTATAACTTGGCTTCTGAATGTCCTAGAGAGATCAGGTTTGTTTTAATGTACTCCAATCAACAGCCCCTACAACCACAAAAAGGAATGGAGTCAGTAGCACTTATGGTTTGTAAATGGCACCCAGAATTATGTTGCACGAAGCACAATTTCACATCATTCTGGGTCCATTTGTGTGAAAACAAGGTCCAATCAGGCTGAAACGCTACAAGATGGTAGAATCTATTGAGTTGTAAGTGATCTGAACGTTTCAAGATGATCGCACATTCCTATAGGGGGTAAAAGCATGTCCCAAAGGTCACCGGGCCTGGTGTCACTTTAAAGACGTAGTCCAGTTACACCTTTGTGGGCTTATAACTTGGCTTCTGAATGTCCTAGAGAGGTTAGGTTTGTTTTAGTGTACTCCAATCAACAGCCCCTACAACCTCAAAAAGGAATGCAGTCATTAGCACTTATGGTTTTTAAATGGCACCCAGAATTATGTTGCACGAAGCACAATTTCACATCATTCTGGGTTCATTTGTGTGAAAACAAGGTCCAATCAGGCTGAAACGTTACAGGAAGGTAGAATCTATTGAGTTGTAAGTGATCTGAACGTTTCATGATGATAGCACTTTCCAAAGGGGGTCAAACCATGTCCCAAAGGTCACCGGGCCTGGTGTCACTTTAAAGAAGTAGTCCAGTTACACCTTTGAGGCCTCATAACTTGGCTTCTGAATGTCCTAGAGAGATCAGGTTTGTTTTAATGTACTCCAATCAACAGCCCCTACAACCACAAAAAGGAATGGAGTCATTAGCACTTATGGTTTGTAAATGGCACCCAGAATTATGTTGCATGAAGCACAATTTCACATCATTCTGGGTCCATTTGTGTGAAAACAAGGTCCAATCAGGCTGAAACGCTACAGGAAGGTAGAATCTATTGAGTTGTAAGTGATCTGAACGTTTCATCATGATAGCACTTTCCTAAGGGGGTCAAACCATGTCCCAAAGGTCACCGGATCTGGTGTCAATTTAAAGAAGTAGTCCAGTTACACATTTGTGGGCTTATAACTTGGCTTCTGAATGTCCTAGAGAGATCAGGTTTGTTTTAGTATACTCCAATCAACAGCCCATACAAACACAAAAAGGAATGGAGTCATTAGCACTTATGGATTTTAAATGGCACCCAGAATTATGTTGCACGAAGCACAATTTCACATCATTCTGGGTTCATTTGTGTGAAAACAAGGTCCAATCAGGCTGAAACGTTACAGGAAGGTAGAATCTATTGAGTTGTAAGTGATCTGATTGTTTCATGATGATAGCACTTTCCTATAGGGGGTCAAACCATGTCCCAAAGGTCACCGGGCCTGGTGTCACTTTAAAGAAGCAGTCCAGTTACACCTTTGTGGGCTTATAACTTGGCTTCTGAATGTCCTAGAGAGGTTAGGTTTGTTTTAGTGTTCTCCAATCAACAGCCCCTACAACCACAAAAAGGAATGGAGTCATTAGCACTTATGGTTTGTAAATGGCACCCAGAATTATGTTGCACGAAGCACAATTTCACATCATTCTGGGTTCATTTGTGTGAAAACAAGGTCCAATCAGGCTGAAACGTTACAGGAAGGTAGAATCTATTGAGTTGTAAGTGATCTGAACGTTTCATGATGATAGCACTTTCCTAAGGGGGTCAAACCATGTCCCAAAGGTCACCGGATCTGGTGTCAATTTAAAGAAGTAGTCCAGTTACACATTTGTGGGCTTATAACTTGGCTTCTGAATGTCCTAGAGAGATCAGGTTTGTTTTAATGTACTCCAATCAACAGCCCCTACAACCACAAAAAGGAATGGAGTCATTAGCACTTATGGTTTGTAAATGGCACCCAGAATTATGTTGCACAAAGCACAATTTCACATCATTCTGGGTCCATTTGTGTGAAAACAAGGTCCAATCAGGCTGAAACGCTACAAGAAGGTAGAATCTATTGAGTTGTAAGTGATCTGAACGTTTCATGATGATCGCACATTTCTATAGGGGGTAAAACCATGTCCCAAAGGTCACCGGGCCTGGTGTCACTTTAAAGAAGTAGTCCAGTTACACATTTGTGGGCTTATAACTTGGCTTCTGAATGTCCTAGAGAGATCAGGTTTGTTTTAATGTACTCCAATCAACAGCCCCTAAAACCACAAAAAGGAATGGAGTCATTAGCACTTATGGTTTGTAAATGGCACCCAGAATTATGTTGCACGAAGCACAATTTCACATCATTCTGGGTCCATTTGTGTGAAAACAAGGTCCAATCAGGCTGAAACGCTACAAGAAGGTAGAATCTATTGAGTTGTAAGTGATCTGAACGTTTCAAGATGATCGCACATTCCTATAGGGGGTAAAACCATGTCCCAAAGGTCAAAGGATCTGGTGTCAATTTAAAGTAGTCCAGTTACACCTTTGTGGGCTTATAATTTGGCTTCTGAATGTCCTAGAGAGGTTAGGTTTGTTTTAGTGTACTCCAATCAACAGCCCCTACAACCTCAAAAAGGAATGCAGTCATTAGCACTTATGGTTTTTAAATGGCACCCAGAATTATGTTGCACGAAGCACAATTTCACATCATTCTGGGTTCATTTGTGTGAAAACAAGGTCCAATCAGGCTGAAATGTTACAGGAAGGTAGAATCTATTGAGTTGTAAGTGATCTGAACGTTTCATGATGATAGCACTTTCCTAAGGGGGTCAAACCATGTCCCAAAGGTCAACGGATATGGTGTCAATTTAAAGAAGTAGTCCAGTTACACCTTTGTGGGCTTATAATTTGGCTTCTGAATGTCCTAGAGAGATCAGGTTTGTTTTAGTATACTCCAATCAACAGCCCCTACAACCACAAAAAGGAATGGAGTCATTAGCACTTATGGTTTTTAAATGGCACCCAGAATTATGTTGCACGAAGCACAATTTCACATCATTCTGGGTTCATTTGTGTGAAAACAAGGTCCAATCAGGCTGAAACGTTACAGGAAGGTAGAATCTATTGAGTTGTAAGTGATCTGAACGTTTCATGATGATAGCACTTTCCAAAGGGGGTCAAACCATGTCCCAAAGGTCACCGGGCCTGGTGTCACTTTAAAGAAGTAGTCCAGTTACACCTTTGAGACCTCATAACTTGGCTTCTGAATGTCCTAGAGAGATCAGGTTTGTTTTAATGTACTCCAATCAACAGTCCCTACAACCACAAAAAGGAATGGAGTCATTAGCACTTATGGTTTGTAAATGGCACCCAGAATTATATTGCATGAAGCACAATTTCACATCATTCTGGGTCCATTTGTGTGAAAACAAGGTCCAATCAGGCTGAAACGCTACAGGAAGGTAGAATCTATTGAGTTGTAAGTGATCTGAACGTTTCATCATGATAGCACTTTCCTAAGGGGGTCAAACCATGTCCCAAAGGTCACCGGATCTGGTGTCAATTTAACCCTTTGATGCATGAATTATGAAATCTTCAACCATGATTTTTTAAACAATTTTTTTCATTCATCTTTAGGTGTAAATGAAACAAATTTCAACTAATATGTTTTGTAACATTTTGTTAATTTACAAATAATTTATTAGATGTCCACCTCAGTGGGCAGCGTGCATTCTGACCATGAAATATTTTGGCTTGGCTTACTGAAGTCCAAATGGAGGGGCTCAAATGCAATAAAGTCTTCAACAGCTGTGCTTATAGCAAAAATAAATAAATGACAATTTTGAGTACCTGTCCACTGTAGTGACCATTATGCATCAAAGGGTTAAAGAAGTAGTCCAGTTACACATTTGTGGGCTTATAACTTGGCTTCTGAATGTCCTAGAGAGATCAGGTTTGTTTTAGTATACTCCAATCAACAGCCCATACAAACACAAAAAGGAATGGAGTCATTAGCACTTATGGATTTTAAATGGCACCCAGAATTATGTTGCACAAAGCACAATTTCACATCATTCTGGGTTCATTTGTGTGAAAACAAGGTCCAATCAGGCTGAAACGTTACAGGAAGGTAGAATCTATTGAGTTGTAAGTGATCTGATCGTTTCATGATGATAGCACTTTCCTAAGGGGGTCAAACCATGTCCCAAAGGTCACCGGGCCTGGTGTCACTTTACAGAAGCAGTCCAGTTACACCTTTGTGGGCTTATAACTTGGCTTCTGAATGTCCTAGAGAGGTTAGGTTTGTTTTAGTGTTCTCCAATCAACAGCCCCTACAACCACAAAAAGGAATGGAGTCATTAGCACTTATGGTTTGTAAATGGCACCCAGAATTATGTTGCACGAAGCACAATTTCACATCATTCTGGGTTCATTTGTGTGAAAACAAGGTCCAATCAGGCTGAAACGTTACAGGAAGGTAGAATCTATTGAGTTGTAAGTGATCTGAACGTTTCATGATGATAGCACTTTCCTAAGGGGGTCAAACCATGTCCCAAAGGTCACCGGATCTGGTGTCAATTTAAAGAAGTAGTCCAGTTACACATTTGTGGGCTTATAACTTGGCTTCTGAATGTCCTAGAGAGATCAGGTTTGTTTTAATGTACTCCAATCAACAGCCCCTACAACCACAAAAAGGAATGGAGTCATTAGCACTTATGGTTTGTAAATGGCACCCAGAATTATGTTGCACGAAGCACAATTTCACATCATTCTGGGTCCATTTGTGTGAAAACAAGGTCCAATCAGGCTGAAACGCTACAAGAAGGTAGAATCTATTGAGTTGTAAGTGATCTGAACGTTTCATGATGATCGCACATTCCTATAGGGGGTAAAACCATGTCCCAAAGGTCACCGGATCTGGTGTCAATTTAAAGAAGTAGTCCAGTTACACATTTGTGGGCTTATAACTTGGCTTCTGAATGTCCTAGAGAGATCAGGTTTGTTTTAGTATACTCCAATCAACAGCCCATACAAACACAAAAAGGAATGGAGTCATTAGCACTTATGGATTTTAAATGGCACCCAGAATTATGTTGCACGAAGCACAATTTCACATCATTCTGGGTTCATTTGTGTGAAAACAAGGTCCAATCAGGCTGAAACGTTACAGGAAGGTAGAATCTATTGAGTTGTAAGTGATCTGATCGTTTCATGATGATAGCACTTTCCTAAGGGGGTCAAACCATGTCCCAAAGGTCACCGGGCCTGGTGTCACTTTACAGAAGCAGTCCAGTTACACCTTTGTGGGCTTATAACTTGGCTTCTGAATGTCCTAGAGAGGTTAGGTTTGTTTTAGTGTTCTCCAATCAACAGCCCCTACAACCACAAAAAGGAATGGAGTCATTAGCACTTATGGTTTGTAAATGGCACCCAGAATTATGTTGCACGAAGCACAATTTCACATCATTCTGGGTTCATTTGTGTGAAAACAAGGTCCAATCAGGCTGAAACGTTACAGGAAGGTAGAATCTATTGAGTTGTAAGTGATCTGAACGTTTCATGATGATAGCACTTTCCTAAGGGGGTCAAACCATGTCCCAAAGGTCACCGGATCTGGTGTCAATTTAAAGAAGTAGTCCAGTTACACATTTGTGGGCTTATAACTTGGCTTCTGAATGTCCCAGAGAGATCAGGTTTGTTTTAATGTACTCCAATCAACAGCCCCTACAACCACAAAAAGGAATGGAGTCATTAGCACTTATGGTTTGTAAATGGCACCCAGAATTATGTTGCACGAAGCACAATTTCACATCATTCTGGGTCCATTTGTGTGAAAACAAGGTCCAATCAGGCTGAAACGCTACAAGAAGGTAGAATCTATTGAGTTGTAAGTGATCTGAACGTTTCATGATGATCGCACATTCCTATAGGGGGTAAAACCATGTCCCAAAGGTCACCGGGCCTGGTGTCACTTTAAAGAAGTAGTCCAGTTACACCTTTGTGGGCTTATAATTTGGCTTCTGAATGTCCTAGAGAGATCAGGTTTGTTTTAGTATACTCCAATCAACAGCCCCTACAACCACAAAAAGGAATGGCGTCATTAGCATTATGGTTTGTAAATGGCACCCAGAATTATGTTGCACGAAGCACAATTTCACATCATTCTGGGTTCATTTGTGTGAAAACAAGGTCCAATCAGGCTGAAACGTTACAGGAAGGTAGAATGTATTGAGTTGTAAGTGATCTGAACGTTTCATGATGATAGCACCTTCCTAAGGGGGTCAAACCATGTCCCAAAGGTCACCGGATCTGGTGTCAATTTAAAGTAGTAGTCCAGTTACACATTTGTGGGCTTATAACTTGGCTTCTGAATGTCCTAGAGAGATCAGGTTTGTTTTAATGTACTCCAATCAACATCCCCTACAACCTCAAAAAGGAATGGAGTCATTAGCACTTATGGTTTTTAAATGGCACCCAGAATTATGCTGCACGAAGCACAATTTCACATCATTCTGGGTTCATTTGTGTGAAAACAAGGTCCAATCAGGCTGAAACGTTACAAGAAGGTAGAATCTATTGAGTTGTAAGTGATCTGAACGTTTCAAGATGATAGCACATTCCTATAGGGGGTAAAACCATGTCCCAAAGGTCAACGGATCAGGTGTCAATTTAAAGTAGTCCAGTTACACCTTTCTGGGCTTATAATTTGGCTTCTGAATGTCCTAGAGAGATCAGGTTTGTTTTAGTATACTCCAATCAACAGCCCCTACAACCACAGAAAGGAATGGAGTCATTAGCACTTATGGTTTTTAATGGCACCCAGAATTATGTTGCACGAATCACAATTTCACATCATTCTGGGTTCATTTGTGTGAAAACAAGGTCCAATCAGGCTGAAACGTTACAGGAAGGTAGAATCTATTGAGTTGTAAGTGATCTGAACGTTTCATCATGATAGCACTTTCCTAAGGGGGTCAAACCATGTCCCAAAGGTCACCGGATCTGGTGTCAATTTAAAGAAGTAGTCCAGTTACACATTTGTGGGCTTATAACTTGGCTTCTGAATGTCCTAGAGAGATCAGGTTTGTTTTAGTGTACTCCAATCAACATCCCCTACAACCTCAAAAAGGAATGGAGTCATTAGCACTTATGGTTTTTAAATGGCACCCAGAATTATGCTGCACGAAGCACAATTTCACATCATTCTGGGTTCATTTGTGTGAAAACAAGGTCCAATCAGGCTGAAACGTTACAGGAAGGTAGAATCTATTGAGTTGTAAGTGATCTGAATGTTTCATCATGATAGCACTTTCCTAAGGGGGTCAAACCATATCCAAAAGGTCACCGGATCTGGTGTCAATTTAAAGAAGTAGTCCAGTTACACATTTGTGGGCTTATAACTTGGCTTCTGAATGTCCTAGAGAGATCAGGTTTGTTTTAATGTACTCCAATCAACAGCCCCTACAACCACAAAAAGGAATGGAGTCATTAGCACTTATGGTTTGTAAATGGCACCCAGAATTATGTTGCATGAAGCACAATTTCACATCATTCTGGGTTCATTTGTGTGAAAACAAGGTCCAATCAGGCTGAAACGCTACAAGAAGGTAGAATCTATTGAGATGTAAGTGATCTGAACGTTTCAAGATGACCGCACATTCCTATAGGGGGTAAAACCATGTCCCAAAGGTCACCGGGCCTGGTGTCACTTTACAGAAGTAGTCCAGTTACACCTTTGTGGGCTTATAACTTGGCTTCTGAATGTCCTAGAGAGGTTAGGTTTGTTTTATTGTACTCCAATCAACAGCCCCTACAACCACAAAAAAGAATGGAGTCATTAGCACTTATGGTTTTTAAATGGCACCCAGAATTATGCTGCACTAAGCACAATTTCACATCATTCTGGGTTCATTTGTGTGAAAACAAGGTCCAATCAGGCTGAAACGTTACAGGAAGGTAGAATCTATTGAGTTGTAAGTGATCTGAATGTTTCATCATGATAGCACTTTCCTAAGGGGGTCAAACCATATCCAAAAGGTCACCGGATCTGGTGTCAATTTAAAGAAGTAGTCCAGTTACACATTTGTGGGCTTATAACTTGGCTTCTGAATGTCCTAGAGAGATCAGGTTTGTTTTAATGTACTCCAATCAACAGCCCCTACAACCACAAAAAGGAATGGAGTCATTAGCACTTATGGTTTGTAAATGGCACCCAGAATTATGTTGCATGAAGCACAATTTCACATCATTCTGGGTTCATTTGTGTGAAAACAAGGTCCAATCAGGCTGAAACGCTACAAGAAGGTAGAATCTATTGAGATGTAAGTGATCTGAACGTTTCAAGATGACCGCACATTCCTATAGGGGGTAAAACCATGTCCCAAAGGTCACCGGGCCTGGT
This sequence comes from Nothobranchius furzeri, assembly GCF_043380555.1. Taxonomy (NCBI): domain Eukaryota; kingdom Metazoa; phylum Chordata; class Actinopteri; order Cyprinodontiformes; family Nothobranchiidae; genus Nothobranchius; species Nothobranchius furzeri. The sequence continues at coordinate 15,987,932 of NC_091743.1, read as the reverse complement.
GTCACTTTACAGAAGTAGTCCAGTTACACCTTTGTGGGCTTATAACTTGGCTTCTGAATGTCCTAGAGAGGTTAGGTTTGTTTTATTGTACTCCAATCAACAGCCCCTACAACCACAAAAAAGAATGGAGTCATTAGCACTTATGGTTTTTAAATGGCACCCAGAATTATGCTGCACTAAGCACAATTTCACATCATTCTGGGTTCATTTGTGTGAAAACAAGGTCCAATCAGGCTGAAACGTTACAGGAAGGTAGAAACTATTGAGTTGTAAGTGATCTGAATGTTTCATGATGATAGCACTTTCCTAAGGGGGTCAAACCATGTCCCAAAGGTCACTGGATCTGGTGTCAATTTAAAGAAGTAGTCCAGTTACACATTTGTGGGCTTATAACTTGGCTTCTGAATGTCCTAGAGAGATCAGGTTTGTTTTAGTATACTCCAATCAACAGCCCCTACAATCACAAAAAGGAATGGAGTCATTAGCACTTATGGTTTTTGAATGGCACCCAGAATTATGTTGCACGAAGCACAGTTTCACATCATTCTGGGTTCATTTGTGTGAAAACAAGGTCCAATCAGGCTGAAACGTTACAGGAAGGTAGAATCTATTGAGTTGTAAGTGATCTGATCGTTTCATGATGATAGCACTTTCCTAAGGGGGTCAAACCATGTCCCAAAGATCACCGGGCCTGGTGTCACTTTAAAGAAGCAGTCCAGTTACACCTTTGTGGGCTTATAACTTGGCTTCTGAATGTCCTAGAGAGGTTAGGTTTGTTTTAGTGTTCTCCAATCAACAGCCCCTACAACCACAAAAAGGAATGGAGTCATTAGCACTTATGGTTTGTAAATGGCACCCAGAATTATGTTGCACGAAGCACAATTTCACATCATTCTGGGTTCATTTGTGTGAAAACAAGGTCCAATCAGGCTGAAACGTTACAGGAAGGTAGAATCTATTGAGTTGTAAGTGATCTGAACGTTTCATGATGATAGCACTTTCCTAAGGGGGTCAAACCATGTCCCAAAGGTCACCGGATCTGGTGTCAATTTAAAGAAGTAGTCCAGTTACACATTTGTGGGCTTATAACTTGGCTTCTGAATGTCCTAGAGAGATCAGGTTTGTTTTAATGTACTCCAATCAACAGCCCCTACAACCACAAAAAGGAATGGAGTCATTAGCACTTATGGTTTGTAAATGGCACCCTGAATTATGTTGCACGAAGCACAATTTCACATCATTCTGTGTCCATTTGTGTGAAAACAAGGTCCAATCAGGCTGAAACGCTACAAGAAGGTAGAATCTATTGAGTTGTAAGTGATCTGAACGTTTCAAGATGACCGCACATTCCTATAGGGGGTAAAACCATGTCCCAAAGGTCACCGGGCCTGGTGTCACTTTACAGAAGTAGTCCAGTTACACATTTGTGGGCTTATAACTTGGCTTCTGAATGTCCTAGAGAGACCAGGTTTGTTTTAGTATACTCCAATCAACAGCCCCTACAAACACAAAAAGGAATGGAGTCATTAGCACTTATAGATTTTAAATGGCACCCAGAATTATGTTGCACGAAGCACAATTTCACATCATTCTGGGTTCATTTGTGTGAAAACAAGGTCCAATCAGGCTGAAACGTTACAGGAAGGTAGAATCTATTGAGTTAAAAGTGATCTGATCGTTTCATGATGATAGCACTTTCCTAAGGGGGTCAAACCATGTCCCAAAGGTCACCGGGCCTGGTGTCACTTTAAAGAAGCAGTCCAGTTACACCTTTGTGGGCTTATAACTTGGCTTCTGAATTTCCTAGAGAGGTTAGGTTTGTTTTAGTGTTCTCCAATCAACAGCCCCTACAACTACAAAAAGGAATGGAGTCATTAGCACTTATGGTTTGTAAATGGCACCCAGAATTATGTTGCACGAAGCACAATTTCACATCATTCTGGGTTCATTTGTGTGAAAACAAGGTCCAATCAGGCTGAAACGTTACAGGAAGGTAGAATCTATTGAGTTGTAAGTGATCTGAACGTTTCATGATGATAGCACTTTCCTAAGGGGGTCAAACCATGTCCCAAAGGTCACCGGATCTGGTGTCAATTTAAAGAAGTAGTCCAGTTACACATTTGTGGGCTTATAACTTGGCTTCTGAATGTCCTAGAGAGATCAGGTTTGTTTTAATGTACTCCAATCAACAGCCCCTACAACCACAAAAAGGAATGGAGTCATTAGCACTTATGGTTTGGAAATGGCACCCAGAATTATGTTGCACGAAGCACAATTTCACATCATTCTGGGTCCATTTGTGTGAAAACAAGGTCCAATCAGGCTGAAACGCCACAAGAAGGTAGAATCTATTGAGTTGTAAGTGATCTGAACGTTTCAAGATGATCGCACCTTCCTATAGGGGGTCAAACCATGTCCCAAAGGTCACCGGGCCTGGTGTCACTTTAAAGAAGTAGTCCAGTTACACCTTTGTGGGCTTATAACTTGGCTTCTGAATGTCCTAGAGAGGTTAGGTTTGTTTTAGTGTACTCCAATCAACAGCCCCTACAACCTCAAAAAGGAATGGAGTCATTAGCACTTATGGTTTTTAAATGGCACCCAGAATTATGTTGCACGAAGCACAATTTCACATCATTCTGGGTTCATTTGTGTGAAAACAAGGTACAATCAGGCTGAAATGTTACAGGAAGGTAGAATCTATTGAGTTGTAAGTGATCTGAACATTTCATGATGATAGCACTTTTCTAAGGGGGTCAAACCATGTCCCAAAGGTCAACGGATCTGGTGTCAATTTAAAGAAGTAGTCCAGTTACACCTTTGTGGGCTTATAATTTGGCTTCTGAATGTCCTAGAGAGATCAGGTTTGTTTTAGTATACTCCAATCAACAGCCCCTACAACCACAAAAAGGAATGGAGTCATTAGCACTTATGGTTTTTAAATGGCACCCAGAATTATGTTGCACGAAGCACAGTTTCACATCATTCTGGGTTCATTTGTGTGAAAACAAGGTCCAATCAGGCTGAAACGTTACAGGAAGGTAGAATCTATTGAGTTGTAAGTGATCTGAACATTTCATGATGATAGCACTTTCCTAAGGGGGTCAAACCATGTCCCAAAGGTCACCGGGCCTGGTGTCACTTTAAAGAAGTAGTCCAGTTACACCTTTGTGGGCTTATAACTTGGCTTCTGAATGTCCTAGAGAGATCAGGTTTGTTTTAATGTACTCCAATCAACAGCCCCTACAACCACAAAAAGGAATGGAGTCATTAGCACTTATGGTTTGTAAATGGCACCCAGAATTATGTTGCACGAAGCACAATTTCACATCATTCTGGGTCCATTTGTGTGAAAACAAGGTCCAATCAGGCTGAAACGCTACAAGAAGGTAGAATATATTGAGTTGTAAGTGATCTGAACGTTTCAAGATGACCGCACATTCCTATAGGGGGTAAAACCATGTCCCAAAGGTCACCGGGCCTGGTGTCACTTTACAGAAGTAGTCCAGTTACACCTTTGTGGGCTTATAACTTGGCTTCTGAATGTCCTAGAGAGGTTAGGTTTGTTTTAGTGTACTCCAATCAACAGCCCCTACAACCACAAAACGGAATGGAGTCATTAGCACTTATGGTTTATAAATGGCACCCAGAATTATGCTGCACTAAGCACAATTTCACATCATTCTGGGTTCATTTATGTGAAAACAAGGTCCAATCAGGCTGAAACGTTACAGGAAGGTGGAATCTATTGAGTTTTAAGTGATCTGAACGTTTCATCATGATAGCACTTTCCTAAGGGGGTCAAACCATGTCCCAAAGGTCACCTGATCTGGTGTCAATTTAAAGAAGTAGTCCAGTTACACATTTGTGGGCTTATAACTTGGCTTCTGAATGTCCTAGAGAGATCAGGTTTGTTTTAGTATACTCCACTCAAGAGCCCCTACAAACACAAAAAGGAATGGAGTCATTAGCACTTATAGATTTTAAATGGCACCCAGAATTATGTTGCACGAAGCACAATTTCACATCATTCTGGGTTCATTTGTGTGAAAACAAGGTCCAATCAGGCTGAAACGTTACAGGAAGGTAGAATCTATTGAGTTGTAAGTGATCTGATCGTTTCATGATGATAGCACTTTCCTAAGGGGGTCAAACCATGTCCCAAAGGTCACCGGGCCTGGTGTCACTTTAAAGAAGCAGTCCAGTTACACCTTTGTGGGCTTATAACTTGGCTTCTGAATGTCCTAGAGAGGTTAGGTTTGTTTTAGTGTTCTCCAATCAACAGCCCCTACAACCACAAAAAGGAATGGATTCATTAGCACTTATGGTTTGTAAATGGCACCCAGAATTATGTTGCACGAAGCACAATTTCACATCATTCTGGGTTCATTTGTGTGAAAACAAGGTCCAATCAGGCTGAAACGTTACAGGAAGGTAGAATCTATTGAGTTGTAAGTGATCTGAACGTTTCATGATGATAGCACTTTCCTAAGGGGGTCAAACCATGTCCCAAAGGTCACCGGATCTGGTGTCAATTTAAAGAAGTAGTCCAGTTACACATTTGCGGGCTTATAACTTGGCTTCTGAATGTCCTAGAGAGATCAGGTTTGTTTTAATGTACTCCAATCAACAGCCCCTACAACCACAAAAAGGAATGGAGTCATTAGCACTTATGGTTTGTAAATGGCACCCAGAATTATGTTGCACGAAGCACAATTTCACATCATTCTGGGTCCATTTGTGTGAAAACAAGGTCCAATCAGGCTGAAACGCCACAAGAAGGTAGAATCTATTGAGTTGTAAGTGATCTGAACGTTTCAAGATGATTGCACATTCCTATAGGGGGTAAAACCATGTCCCAAAGGTCACCGGGCCTGGTGTCACTTTAAAGAAGTAGTCCAGTTACACCTTTGTGGGCTTATAACTTGGCTTCTGAATGTCCTAGAGAGGTTAGGTTTGTTTTAGTGTACTCCAATCAACAGCCCCTACAACCTCAAAAAGGAATGGAGTCATTAGCACTTATGGTTTTTAAATGGCACCCAGAATTATGTTGCACGAAGCACAATTTCACATCATTCTGGGTTCATTTGTGTGAAAACAAGGTACAAACAGGCTGAAATGTTACAGGAAGGTAGAATCTATTGAGTTGTAAGTGATCTGAACGTTTCATGATGATAGCACTTTCCTAAGGGGGTCAAACCATGTCCCAAAGGTCAACGGATCTGGTGTCAATTTAAAGAAGTAGTCCAGTTACACCTTTGTGGGCTTATAATTTGGCTTCTGAATGTCCTAGAGAGATCAGGTTTGTTTTAGTATACTCCAATCAACAGCCCCTACAACCACAAAAAGGAATGGAGTCATTAGCACTTATGGTTTTTAAATGGCACCCAGAATTATGTTGCACGAAGCACAATTTCACATCATTCTGGGTTCATTTGTGTGAAAACAAGGTCCAATCAGGCTGAAACGTTACAGGAAGGTAGAATATATTGAGTTGTAAGTGATCTGAACATTTCATGATGATAGCACTTTCCTAAGGGGGTCAAACCATGTCCCAAAGGTCACCGGGCCTGGTGTCACTTTAAAGAAGTAGTCCAGTTACACCTTTGTGGGCTTATAACTTGGCTTCTGAATGTCCTAGAGAGATCAGGTTTGTTTTAATGTACTCCAATCAACACCCCCTATAACCACAAAAAGGAATGGAGTCATTAGCACTTATGGTTTTTAAATGGCACCCAGAATTATGTTTCACGAAGCACAATTTCACATCATTCTGGGTTCATTTGTGTGAAAACAAGGTCCAATCAGGCTGAAACGTTACAGGAAGGTAGAATCTATTGAGTTGTAAGTGATCTGATCGTTTCATGATGATAGCACTTTCCTAAGGGGGTCAACCATGTCCCAAAGGTCACCGGGCCTGGTGTCACTTTAAAGAAGCAGTCCAGTTACACCTTTGTGGGCTTATAACTTGGCTTCTGAATGTCCTAGAGAGGTTAGGTTTGTTTTAGTGTTCTCCAATAAAAAACCCCTACAACCACAAAAAGGAATGGAGTCATTAGCACTTATGGTTTGTAAATGGCACCCAGAATTATGTTGCACGAAGCACACTTTCACATCATTCTGGGTCCATTTGTGTGAAAACAAGGTCCAGTCAGGCTGAAACGCTACAAGAAGGTAGAATCTATTGAGTTGTAAGTGATCTGAACGTTTCAAGATGATCGCACATTCCTATAGGGGGTAAAACCATGTCCCAAAGGTCAACGGATCTGGTGTCAATTTAAAGTAGTCCAGTTACACCTTTGTGGGCTTATATTTTGGCTTCTGAATGTCCTAGAGAGGTCAGGTTTGTTTTAGTGTACTCCAATCAACAGCCCATACAACCACAAAAAGGAATGGAGTCATTAGCACTTATGGTTTGTAAATGGCACCCAGAATTATGTTGCACGAAGCACAATTTCACATCATTCTGGTTTCATTTGTGTGAAAACAAGGGTCAATCAGGCTGAAACGTTACAGGAAGGTAGAATCTATTGAGCTGTAAGTGATCTGAACGTTTCATGATGATAGCACTTTCCTAAGGGGGTCAAACCATGTCCCAAAGGTCACCGGGCCTGGTGTCACTTTAAAGAAGTAGTCCAGTTACACCTTTGTGGGCTTATAACTTGGCTTCTGAATGTCCTAGAGAGATCAGGTTTGTTTTTTTTAATGTACTCCAATCAACAGCCCCTACAACCACAAAAAGGAATGGAGTCATTAGCACTTATGGTTTGTAAATTGCACCCAGAATTATGTTGCACGAAGCACAATTTCACATCATTCTGGGTTCATTTGTGTGAAAACAAGGTCCAATCAGGCTGAAACGTTACAGGAAGGTAGAATCTATTGAGTTGTAAGAGATCTGATCGTTTCATGATGATAGCACTTTCCTAAGGGGGTCAAACCATGTCCCAAAAGTCACCGTGCCTGGTGTCACTTTAAAGAAGCAGTCCAGTTACACCTTTGTGGGCTTATAACTTGGCATCTGAATGTCCTAGAGAGGTTAGGTTTGTTTCAGTGTTCTCCAAATCAACAGCCCCTACAACCACAAAAAGGAATGGAGTCATTAGCACTTATGGTTTGTAAATGGCACCCAGAATTCTGTTGCACAAAGCAAAATTTCACATCATTCTGGGTTCATTTGTGTGAAAACAAGGTCCAATCAGGCTAAAACGTTACAGGAAGGTAGAATCTATTGAGTTGTAAGTGATCTGAACGTTTCATGATGATAGCACTTTCCTAAGGGGGTCAAACCATGTCCCAAAGGTCACCGGGCCTGGTGTCACTTTAAAGAAGTAGTCCAGTTACACCTTTGAGGGCTTATAACTTGGCTTCTGAATATCCTAGAGAGATCAGGTTTGTTTTAGTGTACTCCAATCAACAGCCCCTACAACCTCAAAAAGGAATGGAGTCATTAGCACTTATGGTTTTTAAATGGCACCCAGAATTATGTTGCACGAAGCACAATTTCACATCATTCTGGGTCCATTTGTGTGAAAACAAGGTCCAATCAGGCTGAAACGCTACGAGAAGGTAGAATCTATTGAGTTGTAAGTTATCTGAACGTTTCATGATGATCGCACATTCCTATAGGGGGTCAAACCATGTCCCAAAGGTCACCGGGCCTGGTGTCACTTTAAAGAAGTAGTCCAGTTACACCTTTGAGGGCGTATAACTTGGCTTCTGAATTTCCTAGAGAGATCAGGTTTGTTTTAGTGTACTCCAATCAACAGCCCCTACAACCTCAAAAAGGAATGGAGTCGTTAGCACTTATGGTTCTTAAATGGCACCCAGAATTATGTTGCACGAAGCACAATTTCACATCATTCTGGGTTCATTTGTGTGAAAACAAGGTCCAATCAGGCTGAAATGTTACAGGAAGGTAGAATCTATTGAGTTGTAAGTGACCTGAACGTTTCATGATGATAGCACTTTCCTAAGGGGGTCAAACCATGTCCCAAAAGTCACAGGATCTGGTGTCAATTTAAAGAAGTAGTCCAGTTACACCTTTGTGGGCTTATAACTTGGCTTCTGAATGTCCTAGAGAAATCAGGTTTGTTTTAGTGTACTCCAATCAACAGCCCCTACAACCACAAAAAGGAATGGAGTCATTAGCATTCAAGGTTTGTAAATGGCACCCAGAATTATGTTGCACGAAGCACAATTTCACATCATTCTGGGTCCATTTGTGTGAAAACAAGGTCCAATCAGGCTGAAACGCTACAAGAAGGTAGAATCTATTGAGTTGTAAGTGATCTGAACGTTTCAAGATGATCGCACATTCATATAGGGGGTAAAACCATGTCCCAAAGGTCACCGGGCCTGGTGTCACTTTAAAGAAGTAGTCCAGTTACACCTTTGAGGGCTTATAACTTGGCTTCTGAATGTCCTAGAGAGATCAGGTTTGTTTTAGTGTACTCCAATCAACAGCCCCTACAACCTCAAAAAGGAATGGAGTCATTAGCACTTATGGTTTTTAAATGGCACCCAGAATTATGTTGCACGAAGCACAATTTCACATCATTCTGGGTTCATTTGTGTGAAAACAAGGTCCAATCAGGCTGAAATGTTACAGGAAGTTAGAATCTATTGAGTTGTAAGTGATCTGAACGTTTCATGATGATAGCACTTACCTAAGGGGGTCAAACCATGTCCCAAAGGTCACCGGATCTGGTGTCAATTTAAAGAAGTAGTCCAGTTACACCTTTGTGGGCTTATAACTTGGCTTCTGAATGTCCTAGAGAGATCAGGTTTGTTTTAGTATACTCCAATCAACAGCCCCTACAACCACAAAAAGGAATGGAGTCATTAGCACTTATGGTTTTTAAATGGCACCCTGAATTATGTTGCACGAAGCACAATTTCACATCATTCTGGGTTCATTTGTGTGAAAACAAGGTCCAATCAGGCTGAAACGTTACAGGAAGGTAGAATCTATTGAGTTGTAAGTGATCTGAACGATTCATGATGATAGCACTTTCCTAAGGGGGTCAAACCATGTCCCAAAGGTCACCGGATCTGGTGTCAATTTAAAGAAGTAGTCCAGTTACACATTTGTGGGCTTATAACTTGGCTTCTGAATGTCCTAGAGAGATCAGGTTTGTTTTAGTGTACTCCAATCAACATCCCCTACAACCTCAAAAAGGAATGGAGTCATTAGCACTTATGGTTTTTAAATGGCACCCAGAATTATGCTGCACTAAGCACAATTTCACATCATTCTGGGTTTATTTGTGTGAAAACAAGGTCCAATCAGGCTGAAACGTTACAGGAAGGTAGAATCTATTGAGTTGTAAGTGATCTGAACGGTTCATGATGATAGCACTTTCCTAAGGGGGTCAAACCATGTCCCAAAGGTCACCGGATCTGGTGTCAATTTAAAGAAGTAGTCCAGTTACACATTTGTGGGCTTATAACTTGGCTTCTGAATGTCCTAGAGAGATCAGGTTTGTTTTAATGTACTCCAACCAACAGCCCCTACAACCACAAAAAGGAATGGAGTCATTAGCACTTATGGTTTGTAAATGGAACCCAGAATTATGTTGCACGAAGCACAATTTCACATCATTCTGGGTCCATTTGTGTGAAAACAAGGTCCAATAAGGCTGAAACGTTACAAGAAGGTAGAATCTATTGAGTTGTAAGTGATCTGAACGTTTCATGATGATCGCACATTCCTATAGGGAGTCAAACCATGTCCCAAAGGTCACCGGGCCTGGTGTCACTTTAAAGAAGTAGTCCAGTTACACCTTTGAGGGCTTATAACTTGGCTTCTGAATATCCTAGAGAGATCAGGTTTGTTTTAGTGTACTCCAATCAACAGCCCCTACAACCTCAAAAAGGAATGGAGTCATTAGCACTTATGGTTTTTAAATGGCACCCAGAATTATGTTGCACGAAGCACAATTTCACATCATTCTGGGTTCATTTGTGTGAAAACAAGGTCCAATCAGGCTGAAATGTTACAGGAAGGTAGAATCTATTGAGTTGTAAGTGATCTGAACGTTTCATGATGATAGCACTTTCCTAAGGGGGTCAAACCATGTTCCAAATGTCACCGGATCTGGTGTCAATTTAAAGAAATAGTCCAGTTACAACTTTGTGGGCTTATAACTTGGCTTCTGAATGTCCTAGAGAGATCAGGTTTGTTTTAGTATACTCCAATCAACAGCCCCTACAACCACAAAAAGGAATGGAGTCATTAGCACTTATGGTTTTTAAATGGCACCCAGAATTATGTTGCACGAAGCACAATTTCACATAATTCTGGGTTCATTTGTGTGAAAACAAGGTCCAATCAGGCTGAAACGTTACAGGAAGGTAGAATCTATTGAGTTGTAAGTGATCTGAATGTTTCAAGATGATAGCACTTTCCTAAGGGGGTCAAACCATGTCCCAAAGGTCACCGGATCTGGTGTCAATTTAAAGAAGTAGTCCAGTTACACATTTGTGGGCTTATAACTTGGCTTCTGAATGTCCTAGAGAGATCAGGTTTGTTTTAGTATACTCCAATCAACAGCCCCTACAACCACAAAAAGGAATGGAGTCATTAGCACTTATGGTTTTTAAATGGCACCCAGAATTATGTTGCACGAAGCACAATTTCACATCATTCTGGGTTCATTTGTGTGATGTAGCGTTATGGATTTATGCTCTTTTATGAAAGAGAAACCATGCTACGTATTAATTCGGAATATTAATTTTAATAAATCAATAACCAAATTTTATATTGTTCAGAAGACTCAAAGGTTGTTTTCATCCATAAACTGCCGATAATATCTGAGTGTCTGTGTTTCAGTTCAATGAGGAAACAAGTTTGAAGGATTAAAAGTTTTAATTCTTCAAATTAAACTAATGATTTTGAAAATTGACAAACAGGAAATAACAATCACATTGGCAACTTTGTGGGACAATCTTTTAACAGTTTATATGCTGTTCTTGCTCAAATAGACCTTCTGGTGAATTTATGAAGATTGAGAATGTTGTGACATGAATGCGTGTGTGAGTCTGATTTTGCTTCAAGAAGAAACAGGTGTCTGAGTGAAGTGATGGTTTGGATAAACTTAGGTCTTATCAGAGAACTGCATCAAACGCTAAAAACCGTGCTCTGTCTCACCGAACTCTTGTGGACCCTCTTTCGGATCCGGGCCGTGGAGGATGTTGTGGTTCATCCAGATGACACCGGCGGCTGACAGGAGACATAGGTGTCGAACGGAACCGGTCCAGAGTTGCCCTCGGTACACGTGGATGGTAGAGCGTTTTATCGATGCGCTTTCTTAAGTTAATTCACTCAGAAATCAAAAGACTCGGTAATGAGTCTTCGTTAGAAGTCGCGATTCAGCTATTCTGCCTGGCTTGGCAGAAACAGCGTGAAAGGGGGGAAGAACGAGCCAACAGGCTCTGCCCCCCCTTTGGTTTTCAGGTCTGTTCTCTCTCGTTGTCCAACACGAACTGAATCAAAAGACTGAAAACTTACCAAAAACCTTTCTCTTCTCAAAGCAAACGTGCGTCATCAAATGTGTCTGGAGTTTACTGTGAGCAGGTGTGTGTGGATGTGTGTGAATGTTTGTGCTTGAGTGTGTGTGAAGGTCAGTAACAAACATTCTCAACATTATTTAAGAATGGATTCATTAAACCATTATAATTACCCCAAAGCTAAATAGTCATTCATTTGATTAATCACATTTATAATGAGCAAAATGATAATGGTTACTTTAACATTAAAATCAAGAAAAAGAAGTTTAAACTTTATGTTTTGACTTGGTCTGGGTACAACTCATGTAAACACATCTTCTGGTAGACTGCAGGTGGCAGATGTTATGGTTTCCTCCCAGACTCGCTGGCGTTCAGGTCTTAATCTGTGGGTGAAAGTTCTCAGCGACCCAGCTTTGACACAGCTGAGTCCAACACCACCATTGTGACAGAAAACCCATATTTCCTCACGTTACAGTGAAAACAAGGTCCAATCCGGCTGAAACGTTACAGGAAGGTAGAATCTATTGAGTTGTAAGTGATCTGATCGTTTCATGATGATAGCACTTTCCTAAGGGGGTCAAACCATGTCCCAAAAGTCACCGTGCCTGGTGTCACTTTAAAGAAGCAGTCCAGTTACACCTTTGTGGGCTTATAACTTGGCATCTGAATGTCCTAGAGAGGTTAGGTTTGTTTCAGTGTTCTCCAATCAACAGCCCCTACAACCACAAAAAGGAATGGAGTCATTAGCACTTATGGTTTGTAAATGGCACCCAGAATTCTGTTGCACGAAAAAAAATTTCACATCATTCTGGGTTCATTTGTGTGAAAACAAGGTCCAATCAGGCTGAAACGTTACAGGAAGGTAGAATCTATTGAGTTGTAAGTGATCTGAACGTTTCATGATGATAGCACTTTCCTAAGGGGGTCAAACCATGTCCCAAAGGTCACCGGATCTGGTGTCAATTTAAAGAAGTAGTCCAGTTACACATTTGTGGGCTTATAACTTGGCTTCTGAATGTCCTAGAGAGATCAGGTTTGTTTTAATGTACTCCAATCAACAGCCCCTACAACCACAAAAAGGAATGGAGTCATTAGCACTTATGGTTTGTAAATGGCACCCAGAATTATGTTGCACGAAGCACAATTTCACATCATTCTGGGTCCATTTGTGTGAAAACAAGGTCCAATCAGGCTGAAACGCTACAAGATGGTAGAATCTATTGAGTTGTAAGTGATCTGAACGTTTCAAGATGATCGCACATTCCTATAGGGGGTAAAAGCATGTCCCAAAGGTCACCGGGCCTGGTGTCACTTTAAAGAAGTAGTCCAGTTACACCTTTGTGGTCTTATAACTTGGCTTCTGAATGTCCTAGAGAGATCAGGTTTGTTTTAGTATACTCCAATCAACAGCCCCTACAACCACAAAAAGGAATGGAGTCATTAGCACTTATGGTTTTTAAATGGCACCCAGGATTATGTTGCACGAAGCACAATTTCACATCATTCTGGGTTCATTTGTGTGAAAACAAGGTCCAATCAGGCTGAAACGTTACAGGAAGGTAGAATCTATTGAGTTGTAAGTGATCTGATCGTTTCATGATGATAGCACTTTCCTAAGGGGGTCAAACCATGTCCCAAAAGTCACCGGGCCTGGTGTCACTTTAAAGAAGCAGTCCAGTTACACCTTTGTGGGCTTATAACTTGGCATCTGAATGTCCTAGAGAGGTTAGGTTTGTTTTAGTGTTCTCCAATCAACAGCCCCTACAACCACAAAAAGGAATGGAGTCATTAGCACTTATGGTTTGTAAATGGCACCCAGAATTATGTTGCACGAAGCACAATTTCACATCATTCTGGGTTCATTTGTGTGAAAACAAGGTCCAATCAGGCTGAAACGTTACAGGAAGGTAGAATCTATTGAGTTGTAAGTGATCTGATCGTTTCATGATGATAGCACTTTCCTAAGGGGGTCAACCATGTCCCAAAGGTCACCGGGCCTGGTGTCACTTTAAAGAAGCAGTCCAGTTACACCTTTGTGGGCTTATAACTTGGCTTCTGAATGTCCTAGAGAGGTTAGGTTTGTTTTAGTGTTCTCCAATAAAAAACCCCTACAACCACAAAAAGGAATGGAGTCATTAGCACTTATGGTTTGTAAATGGCACCCAGAATTATGTTGCACGAAGCACACTTTCACATCATTCTGGGTCCATTTGTGTGAAAACAAGGTCCAGTCAGGCTGAAACGCTACAAGAAGGTAGAATCTATTGAGTTGTAAGTGATCTGAACGTTTCAAGATGATCGCACATTCCTATAGGGGGTAAAACCATGTCCCAAAGGTCAACGGATCTGGTGTCAATTTAAAGTAGTCCAGTTACACCTTTGTGGGCTTATATTTTGGCTTCTGAATGTCCTAGAGAGGTCAGGTTTGTTTTAGTGTACTCCAATCAACAGCCCATACAACCACAAAAAGGAATGGAGTCATTAGCACTTATGGTTTGTAAATGGCACCCAGAATTATGTTGCACGAAGCACAATTTCACATCATTCTGGGTTCATTTGTGTGAAAACAAGGTCCAATCAGGCTGAAACGTTACAGGAAGGTAGAATCTATTGAGCTGTAAGTGATCTGAACGTTTCATGATGATAGCTCTTTCCTAAGGGGGTCAAACCATGTCCCAAAGGTCACCGGGCCTGGTGTCACTTTAAAGAAGTAGTCCAGTTACACCTTTGTGGGCTTATAACTTGGCTTCTGAATGTCCTAGAGAGATCAGGTTTGTTTTTTTTAATGTACTCCAATCAACAGCCCCTACAACCACAAAAAGGAATGGAGTCATTAGCACTTATGGTTTGTAAATTGCACCCAGAATTATGTTGCACGAAGCACAATTTCACATCATTCTGGGTTCATTTGTGTGAAAACAAGGTCCAATCAGGCTGAAACGTTACAGGAAGGTAGAATCTATTGAGTTGTAAGAGATCTGATCGTTTCATGATGATAGCACTTTCCTAAGGGGGTCAAACCATGTCCCAAAAGTCACCGTGCCTGGTGTCACTTTAAAGAAGCAGTCCAGTTACACCTTTGTGGGCTTATAACTTGGCATCTGAATGTCCTAGAGAGGTTAGGTTTGTTTCAGTGTTCTCCAAATCAACAGCCCCTACAACCACAAAAAGGAATGGAGTCATTAGCACTTATGGTTTGTAAATGGCACCCAGAATTCTGTTGCACAAAGCAAAATTTCACATCATTCTGGGTTCATTTGTGTGAAAACAAGGTCCAATCAGGCTGAAACGTTACAGGAAGGTAGAATCTATTGAGTTGTAAGTGATCTGAACGTTTCATGATGATAGCACTTTCCTAAGGGGGTCAAACCATGTCCCAAAGGTCACCGGGCCTGGTGTCACTTTAAAGAAGTAGTCCAGTTACACCTTTGAGGGCTTATAACTTGGCTTCTGAATATCCTAGAGAGATCAGGTTTGTTTTAGTGTACTCCAATCAACAGCCCCTACAACCTCAAAAAGGAATGGAGTCATTAGCACTTATGGTTTTTAAATGGCACCCAGAATTATGTTGCACGAAGCACAATTTCACATCATTCTGGGTCCATTTGTGTGAAAACAAGGTCCAATCAGGCTGAAACGCTACGAGAAGGTAGAATCTATTGAGTTGTAAGTTATCTGAACGTTTCATGATGATCGCACATTCCTATAGGGGGTCAAACCATGTCCCAAAGGTCACCGGGCCTGGTGTCACTTTAAAGAAGTAGTCCAGTTACACCTTTGAGGGCGTATAACTTGGCTTCTGAATTTCCTAGAGAGATCAGGTTTGTTTTAGTGTACTCCAATCAACAGCCCCTACAACCTCAAAAAGGAATGGAGTCGTTAGCACTTATGGTTCTTAAATGGCACCCAGAATTATGTTGCACGAAGCACAATTTCACATCATTCTGGGTTCATTTGTGTGAAAACAAGGTCCAATCAGGCTGAAATGTTACAGGAAGGTAGAATCTATTGAGTTGTAAGTGACCTGAACGTTTCATGATGATAGCACTTTCCTAAGGGGGTCAAACCATGTCCCAAAAGTCACAGGATCTGGTGTCAATTTAAAGAAGTAGTCCAGTTACACCTTTGTGGGCTTATAACTTGGCTTCTGAATGTCCTAGAGAAATCAGGTTTGTTTTAGTGTACTCCAATCAACAGCCCCTACAACCACAAAAAGGAATGGAGTCATTAGCATTCAAGGTTTGTAAATGGCACCCAGAATTATGTTGCACGAAGCACAATTTCACATCATTCTGGGTCCATTTGTGTGAAAACAAGGTCCAATCAGGCTGAAACGCTACAAGAAGGTAGAATCTATTGAGTTGTAAGTGATCTGAACGTTTCAAGATGATCGCACATTCATATAGGGGGTAAAACCATGTCCCAAAGGTCACCGGGCCTGGTGTCACTTTAAAGAAGTAGTCCAGTTACACCTTTGAGGGCTTATAACTTGGCTTCTGAATGTCCTAGAGAGATCAGGTTTGTTTTAGTGTACTCCAATCAACAGCCCCTACAACCTCAAAAAGGAATGGAGTCATTAGCACTTATGGTTTTTAAATGGCACCCAGAATTATGTTGCACGAAGCACAATTTCACATCATTCTGGGTTCATTTGTGTGAAAACAAGGTCCAATCAGGCTGAAATGTTACAGGAAGTTAGAATCTATTGAGTTGTAAGTGATCTGAACGTTTCATGATGATAGCACTTACCTAAGGGGGTCAAACCATGTCCCAAAGGTCACCGGATCTGGTGTCAATTTAAAGAAGTAGTCCAGTTACACCTTTGTGGGCTTATAACTTGGCTTCTGAATGTCCTAGAGAGATCAGGTTTGTTTTAGTATACTCCAATCAACAGCCCCTACAACCACAAAAAGGAATGGAGTCATTAGCACTTATGGTTTTTAAATGGCACCCTGAATTATGTTGCACGAAGCACAATTTCACATCATTCTGGGTTCATTTGTGTGAAAACAAGGTCCAATCAGGCTGAAACGTTACAGGAAGGTAGAATCTATTGAGTTGTAAGTGATCTGAACGATTCATGATGATAGCACTTTCCTAAGGGGGTCAAACCATGTCCCAAAGGTCACCGGATCTGGTGTCAATTTAAAGAAGTAGTCCAGTTACACATTTGTGGGCTTATAACTTGGCTTCTGAATGTCCTAGAGAGATCAGGTTTGTTTTAGTGTACTCCAATCAACATCCCCTACAACCTCAAAAAGGAATGGAGTCATTAGCACTTATGGTTTTTAAATGGCACCCAGAATTATGCTGCACTAAGCACAATTTCACATCATTCTGGGTTTATTTGTGTGAAAACAAGGTCCAATCAGGCTGAAACGTTACAGGAAGGTAGAATCTATTGAGTTGTAAGTGATCTGAACGGTTCATGATGATAGCACTTTCCTAAGGGGGTCAAACCATGTCCCAAAGGTCACCGGATCTGGTGTCAATTTAAAGAAGTAGTCCAGTTACACATTTGTGGGCTTATAACTTGGCTTCTGAATGTCCTAGAGAGATCAGGTTTGTTTTAATGTACTCCAACCAACAGCCCCTACAACCACAAAAAGGAATGGAGTCATTAGCACTTATGGTTTGTAAATGGAACCCAGAATTATGTTGCACGAAGCACAATTTCACATCATTCTGGGTCCATTTGTGTGAAAACAAGGTCCAATAAGGCTGAAACGTTACAAGAAGGTAGAATCTATTGAGTTGTAAGTGATCTGAACGTTTCATGATGATCGCACATTCCTATAGGGAGTCAAACCATGTCCCAAAGGTCACCGGGCCTGGTGTCACTTTAAAGAAGTAGTCCAGTTACACCTTTGAGGGCTTATAACTTGGCTTCTGAATATCCTAGAGAGATCAGGTTTGTTTTAGTGTACTCCAATCAACAGCCCCTACAACCTCAAAAAGGAATGGAGTCATTAGCACTTATGGTTTTTAAATGGCACCCAGAATTATGTTGCACGAAGCACAATTTCACATCATTCTGGGTTCATTTGTGTGAAAACAAGGTCCAATCAGGCTGAAATGTTACAGGAAGGTAGAATCTATTGAGTTGTAAGTGATCTGAACGTTTCATGATGATAGCACTTTCCTAAGGGGGTCAAACCATGTTCCAAATGTCACCGGATCTGGTGTCAATTTAAAGAAATAGTCCAGTTACAACTTTGTGGGCTTATAACTTGGCTTCTGAATGTCCTAGAGAGATCAGGTTTGTTTTAGTATACTCCAATCAACAGCCCCTACAACCACAAAAAGGAATGGAGTCATTAGCACTTATGGTTTTTAAATGGCACCCAGAATTATGTTGCACGAAGCACAATTTCACATAATTCTGGGTTCATTTGTGTGAAAACAAGGTCCAATCAGGCTGAAACGTTACAGGAAGGTAGAATCTATTGAGTTGTAAGTGATCTGAATGTTTCAAGATGATAGCACTTTCCTAAGGGGGTCAAACCATGTCCCAAAGGTCACCGGATCTGGTGTCAATTTAAAGAAGTAGTCCAGTTACACATTTGTGGGCTTATAACTTGGCTTCTGAATGTCCTAGAGAGATCAGGTTTGTTTTAGTATACTCCAATCAACAGCCCCTACAACCACAAAAAGGAATGGAGTCATTAGCACTTATGGTTTTTAAATGGCACCCAGAATTATGTTGCACGAAGCACAATTTCACATCATTCTGGGTTCATTTGTGTGATGTAGCGTTATGGATTTATGCTCTTTTATGAAAGAGAAACCATGCTACGTATTAATTCGGAATATTAATTTTAATAAATCAATAACCAAATGTTATATTGTTCAGAAGACTCAAAGGTTGTTTTCATCCATAAACTGCCGATAATATCTGAGTGTCTGTGTTTCAGTTCAATGAGGAAACAAGTTTGAAGGATTAAAAGTTTTAATTCTTCAAATTAAACTAATGATTTTGAAAATTGACAAACAGGAAATAACAATCACATTGGCAACTTTGTGGGACAATCTTTTAACAGTTTATATGCTGTTCTTGCTCAAATAGACCTTCTGGTGAATTTATGAAGATTGAGAATGTTGTGACATGAATGCGTGTGTGAGTCTGATTTTGCTTCAAGAAGAAACAGGTGTCTGAGTGAAGTGATGGTTTGGATAAACTTAGGTCTTATCAGAGAACTGCATCAAACGCTAAAAACCGTGCTCTGTCTCACCGAACTCTTGTGGACCCTCTTTCGGATCCGGGCCGTGGAGGATGTTGTGGTTCATCCAGATGACACCGGCGGCTGACAGGAGACATAGGTGTCGAACGGAACCGGTCCAGAGTTGCCCTCGGTACACGTGGATGGTAGAGCGTTTTATCGATGCGCTTTCTTAAGTTAATTCACTCAGAAATCAAAAGACTCGGTAATGAGTCTTCGTTAGAAGTCGCGATTCAGCTATTCTGCCTGGCTTGGCAGAAACAGCGTGAAAGGGGGGAAGAACGAGCCAACAGGCTCTGCCCCCCCTTTGGTTTTCAGGTCTGTTCTCTCTCGTTGTCCAACACGAACTGAATCAAAAGACTGAAAACTTACCAAAAACCTTTCTCTTCTCAAAGCAAACGTGCGTCATCAAATGTGTCTGGAGTTTACTGTGAGCAGGTGTGTGTGGATGTGTGTGAATGTTTGTGCTTGAGTGTGTGTGAAGGTCAGTAACAAACATTCTCAACATTATTTAAGAATGGATTCATTAAACCATTATAATTACCCCAAAGCTAAATAGTCATTCATTTGATTAATCACATTTATAATGAGCAAAATGATAATGGTTACTTTAACATTAAAATCAAGAAAAAGAAGTTTAAACTTTATGTTTTGACTTGGTCTGGGTACAACTCATGTAAACACATCTTCTGGTAGACTGCAGGTGGCAGATGTTATGGTTTCCTCCCAGACTCGCTGGCGTTCAGGTCTTAATCTGTGGGTGAAAGTTCTCAGCGACCCAGCTTTGACACAGCTGAGTCCAACACCACCATTGTGACAGAAAACCCATATTTCCTCACGTTACAGTGAAAACAAGGTCCAATCCGGCTGAAACGTTACAGGAAGGTAGAATCTATTGAGTTGTAAGTGATCTGATCGTTTCATGATGATAGCACTTTCCTAAGGGGGTCAAACCATGTCCCAAAAGTCACCGTGCCTGGTGTCACTTTAAAGAAGCAGTCCAGTTACACCTTTGTGGGCTTATAACTTGGCATCTGAATGTCCTAGAGAGGTTAGGTTTGTTTCAGTGTTCTCCAATCAACAGCCCCTACAACCACAAAAAGGAATGGAGTCATTAGCACTTATGGTTTGTAAATGGCACCCAGAATTCTGTTGCACGAAAAAAAATTTCACATCATTCTGGGTTCATTTGTGTGAAAACAAGGTCCAATCAGGCTGAAACGTTACAGGAAGGTAGAATCTATTGAGTTGTAAGTGATCTGAACGTTTCATGATGATAGCACTTTCCTAAGGGGGTCAAACCATGTCCCAAAGGTCACCGGATCTGGTGTCAATTTAAAGAAGTAGTGCAGTTACACATTTGTGGGCTTATAACTTGGCTTCTGAATGTCCTAGAGAGATCAGGTTTGTTTTAATGTACTCCAATCAACAGCCCCTACAACCACAAAAAGGAATGGAGTCATTAGCACTTATGGTTTGTAAATGGCACCCAGAATTATGTTGCACGAAGCACAATTTCACATCATTCTGGGTCCATTTGTGTGAAAACAAGGTCCAATCAGGCTGAAACGCTACAAGATGGTAGAATCTATTGAGTTGTAAGTGATCTGAACGTTTCAAGATGATCGCACATTCCTATAGGGGGTAAAAGCATGTCCCAAAGGTCACCGGGCCTGGTGTCACTTTAAAGAAGTAGTCCAGTTACACCTTTGTGGTCTTATAACTTGGCTTCTGAATGTCCTAGAGAGATCAGGTTTGTTTTAGTATACTCCAATCAACAGCCCCTACAACCACAAAAAGGAATGGAGTCATTAGCACTTATGGTTTTTAAATGGCACCCAGGATTATGTTGCACGAAGCACAATTTCACATCATTCTGGGTTCATTTGTGTGAAAACAAGGTCCAATCAGGCTGAAACGTTACAGGAAGGTAGAATCTATTGAGTTGTAAGTGATCTGATCGTTTCATGATGATAGCACTTTCCTAAGGGGGTCAAACCATGTCCCAAAAGTCACCGGGCCTGGTGTCACTTTAAAGAAGCAGTCCAGTTACACCTTTGTGGGCTTATAACTTGGCATCTAAATGTCCTAGAGAGGTTAGGTTTGTTTTAGTGTTCTCCAATCAACAGCCCCTACAACCACAAAAAGGAATGGAGTCATTAGCACTTATGGTTTGTAAATGGCACCCAGAATTATGTTGCACGAAGCACAATTTCACATCATTCTGGGTTCATTTGTGTGAAAACAAGGTCCAATCAGGCTGAAACGTTACAGGAAGGTAGAATCTATTGAGTTGTAAGTGATCTGATCGTTTCATGATGATAGCACTTTCCTAAGGGGGTCAACCATGTCCCAAAGGTCACCGGGCCTGGTGTCACTTTAAAGAAGCAGTCCAGTTACACCTTTGTGGGCTTATAACTTGGCTTCTGAATGTCCTAGAGAGGTTAGGTTTGTTTTAGTGTTCTCCAATAAAAAACCCCTACAACCACAAAAAGGAATGGAGTCATTAGCACTTATGGTTTGTAAATGGCACCCAGAATTATGTTGCACGAAGCACACTTTCACATCATTCTGGGTCCATTTGTGTGAAAACAAGGTCCAGTCAGGCTGAAACGCTACAAGAAGGTAGAATCTATTGAGTTGTAAGTGATCTGAACGTTTCAAGATGATCGCACATTCCTATAGGGGGTAAAACCATGTCCCAAAGGTCAACGGATCTGGTGTCAATTTAAAGTAGTCCAGTTACACCTTTGTGGGCTTATATTTTGGCTTCTGAATGTCCTAGAGAGGTCAGGTTTGTTTTAGTGTACTCCAATCAACAGCCCATACAACCACAAAAAGGAATGGAGTCATTAGCACTTATGGTTTGTAAATGGCACCCAGAATTATGTTGCACGAAGCACAATTTCACATCATTCTGGGTTCATTTGTGTGAAAACAAGGTCCAATCAGGCTGAAACGTTACAGGAAGGTAGAATCTATTGAGCTGTAAGTGATCTGAACGTTTCATGATGATAGCACTTTCCTAAGGGGGTCAAACCATGTCCCAAAGGTCACCGGGCCTGGTGTCACTTTAAAGAAGTAGTCCAGTTACACCTTTGTGGGCTTATAACTTGGCTTCTGAATGTCCTAGAGAGATCAGGTTTGTTTTTTTTAATGTACTCCAATCAACAGCCCCTACAACCACAAAAAGGAATGGAGTCATTAGCACTTATGGTTTGTAAATTGCACCCAGAATTATGTTGCACGAAGCACAATTTCACATCATTCTGGGTTCATTTGTGTGAAAACAAGGTCCAATCAGGCTGAAACGTTACAGGAAGGTAGAATCTATTGAGTTGTAAGAGATCTGATCGTTTCATGATGATAGCACTTTCCTAAGGGGGTCAAACAATGTCCCAAAAGTCACCGTGCCTGGTGTCACTTTAAAGAAGCAGTCCAGTTACACCTTTGTGGGCTTATAACTTGGCATCTGAATGTCCTAGAGAGGTTAGGTTTGTTTCAGTGTTCTCCAAATCAACAGCCCCTACAACCACAAAAAGGAATGGAGTCATTAGCACTTATGGTTTGTAAATGGCACCCAGAATTCTGTTGCACAAAGCAAAATTTCACATCATTCTGGGTTCATTTGTGTGAAAACAAGGTCCAATCAGGCTGAAACGTTACAGGAAGGTAGAATCTATTGAGTTGTAAGTGATCTGAACGTTTCATGATGATAGCACTTTCCTAAGGGGGTCAAACCATGTCCCAAAGGTCACCGGGCCTGGTGTCACTTTAAAGAAGTAGTCCAGTTACACCTTTGAGGGCTTATAACTTGGCTTCTGAATATCCTAGAGAGATCAGGTTTGTTTTAGTGTACTCCAATCAACAGCCCCTACAACCTCAAAAAGGAATGGAGTCATTAGCACTTATGGTTTTTAAATGGCACCCAGAATTATGTTGCACGAAGCACAATTTCACATCATTCTGGGTCCATTTGTGTGAAAACAAGGTCCAATCAGGCTGAAACGCTACGAGAAGGTAGAATCTATTGAGTTGTAAGTTATCTGAACGTTTCATGATGATCGCACATTCCTATAGGGGGTCAAACCATGTCCCAAAGGTCACCGGGCCTGGTGTCACTTTAAAGAAGTAGTCCAGTTACACCTTTGAGGGCGTATAACTTGGCTTCTGAATTTCCTAGAGAGATCAGGTTTGTTTTAGTGTACTCCAATCAACAGCCCCTACAACCTCAAAAAGGAATGGAGTCGTTAGCACTTATGGTTCTTAAATGGCACCCAGAATTATGTTGCACGAAGCACAATTTCACATCATTCTGGGTTCATTTGTGTGAAAACAAGGTCCAATCAGGCTGAAATGTTACAGGAAGGTAGAATCTATTGAGTTGTAAGTGACCTGAACGTTTCATGATGATAGCACTTTCCTAAGGGGGTCAAACCATGTCCCAAAAGTCACAGGATCTGGTGTCAATTTAAAGAAGTAGTCCAGTTACACCTTTGTGGGCTTATAACTTGGCTTCTGAATGTCCTAGAGAAATCAGGTTTGTTTTAGTGTACTCCAATCAACAGCCCCTACAACCACAAAAAGGAATGGAGTCATTAGCATTCAAGGTTTGTAAATGGCACCCAGAATTATGTTGCACGAAGCACAATTTCACATCATTCTGGGTCCATTTGTGTGAAAACAAGGTCCAATCAGGCTGAAACGCTACAAGAAGGTAGAATCTATTGAGTTGTAAGTGATCTGAACGTTTCAAGATGATCGCACATTCATATAGGGGGTAAAACCATGTCCCAAAGGTCACCGGGCCTGGTGTCACTTTAAAGAAGTAGTCCAGTTACACCTTTGAGGGCTTATAAC
Organism: Nothobranchius furzeri; assembly: GCF_043380555.1. Taxonomy (NCBI): domain Eukaryota; kingdom Metazoa; phylum Chordata; class Actinopteri; order Cyprinodontiformes; family Nothobranchiidae; genus Nothobranchius; species Nothobranchius furzeri. The sequence continues at coordinate 15,964,344 of NC_091743.1, read as the reverse complement.
TTGGCTTCTGAATGTCCTAGAGAGATCAGGTTTGTTTTAGTGTACTCCAATCAACAGCCCCTACAACCTCAAAAAGGAATGGAGTCATTAGCACTTATGGTTTTTAAATGGCACCCAGAATTATGTTGCACGAAGCACAATTTCACATCATTCTGGGTTCATTTGTGTGAAAACAAGGTCCAATCAGGCTGAAATGTTACAGGAAGTTAGAATCTATTGAGTTGTAAGTGATCTGAACGTTTCATGATGATAGCACTTACCTAAGGGGGTCAAACCATGTCCCAAAGGTCACCGGATCTGGTGTCAATTTAAAGAAGTAGTCCAGTTACACCTTTGTGGGCTTATAACTTGGCTTCTGAATGTCCTAGAGAGATCAGGTTTGTTTTAGTATACTCCAATCAACAGCCCCTACAACCACAAAAAGGAATGGAGTCATTAGCACTTATGGTTTTTAAATGGCACCCTGAATTATGTTGCACGAAGCACAATTTCACATCATTCTGGGTTCATTTGTGTGAAAACAAGGTCCAATCAGGCTGAAACGTTACAGGAAGGTAGAATCTATTGAGTTGTAAGTGATCTGAACGATTCATGATGATAGCACTTTCCTAAGGGGGTCAAACCATGTCCCAAAGGTCACCGGATCTGGTGTCAATTTAAAGAAGTAGTCCAGTTACACATTTGTGGGCTTATAACTTGGCTTCTGAATGTCCTAGAGAGATCAGGTTTGTTTTAGTGTACTCCAATCAACATCCCCTACAACCTCAAAAAGGAATGGAGTCATTAGCACTTATGGTTTTTAAATGGCACCCAGAATTATGCTGCACTAAGCACAATTTCACATCATTCTGGGTTTATTTGTGTGAAAACAAGGTCCAATCAGGCTGAAACGTTACAGGAAGGTAGAATCTATTGAGTTGTAAGTGATCTGAACGGTTCATGATGATAGCACTTTCCTAAGGGGGTCAAACCATGTCCCAAAGGTCACCGGATCTGGTGTCAATTTAAAGAAGTAGTCCAGTTACACATTTGTGGGCTTATAACTTGGCTTCTGAATGTCCTAGAGAGATCAGGTTTGTTTTAATGTACTCCAACCAACAGCCCCTACAACCACAAAAAGGAATGGAGTCATTAGCACTTATGGTTTGTAAATGGAACCCAGAATTATGTTGCACGAAGCACAATTTCACATCATTCTGGGTCCATTTGTGTGAAAACAAGGTCCAATAAGGCTGAAACGTTACAAGAAGGTAGAATCTATTGAGTTGTAAGTGATCTGAACGTTTCATGATGATCGCACATTCCTATAGGGAGTCAAACCATGTCCCAAAGGTCACCGGGCCTGGTGTCACTTTAAAGAAGTAGTCCAGTTACACCTTTGAGGGCTTATAACTTGGCTTCTGAATATCCTAGAGAGATCAGGTTTGTTTTAGTGTACTCCAATCAACAGCCCCTACAACCTCAAAAAGGAATGGAGTCATTAGCACTTATGGTTTTTAAATGGCACCCAGAATTATGTTGCACGAAGCACAATTTCACATCATTCTGGGTTCATTTGTGTGAAAACAAGGTCCAATCAGGCTGAAATGTTACAGGAAGGTAGAATCTATTGAGTTGTAAGTGATCTGAACGTTTCATGATGATAGCACTTTCCGAAGGGGGTCAAACCATGTTCCAAATGTCACCGGATCTGGTGTCAATTTAAAGAAATAGTCCAGTTACAACTTTGTGGGCTTATAACTTGGCTTCTGAATGTCCTAGAGAGATCAGGTTTGTTTTAGTATACTCCAATCAACAGCCCCTACAACCACAAAAAGGAATGGAGTCATTAGCACTTATGGTTTTTAAATGGCACCCAGAATTATGTTGCACGAAGCACAATTTCACATAATTCTGGGTTCATTTGTGTGAAAACAAGGTCCAATCAGGCTGAAACGTTACAGGAAGGTAGAATCTATTGAGTTGTAAGTGATCTGAATGTTTCAAGATGATAGCACTTTCCTAAGGGGGTCAAACCATGTCCCAAAGGTCACCGGATCTGGTGTCAATTTAAAGAAGTAGTCCAGTTACACATTTGTGGGCTTATAACTTGGCTTCTGAATGTCCTAGAGAGATCAGGTTTGTTTTAGTATACTCCAATCAACAGCCCCTACAACCACAAAAAGGAATGGAGTCATTAGCACTTATGGTTTTTAAATGGCACCCAGAATTATGTTGCACGAAGCACAATTTCACATCATTCTGGGTTCATTTGTGTGATGTAGCGTTATGGATTTATGCTCTTTTATGAAAGAGAAACCATGCTACGTATTAATTCGGAATATTAATTTTAATAAATCAATAACCAAATTTTATATTGTTCAGAAGACTCAAAGGTTGTTTTCATCCATAAACTGCCGATAATATCTGAGTGTCTGTGTTTCAGTTCAATGAGGAAACAAGTTTGAAGGATTAAAAGTTTTAATTCTTCAAATTAAACTAATGATTTTGAAAATTGACAAACAGGAAATAACAATCACATTGGCAACTTTGTGGGACAATCTTTTAACAGTTTATATGCTGTTCTTGCTCAAATAGACCTTCTGGTGAATTTATGAAGATTGAGAATGTTGTGACATGAATGCGTGTGTGAGTCTGATTTTGCTTCAAGAAGAAACAGGTGTCTGAGTGAAGTGATGGTTTGGATAAACTTAGGTCTTATCAGAGAACTGCATCAAACGCTAAAAACCGTGCTCTGTCTCACCGAACTCTTGTGGACCCTCTTTCGGATCCGGGCCGTGGAGGATGTTGTGGTTCATCCAGATGACACCGGCGGCTGACAGGAGACATAGGTGTCGAACGGAACCGGTCCAGAGTTGCCCTCGGTACACGTGGATGGTAGAGCGTTTTATCGATGCGCTTTCTTAAGTTAATTCACTCAGAAATCAAAAGACTCGGTAATGAGTCTTCGTTAGAAGTCGCGATTCAGCTATTCTGCCTGGCTTGGCAGAAACAGCGTGAAAGGGGGGAAGAACGAGCCAACAGGCTCTGCCCCCCCTTTGGTTTTCAGGTCTGTTCTCTCTCGTTGTCCAACACGAACTGAATCAAAAGACTGAAAACTTACCAAAAACCTTTCTCTTCTCAAAGCAAACGTGCGTCATCAAATGTGTCTGGAGTTTACTGTGAGCAGGTGTGTGTGGATGTGTGTGAATGTTTGTGCTTGAGTGTGTGTGAAGGTCAGTAACAAACATTCTCAACATTATTTAAGAATGGATTCATTAAACCATTATAATTACCCCAAAGCTAAATAGTCATTCATTTGATTAATCACATTTATAATGAGCAAAATGATAATGGTTACTTTAACATTAAAATCAAGAAAAAGAAGTTTAAACTTTATGTTTTGACTTGGTCTGGGTACAACTCATGTAAACACATCTTCTGGTAGACTGCAGGTGGCAGATGTTATGGTTTCCTCCCAGACTCGCTGGCGTTCAGGTCTTAATCTGTGGGTGAAAGTTCTCAGCGACCCAGCTTTGACACAGCTGAGTCCAACACCACCATTGTGACAGAAAACCCATATTTCCTCACGTTACAGTGAAAACAAGGTCCAATCCGGCTGAAACGTTACAGGAAGGTAGAATCTATTGAGTTGTAAGTGATCTGATCGTTTCATGATGATAGCACTTTCCTAAGGGGGTCAAACCATGTCCCAAAAGTCACCGTGCCTGGTGTCACTTTAAAGAAGCAGTCCAGTTACACCTTTGTGGGCTTATAACTTGGCATCTGAATGTCCTAGAGAGGTTAGGTTTGTTTCAGTGTTCTCCAATCAACAGCCCCTACAACCACAAAAAGGAATGGAGTCATTAGCACTTATGGTTTGTAAATGGCACCCAGAATTCTGTTGCACGAAAAAAAATTTCACATCATTCTGGGTTCATTTGTGTGAAAACAAGGTCCAATCAGGCTGAAACGTTACAGGAAGGTAGAATCTATTGAGTTGTAAGTGATCTGAACGTTTCATGATGATAGCACTTTCCTAAGGGGGTCAAACCATGTCCCAAAGGTCACCGGATCTGGTGTCAATTTAAAGAAGTAGTCCAGTTACACATTTGTGGGCTTATAACTTGGCTTCTGAATGTCCTAGAGAGATCAGGTTTGTTTTAATGTACTCCAATCAACAGCCCCTACAACCACAAAAAGGAATGGAGTCATTAGCACTTATGGTTTGTAAATGGCACCCAGAATTATGTTGCACGAAGCACAATTTCACATCATTCTGGGTCCATTTGTGTGAAAACAAGGTCCAATCAGGCTGAAACGCTACAAGATGGTAGAATCTATTGAGTTGTAAGTGATCTGAACGTTTCAAGATGATCGCACATTCCTATAGGGGGTAAAAGCATGTCCCAAAGGTCACCGGGCCTGGTGTCACTTTAAAGAAGTAGTCCAGTTACACCTTTGTGGTCTTATAACTTGGCTTCTGAATGTCCTAGAGAGATCAGGTTTGTTTTAGTATACTCCAATCAACAGCCCCTACAACCACAAAAAGGAATGGAGTCATTAGCACTTATGGTTTTTAAATGGCACCCAGGATTATGTTGCACGAAGCACAATTTCACATCATTCTGGGTTCATTTGTGTGAAAACAAGGTCCAATCAGGCTGAAACGTTACAGGAAGGTAGAATCTATTGAGTTGTAAGTGATCTGATCGTTTCATGATGATAGCACTTTCCTAAGGGGATCAAACCATGTCCCAAAAGTCACCGGGCCTGGTGTCACTTTAAAGAAGCAGTCCAGTTACACCTTTGTGGGCTCATAACTTGGCATCTGAATGTCCTAGAGAGGTTAGGTTTGTTTTAGTGTTCTCCAATCAACAGCCCCTACAACCACAAAAAGGAATGGAGTCATTAGCACTTATGGTTTGTAAATGGCACCCAGAATTATGTTGCACGAAGCAAAATTTCACATCATTCTGGGTTCATTTGTGTGAAAACAAGGTCCAATCAGGCTGAAACGTTACAGGAAGGTAGAATCTATTGAGTTGTAAGTGATCTGAACGTTTCATGATGATAGCACTTTCCTAAGGGGGTCAAACCATGTCCCAAAGGTCACCGGATCTGGTGTCAATTTAAAGAAGTAGTCCAGTTACACATTTGTGGGCTTATAACTTGGCTTCTGAATGTCCTAGAGAGATCAGGTTTGTTTTAATGTACTCCAATCAACAGCCCCTACAACCACAAAAAGGAATGGAGTCATTAGCACTTATGGTTTATAAATGGCACCCAGAATTATGTTGCACGAAGCACAATTTCACATCATTCTGGGTCCATTTGTGTGAAAACAAGGTCCAATCAGGCTGAAACGCTACAAGATGGTAGAATCTATTGAGTTGTAAGTGATCTGAACGTTTCAAGATGATCGCATATTCCTATAGGGGGTAAAAGCATGTCCCAAAGGTCACCGGGCCTGGTGTCACTTTAAAGACGTAGTCCAGTTACACCTTTTTGGGCTTATAACTTGGCTTCTGAATGTCCTAGAGAGGTTAGGTTTGTTTTAGTGTACTCCAATCAACAGCCCCTACAACCTCAAAAAGGAATGCAGTCATTAGCACTTATGGTTTTTAAATGGCACCCAGAATTATGTTGCACGAAGAACAATTTCACATCATTCTGGGCTCATTTGTGTGAAAACAAGGTCCAATCAGGCTGAAATGTTACAGGAAGGTAGAATCTATTGAGTTGTAAGTGATCTGAACGTTTCATGATGATAGCACTTTCCTAAGGGGGTCAAACCATGTCCCAAAGGTCAACGGATATGGTGTCAATTTAAAGAAGTAGTCCAGTTACACCTTTGTGGGCTTATAATTTGGCTTCTGAATGTCCTAGAGAGATCAGGTTTGTTTTAGTATACTCCAATCAACAGCCCCTACAACCACAAAAAGGAATGGAGTCATTAGCACTTATGGTTTGTAAATGGCACCCAGAATTATGTTGCACGAAGCACAATTTCACATCATTCTGGGTTCATTTGTGTGAAAACAAGGTCCAATCAGGCTGAAATGTTACAGGAAGGTAGAATCTATTGAGTTGTAAGTGATCTGAACGTTTCATGATGATAGCACTTTCCTAAGGGGGTCAAACCATGTCCCAAAGGTCACCGGGCCTGGTGTCACTTTAAAGAAGTAGTCCAGTTACACCTTTGAGGCCTCATAACTTGGCTTCTGAATGTCCTAGAGAGATCAGGTTTGTTTTAATGTACTCCAATCAACAGCCCCTACAACCACAAAAAGGAATGGAGTCATTAGCACTTATGGATTTTAAATGGCACCCAGAATTATGTTGCACGAAGCACAATTTCACATCATTCTGGGTTCATTTGTGTGAAAACAAGGTCCAATCAGGCTGAAACGTTACAGGAAGGTAGAATCTATTGAGTTGTAAGTGATCTGATCGTTTCATGATGATAGCACTTTCCTAAGGGGTCAAACCATGTCCCAAAGGTCACCGGGCCTGGTGTCACTTTAAAGAAGCAGTCCAGTTACACCTTTGTGGGCTTATAACTTGGCTTCTGAATGTCCTAGAGAGGTTAGGTTTGTTTTAGTGTTCTCCAATCAACAGCCCCTACAACCACAAAAAGGAATGGAGTCATTAGCACTTATGGTTTGTAAATGGCACCCAGAATTATGTTGCACGAAGCACAATTTCACATCATTCTGGGTTCATTTGTGTGAAAACAAGGTCCAATCAGGCTGAAACGTTACAGGAAGGTAGAATCTATTGAGTTGTAAGTGATCTGAACGTTTCATGATGATAGCACTTTCCTAAGGGGGTCAAACCATGTCCCAAAGGTCACCGGATCTGGTGTCAATTTAAAGAAGTAGTCCAGTTACACATTTGTGGGCTTATAACTTGGCTTCTGAATGTCCTAGAGAGATCAGGTTTGTTTTAATGTACTCCAATCAACAGCCCCTACAACCACAAAAAGGAATGGAGTCATTAGCACTTATGGTTTGTAAATGGCACCCAGAATTATGTTGCACGAAACACAATTTCACATCATTCTGGGTCCATTTGTGTGAAAACAAGGTCCAATCAGGCTGAAACGCTACAAGAAGGTAGAATCTATTGAGTTGTAAGTGATCTGAACGTTTCATGATGATAGCACTTTCCTAAGGGGGTCAAACCATGTCCCAAAGGTCAACAGATCTGGTGTCAATTTAAAGAAGTAGTCCAGTTACACCTTTGTGGGCTTATAATTTGGCTTCTGAATGTCCTAGAGAGATCAGGTTTGTTTTAGTATACTCCAATCAACAGCCCCTACAACCACAAAAAGGAATGGCGTCATTAGCATTATGGTTTGTAAATGGCACCCAGAATTATGTTGCACGAAGCACAATTTCACATCATTCTGGGTTCATTTGTGTGAAAACAAGGTCCAATCAGGCTGAAACGTTACAGGAAGGTAGAATGTATTGAGTTGTAAGTGATCTGAACGTTTCATGATGATAGCACTTTCCTAAGGGGGTCAAACCATGTCCCAAAGGTCACCGGATCTGGTGTCAATTTAAAGAAGTAGTCCAGTTACACATTTGTGGGCTTATAACTTGGCTTCTGAATGTCCTAGAGAGATCAGGTTTGTTTTAATGTACTCCAATCAACAGCCCCTACAACCACAAAAAGGAATGGAGTCATTAGCACTTATGGTTTGTAAATGGCACCCAGAATTATGTTGCACGAAGCACAATTTCACATCATTCTGGGTCCATTTGTGTGAAAACAAGGTCCAATCAGGCTGAAACGCTACAAGAAGGTAGAATCTATTGAGTTGTAAGTGATCTGAACGTTTCAAGATGATCGCACATTCCTATAGGGGGTAAAACCATGTCCCAAAGGTCAACGGATCTGGTGTCAATTTAAAGTAGTCCAGTTACACCTTTGTGGGCTTATAATTTGGCTTCTGAATGTCCTAGAGAGATCAGGTTTGTTTTAGTATACTCCAATCAACAGCCCCTACAACCACAAAAAGGAATGGAGTCATTAGCACTTATGGTTTTTAAATGGCACCCAGAATTATGTTGCACGAATCACAATTTCACATCATTCTGGGTTCATTTGTGTGAAAACAAGGTCCAATCAGGCTGAAACGTTACAGGAAGGTAGAATCTATTGAGTTGTAAGTGATCTGAACGTTTCATCATGATAGCACTTTCCTAAGGGGGTCAAACCATGTCCCAAAGGTCACCGGATCTGGTGTCAATTTAAAGAAGTAGTCCAGTTACACATTTGTGGGCTTATAACTTGGCTTCTGAATGTCCTAGAGAGATCAGGTTTGTTTTAATGTACTCCAATCAACAGCCCCTACAACCACAAAAAGGAATGGAGTCATTAGCACTTATGGTTTGTAAATGGCACCCAGAATTATGTTGCATGAAGCACAATTTCACATCATTCTGGGTTCATTTGTGTGAAAACAAGGTCCAACCAGGCTGAAACGCTACAAGAAGGTAGAATCTATTGAGATGTAAGTGATCTGAACGTTTCAAGATGACCGCACATTCCTATAGGGGGTAAAACCATGTCCCAAAGGTCACCGGGCCTGGTGTCACTTTACAGAAGTAGTCCAGTTACACCTTTGTGGGCTTATAACTTGGCTTCTGAATGTCCTAGAGAGGTTAGGTTTGTTTTAGTGTACTCCAATCAACAGCCCCTACAACCACAAAAAGGAATGGAGTCATTAGCACTTATGGTTTTTAAATGGCACCCAGAATTATGCTGCACTAAGCACAATTTCACATCATTCTGGGTTCATTTGTGTGAAAACAAGGTCCAATTGGGCTGAAACGTTACAGGAAGGTAGAATCTATTGAGTTGTAAGTGATCTGAACGTTTCATGATGATAGCACTTTCCTAAGGGGGTCAAACCATGTCCCAAAGGTCACTGGATCTGGTGTCAATTTAAAGAAGTAGTCCAGTTACACATTTGTGGGCTTATAACTTGGCTTCTGAATGTCCTAGAGAGATCAGGTTTGTTTTAATGTACTCCAATCAACAGCCCCTACAACCACAAAAAGGAATGGAGTCATTAGCACTTATGGTTTGTAAATGGCACCCAGAATTATGTTGCATGAAGCACAATTTCACATCATTCTGGGTTCATTTGTGTGAAAACAAGGTCCAACCAGGCTGAAACGCTACAAGAAGGTAGAATCTATTGAGATGTAAGTGATCTGAACGTTTCAAGATGACCGCACATTCCTATAGGGGGTAAAACCATGTCCCAAAGGTCACCGGGCCTGGTGTCACTTTACAGAAGTAGTCCAGTTACACCTTTGTGGGCTTATAACTTGGCTTCTGAATGTCCTAGAGAGGTTAGGTTTGTTTTAGTGTACTCCAATCAACAGCCCCTACAACCACAAAAAGGAATGGAGTCATTAGCACTTATGGTTTTTAAATGGCACCCAGAATTATGCTGCACTAAGCACAATTTCACATCATTCTGGGTTCATTTGTGTGAAAACAAGGTCCAATTGGGCTGAAACGTTACAGGAAGGTAGAATCTATTGAGTTGTAAGTGATCTGAACGTTTCATGATGATAGCACTTTCCTAAGGGGGTCAAACCATGTCCCAAAGGTCACTGGATCTGTGTCAATTTAAAGAAGTAGTCCAGTTACACATTTGTGGGCTTATAACTTGGCTTCTGAATGTCCTAGAGAGATCAGGTTTGTTTAGTATACTCCAATCAACAGCCCCTACAACCACAAAAAGGAATGGAGTCATTAGCACTTATGGTTTGTAAATGGCACCCAGAATTATGTTGCATGAAGCACAATTTCACATCATTCTGGGTTCATTTGTGTGAAAACAAGGTCCAATCAGGCTGAAACGTTACAGGAAGGTAGAATCTATTGAGTTGTAAGTGATCTGAACGTTTCATGATGATAGCACTTTCCTAAGGGGGTCAAACCATGTCCCAAAGGTCACCGGATCTGGTGTCAATTTAAAGAAGTAGTCCAGTTACACCTTTGTGGGCTTATAACTTGGCTTCTGAATGTCCTAGAGAGATCAGGTTTGTTTTAATGTACTCCAATCAACACCCCCTATAACCACAAAAAGGAATGGAGTCATTAGCACTTATGGTTTGTAAATGGCACCCAGAATTATGTTGCACGAAGCACAATTTCACATCATTCTGGGTCCATTTGTGTGAAAACAAGGTCCAATCAGGCTGAAACGCTACAAGAAGGTAGAATCTATTGAGTTGTAAGTGATCTGAACGTTTCAAGATGACCGCACATTCCTATAGGGGGTAAAACCATGTCTCAAAGGTCACCGGGCCTGGTGTCACTTTACAGAAGTAGTCCAGTTACACCTTTGTGGGCTTATAACTTGGCTTCTGAATGTCCGAGAGAGGTTAGGTTTGTTTTAGTGTACTCCAATCAACAGCCCCTACAACCACAAAACGGAATGGAGTCATTAGCACTTATGGTTTTTAAATGGCACCCAGAATTATGCTGCACTAAGCACAATTTCACATCATTCTGGGTTCATTTGTGTGAAAACAAGGTCCAATCAGGCTGAAACGTTACAGGAAGGTAGAATCTATTGAGTTGTAATTGATCTGAACGTTTCATCATGATAGCACTTTCCTAAGGGGGTCAAACCATGTCCCAAAGGTCACCGGATCTGGTGTCAATTTAAAGAAGTAGTCCAGTTACACATTTGTGGGCTTATAACTTGGCTTCTGAATGTCCTAGAGAGATCAGGTTTGTTTTAGTATACTCCAATCAACAGCCCCTACAAACACAAAAAGGAATGGAGTCATTAGCACTTATAGATTTTAAATGGCACCCAGAATTATGTTGCACGAAGCACAATTTCACATCATTCTGGGTTCATTTGTGTGAAAACAAGGTCCAATCAGGCTGAAACGTTACAGGAAGGTAGAATCTATTGAGTTGTAAGTGATCTGATCGTTTCATGATGATAGCACTTTCCTAAGGGGGTCAAACCATGTCCCAAAGGTCACCGGGCCTGGTGTCACTTTAAAGAAGCAGTCCAGTTACACCTTTGTGGGCTTATAACTTGGCTTCTGAATGTCCTAGAGAGGTTAGTTTTGTTTTAGTATTCTCCAATCAACAGCCCCTACAACCACAAAAAGGAATGGAGTCATTAGCACTTATGGTTTGTAAATGGCACCCAGAATTATGTTGCACGAAGCACAATTTCACATCATTCTGGGTTCAGTTGTGTGAAAACAAGGTCCAATCAGGCTGAAACGTTACAGGAAGGTAGAATCTATTGAGTTGTAAGTGATCTGAACGTTTCATGATGATAGCACTTTCCTAAGGTGGTCAAACCATGTCCCAAAGGTCACCGGATCTGGTGTCAATTTAAAGAAGTAGTCCAGTTACACATTTGTGGGCTTATAACTTGGCTTCTGAATGTCCTAGAGAGATCAGGTTTGTTTTAATGTACTCCAATCAACAGCCCCTACAACCACAAAAAGGAATGGAGTCATTAGCACTTATGGTTTGTAAATGGCACCCAGAATTATGTTGCACGAAGCACAATTTCACATCATTCTGGGTCCATTTGTGTGAAAACAAGGTCCAATTAGGCTGAAACGCCACAAGAAGGTAGAATCTATTGAGTTGTAAGTGATCTGAACGTTTCAAGATGATTGCACATTCCTATAGGGGGTAAAACCATGTCCCAAAGGTCACCGGGCCTGGTGTCACTTTAAAGAAGTAGTCCAGTTACACCTTTGTGGGCTTATAACTTGGCTTCTGAATGTACTAGAGAGGTTAGGTTTGTTTTAGTGTACTCCAATCAACAGCCCCTACAACCTCAAAAAGGAATGGAGTCATTAGCACTTATGGTTTTTAAATGGCACCCAGAATTATGTTGCACGAAGCACAATTTCACATCATTCTGGGTTCATTTGTGTGAAAACAAGGTCCAACCAGGCTGAAACGCTACAAGAAGGTAGAATCTATTGAGATGTAAGTGATCTGAACGTTTCAAGATGACAGCACATTCCTATAGGGGGTAAAACCATGTCCCAAAGGTCACCGGGCCTGGTGTCACTTTACAGAAGTAGTCCAGTTACACCTTTGTGGGCTTATAACTTGGCTTCTGAATGTCCTAGAGAGGTTAGGTTTGTTTTAGTGTACTCCAATCAACAGCCCCTACAACCACAAAAAGGAATGGAGTCATTAGCACTTATGGTTTTTAAATGGCACCCAGAATTATGCTGCACTAAGCACAATTTCACATCATTCTGGGTTCATTTGTGTGAAAACAAGGTCCAATTGGGCTGAAACGTTACAGGAAGGTAGAATCTATTGAGTTGTAAGTGATCTGAACGTTTCATGATGATAGCACTTTCCTAAGGGGGTCAAACCATGTCCCAAAGGTCACTGGATCTGGTGTCAATTTAAAGAAGTAGTCCAGTTACACATTTGTGGGCTTATAACTTGGCTTCTGAATGTCCTAGAGAGATCAGGTTTGTTTTAATGTACTCCAATCAACAGCCCCTACAACCACAAAAAGGAATGGAGTCATTAGCACTTATGGTTTGTAAATGGCACCCAGAATTATGTTGCATGAAGCACAATTTCACATCATTCTGGGTTCATTTGTGTGAAAACAAGGTCCAACCAGGCTGAAACGCTACAAGAAGGTAGAATCTATTGAGATGTAAGTGATCTGAACGTTTCAAGATGACCGCACATTCCTATAGGGGGTAAAACCATGTCCCAAAGGTCACCGGGCCTGGTGTCACTTTACAGAAGTAGTCCAGTTACACCTTTGTGGGCTTATAACTTGGCTTCTGAATGTCCTAGAGAGGTTAGGTTTGTTTTAGTGTACTCCAATCAACAGCCCCTACAACCACAAAAAGGAATGGAGTCATTAGCACTTATGGTTTTTAAATGGCACCCAGAATTATGCTGCACTAAGCACAATTTCACATCATTCTGGGTTCATTTGTGTGAAAACAAGGTCCAATTGGGCTGAAACGTTACAGGAAGGTAGAATCTATTGAGTTGTAAGTGATCTGAACGTTTCATGATGATAGCACTTTCCTAAGGGGGTCAAACCATGTCCCAAAGGTCACTGGATCTGGTGTCAATTTAAAGAAGTAGTCCAGTTACACATTTGTGGGCTTATAACTTGGCTTCTGAATGTCCTAGAGAGATCAGGTTTGTTTAGTATACTCCAATCAACAGCCCCTACAACCACAAAAAGGAATGGAGTCATTAGCACTTATGGTTTGTAAATGGCACCCAGAATTATGTTGCATGAAGCACAATTTCACATCATTCTGGGTTCATTTGTGTGAAAACAAGGTCCAATCAGGCTGAAACGTTACAGGAAGGTAGAATCTATTGAGTTGTAAGTGATCTGAACGTTTCATGATGATAGCACTTTCCTAAGGGGGTCAAACCATGTCCCAAAGGTCACCGGATCTGGTGTCAATTTAAAGAAGTAGTCCAGTTACACCTTTGTGGGCTTATAACTTGGCTTCTGAATGTCCTAGAGAGATCAGGTTTGTTTTAATGTACTCCAATCAACACCCCCTATAACCACAAAAAGGAATGGAGTCATTAGCACTTATGGTTTGTAAATGGCACCCAGAATTATGTTGCACGAAGCACAATTTCACATCATTCTGGGTCCATTTGTGTGAAAACAAGGTCCAATCAGGCTGAAACGCTACAAGAAGGTAGAATCTATTGAGTTGTAAGTGATCTGAACGTTTCAAGATGACCGCACATTCCTATAGGGGGTCAAACCATGTCCCAAAGGTCACCGGATCTGGTGTCAATTTAAAGAAGTAGTCCAGTTACACATTTGTGGGCTTATAACTTGGCTTCTGAATGTCCTAGAGAGATCAGGTTTGTTTTAGTATACTCCAATCAACAGCCCCTACAAACACAAAAAGGAATGGAGTCATTAGCACTTATAGATTTTAAATGGCACCCAGAATTATGTTGCACGAAGCACAATTTCACATCATTCTGGGTTCATTTGTGTGAAAACAAGGTCCAATCAGGCTGAAACGTTACAGGAAGGTAGAATCTATTGAGTTGTAAGTGATCTGATCGTTTCATGATGATAGCACTTTCCTAAGGGGGTCAAACCATGTCCCAAAGGTCACCGGGCCTGGTGTCACTTTAAAGAAGCAGTCCAGTTACACCTTTGTGGGCTTATAACTTGGCTTCTGAATGTCCTAGAGAGGTTAGTTTTGTTTTAGTATTCTCCAATCAACAGCCCCTACAACCACAAAAAGGAATGGAGTCATTAGCACTTATAGTTTGTAAATGGCACCCAGAATTATGTTGCACGAAGCACAATTTCACATCATTCTGGGTTCAGTTGTGTGAAAACAAGGTCCAATCAGGCTGAAACGCTACAAGAAGGTAGAATCTATTGAGTTGTAAGTGATCTGAACGTTTCAAGATGACCGCAAATTCCTATAGGGGGTAAAACCATGTCCCAAAGGTCACCGGGCCTGGTGTCACTTTACAGAAGTAGTCCAGTTACACCTTTGTGGGCTTATAACTTGGCTTCTGAATGTCCTAGAGAGGTTAGGTTTGTTTTATTGTACTCCAATCAACAGCCCCTACAACCACAAAACGGAATGGAGTCATTAGCACTTATGGTTTTTAAATGGCACCCAGAATTATGCTGCACTAAGCACAATTTCACATCATTCTGGGTTCATTTGTGTGAAAACAAGGTCCAATCAGGCTGAAACGTTACAGGAAGGTAGAATCTATTGAGTTGTAATTGATCTGAACGTTTCATCATGATAGCACTTTCCTAAGGGGGTCAAACCATGTCCCAAAGGTCACCGGATCTGGTGTCAATTTAAAGAAGTAGTCCAGTTACACATTTGTGGGCTTATAACTTGGCTTCTGAATGTCCTAGAGAGATCAGGTTTGTTTTAGTATACTCCAATCAACAGCCCCTACAAACACAAAAAGGAATGGAGTCATTAGCACTTATAGATTTTAAATGGCACCCAGAATTATGTTGCACGAAGCACAATTTCACATCATTCTGGGTTCATTTGTGTGAAAACAAGGTCCAATCAGGCTGAAACGTTACAGGAAGGTAGAATCTATTGAGTTGTAAGTGATCTGATCGTTTCATGATGATAGCACTTTCCTAAGGGGGTCAAACCATGTCCCAAAGGTCACCGGGCCTGGTGTCACTTTAAAGAAGCAGTCCAGTTACACCTTTGTGGGCTTATAACTTGGCTTCTGAATGTCCTAGAGAGGTTAGTTTTGTTTTAGTGTTCTCCAATCAACAGCCCCTACAACCACAAAAAGGAATGGAGTCATTAGCACTTATGGTTTGTAAATGGCACCCAGAATTATGTTGCACGAAGCACAATTTCACATCATTCTGGGTTCATTTGTGTGAAAACAAGGTCCAATCAGGCTGAAACGTTACAGGAAGGTAGAATCTATTGAGTTGTAAGTGATCTGAACGTTTCATGATGATAGCACTTTCCTAAGGGGGTCAAACCATGTCCCAAAGGTCACCGGATCTGGTGTCAATTTAAAGAAGTAGTCCAGTTACACATTTGTGGGCTTATAACTTGGCTTCTGAATGTCCTAGAGAGATCAGGTTTGTTTTAATGTACTCCAATCAACAGCCCCTACAACCACAAAAAGGAATGGAGTCATTAGCACTTATGGTTTGTAAATGGCACCCAGAATTATGTTGCACGAAGCACAATTTCACATCATTCTGGGTCCATTTGTGTGAAAACAAGGTCCAATCAGGCTGAAAAGCCACAAGAAGGTAGAATCTATTGAGTTGTAAGTGATCTGAACGTTTCAAGAATATTGCACATTCCTATAGGGGGTAAAACCATGTCCCAAAGGTCACCGGGCCTGGTGTCACTTTAAAGAAGTAGTCCAGTTACACATTTGTGGGCTTATAACTTGGCTTCTGAATGTACTAGAGAGGTTAGGTTTGTTTTAGTGTACTCCAATCAACAGCCCCTACAACCTCAAAAAGGAATGGAGTCATTAGCACTTATGGTTTTTAAATGGCACCCAGAATTATGTTGCACGAAGCACAATTTCACATCATTCTGGGTTCATTTGTGTGAAAACAAGGTACAAACAGGCTGAAATGTTACAGGAAGGTAGAATCTATTGAGTTGTAAGTGATCTGAACGTTTCATGATGATAGCACTTTCCTAAGGGGGTCAAACCATGTCCCAAAGGTCAACGGATCTGGTGTCAATTTAAAGAAGTAGTCCAGTTACACCTTTGTGGGCTTATAATTTGGCTTCTGAATGTCCTAGAGAGATCAGGTTTGTTTTAGTATACTCCAGTCAACAGCCCCTACAACCACAAAAAGGAATGGAGTCATTAGCACTTATGGTTTTTAAATGGCACCCAGAATTATGTTGCACGAAGCACAATTTCACATCATTCTGGGTTCATTTGTGTGAAAACAAGGCCCAGTCAGGCTGAAACGTTACAGGAAGGTAGAATCTATTGAGTTGTAAGTGATCTGAACATTTCATGATGATAGCACTTTCCTAAGGGGGTCAAACCATGTCCCAAAGGTCACCGGGCCTGGTGTCACTTTAAAGAAGTAGTCCAGTTTCACCTTTGTGGGCTTATAACTTGGCTTCTGAATGTCCTAGAGAGATCAGGTTTGTTTTAATGTACTCCAATCAACACCCCCTATAACCACAAAAAGGAATGGAGTCATTAGCACTTATGGTTTTTAAATGGCACCCAGAATTATGTTGCACAAAGCACAATTTCACATCATTCTGGGTTCATTTGTGTGCAAACAAGGTCCAATCAGGCTGAAACGTTACAGGAAGGTAGAATCTATTGAGTTGTAAGTGATCTGATCGTTTCATGATGATAGCACTTTCCTAAGGGGGTCAAACCATGTCCCAAAGGTCACCGGGCCTGGTGTCACTTTAAAGAAGCAGTCCAGTTACACCTTTGTGGGCTTATAACTTGGCTTCTGAATGTCCTAGAGAGGTTAGGTTTGTTTTAGTGTTCTCCAATCAACAGCCCCTACAACCACAAAAAGGAATGGAGTCATTAGCACTTATGGTTTGTAAATGGCACCCAGAATTATGTTGCACGAAGCACAATTTCACATCATTCTGGGTCCATTTGTGTGAAAACAAGGTCCAGTCAGGCTGAAACGCTACAAGAAGGTAGAATCTATTGAGTTGTAAGTGATCTGAACGTTTCAAGATGATCGCACATTCCTATAGGGGGTAAAACCATGTCCCAAAGGTCAACGGATCTGGTGTCAATTTAAAGTAGTCCAGTTACACCTTTGTGGGCTTATATTTTGGCTTCTGAATGTCCTAGAGAGGTCAGGTTTGTTTTAGTGTACTCCAATCAACAGCCCCTACAACCACAAAAAGGAATGGAGTCATTAGCACTTATGGTTTGTAAATGGCACCCAGAATTATGTTGCACGAAGCACAATTTCACATCATTCTGGGTTCATTTGTGTGAAAACAAGGTCCAATCAGGCTGAAACGTTACAGGAAGGTAGAATCTATTGAGCTGTAAGTGATCTGAACGTTTCATGATGATAGCACTTTCCTAAGGGGGTCAAACCATGTCCCAAAGGTCACCGGGCCTGGTGTCACTTTAAAGAAGTAGTCCAGTTACACCTTTGTGGGCTTATAACTTGGCTTCTGAATGTCCTAGAGAGATCAGGTTTGTTTTTTTTAATGTACTCCAATCAACAGCCCCTACAACCACAAAAAGGAATGGAGTCATTAGCACTTATGGTTTGTAAATCGCACCCAGAATTATGTTGCATGAAGCAAAATTTCACATCATTCTGGGTCCATTTGTGTGAAAACAAGGTCCAATCAGGCTGAAACGCTACAAGAAGGTAGAATCTATTGAGTTGTAAGTGATCTGAACGTTTCAAGATGACCGCACATTCCTATAGGGGGTAAAACCATGTCCCAATGGTCACCGGGCCTGGTGTCACTTTACACAAGTAGTCCAGTTACACCTTTGTGGGCTTATAACTTGGCTTCTGAATGTCCTAGAGAGGTTAGGTTAGTTTTAGTGTACTCCAATCAACAGCCCCTACATCCAAAAAAAGGAATGGAGTCATTAGCACTTATGGTTTTTAAATGGCACCCAGAATTATGCTGCACTAAGCACAATTTCACATCATTCTGGCTTCATTTGTGTGAAAACAAGGTCCAATCAGGCTGAAACGTTACAGGAAGGTAGAATCTATTGAGCTGTAAGTGATCTGAACGTTTCATGATGATAGCACTTTCCTAAGGGGGTCAAACCATGTCCCAAAGGTCACCGGGCCTGGTGTCACTTTAAAGAAGTAGTCCAGTTACACCTTTGTGGGCTTATAACTTGGCTTCTGAATGTCCTAGAGAGATCAGGTTTGTTTTTTTTAATGTACTCCAATCAACAGCCCCTACAACCACAAAAAGGAATGGAGTCATTAGCACTTATGGTTTGTAAATGGCACCCAGAATTATGTTGCATGAAGCAAAATTTCACATCATTCTGGGTCCATTTGTGTGAAAACAAGGTCCAATCAGGCTGAAACGCTACAAGAAGGTAGAATCTATTGAGTTGTAAGTGATCTGAACGTTTCAAGATGACCGCACATTCCTATAGGGGGTAAAACCATGTCCCAATGGTCACCGGGCCTGGTGTCACTTTACAGAAGTAGTCCAGTTACACCTTTGTGGGCTTATAACTTGGCTTCTGAATGTCCTAGAGAGGTTAGGTTAGTTTTAGTGTACTCCAATCAACAGCCCCTACATCCAAAAAAAGGAATGGAGTCATTAGCACTTATGGTTTTTAAATGGCACCCAGAATTATGCTGCACTAAGCACAATTTCACATCATTCTGGGTTCATTTGTGTGAAAACAAGGTCCAATCAGGCTGAAACGTTACAGGAAGGTAGAATCTATTGAGTTGTAAGTGATCTGAACGTTTCATGAAGATAGCACTTTCCTAAGGGGGTCAAACCATGTCCCAAAGGTCACCAGATCTGGTGTCAATTTAAATAAGTAGTCCAGTTACACATTTGTGGGCTTATAACTTGGCTTCTGAATGTCCTAGAGAGATCAGGTTTGTTTTAATGTACTCCAACCAACAGCCCCTACAACCACAAAAAGGAATGGAGTCATTAGCACTTATGGTTTGTAAATGCCACCCAGAATTATGTTGCACGATGCACAATTTCACATCATTCTGGGTTCATTTGTGTGAAAACAAGGTCCAATCAGGCTGAAACGTTACAGGAAGGTAGAATCTATTGAGTTGTAAGTGATCTGAACGTTTCATGATGATAGCACTTTCCTAAGGGGGTCAAACCATGTCCCAAAGGTCACCGGGCCTGGTGTCACTTTAAAGAAGTAGTCCAGTTACACCTTTGTGGGCTTATAACTTGGCTTCTGAATGTCCTAGAGAGGTTAGGTTTGTTTTTATGTATCCAATCAACAGCCCCTACAACCACAAAAAGGAATGGAGTCATTAGCACTTAAGGTTTGTAAATGGCACCCAGAATTATGTTGCACGAAGCACAATTTCACATCATTCTGGGTCCATTTGTGTGAAAACAAGGTCCAATCAGGCTGAAACGCTACAAGAAGGTAGAATCTATTGAGTTGTAAGTGATCTGAACGTTTCAAGATGATCGCACATTCCTATAGGGGGTAAAACCATGTCCCAAAGGTCACCGGGCCTGGTGTCACTTTAAAGAAGTAGTCCAGTTGCACCTTTGAGGGCTTATAACTTGGCTTCTGAATGTCCTAGAGAGATCAGGTTTGTTTTAGTGTACTCAAATCAACAGCCCCTACAACCTCAAAAAGGAATGGAGTCATTAGCACTTATGGTTTTTAAATGACACCCAGAATTATGTTGCACGAAGCACAATTTCACATCATTCTGGGTTCATTTGTGTGAAAACAAGGTCCAATCAGGCTGAAATGTTACAGGAAGGTAGAATCTATTGAGTTGTAAGTGATCTGAACGTTTCAAGATGATCGCACATTCCTGTAGGGGGTAAAACCATGTCCCAAAGGTCACCGGGCCTGGTGTCACTTTAAAGAAGTAGTCCAGTTACACCTTTGAGGGCTTATAACTTGACTTCTGAATGTCCTAGAGAGATCAGGTTTGTATTATTGTACTCCAATCAACAGCCCCTACAACCTCAAAAAGGAATGGAGTCAGAAGCACTTATGGTTTTTAAATGGCACCCAGAATTATGTTGCACGAATCACAATTTCACATCATTCTGGGTTCATTTGTGTGAAAACAAGGTCCAATCAGGCTGAAATGTTACAGGAAAGTAGAATCTATTGAGTTGTAAGTGATCTGAACGTTTCATGATGATAGCACTTTCCTAAGGGGGTCAAACCATGTCCCAAAGGTCACCGGATCTGGTGTCAATTTAAAGAAGTAGTCCAGTTACACCTTTGTGGGCTTATAACTTGGCTTCTGAATGTCCTAGAGAGATCAGGTTTGTTTTAGTATACTCCAATCAACAGCCCCTACAACCACAAAAAGTAATGGAGTCATTAGCACTTATAGTTTGTAAATTGCACCCATAATTATGTTGCACGAAGCACAATTTCACATCATTCTGGGTTCATTTGTGTGAAAACAAGGTCCAATCAGGCTGAAACGTTACAGGAAGGTAGAATCTATTGAGTTGTAAGTGATCTGAACGTTTCATGATGATAGCACTTTCCTAAGGGGGTCAAACCATGTCCCAAAGGTCACCGGATCTGGTGTCAATTTAAAGTAGTAGTCCAGTTACACATTTGTGGGCTTATAACTTGGCTTCTGAATGTCCTAGAGAGATCAGGTTTGTTTTAGTGTACTCCAATCAACATCCCCTACAACCTCAAAAAGGAATGGAGTAATTAGCACTTATGGTTTTTAAATGGCACCCAGAATTATGCTGCACGAAGCACAATTTCACATCATTCTGGGTTCATTTGTGTGAAAACAAGGTCCAATCAGGCTGAAACGTTACAGGAAGGTAGAATCTATTGAGTTGTAAGGGATCTGAACGTTTCATGATGATAGCACTTTCCTAAGGGGGTCAAACCATGTCCCAAAGGTCACCGGATCTGGTGTCAATTTAAAGAAGTAGTCCAGTTACACATTTGTGGGCTTATAACTTGGCTTCTGAATGTCCTAGAGAGATCAGGTTTGTTTTAATGTACTCCAACCAAAAGCCCCTACAACCACAAAAAGGAATGGAGTCATTAGCACTTATGGTTTGTAAATGGCACCCAGAATTATGTTGCACGAAGCACAATTTCACATCATTCTGGGTCCATTTGTGTGAAAACAAGGTCCAATAAGGCTGAAACGTTACAAGAAGGTAGAATCTATTGAGTTGTAAGTGATCTGAACGTTTCATGATGATCGCACATTCCTATAGGGGGTCAAACCATATCCCAAAGGTCACCGGGCATGGTGTCACTTTAAAGAAGTAGTCCAGTTACACCTTTGAGGGCTTATAACTTGGCTTCGTAATATCCTAGAGAGATCAGGTTTGTTTTAATGTACTCCAATCAACAGCCCCTACAACCACAAAAAGGAATGGAGTCATTAGCACTTATGGTTTGTAAATGGCACCCAGAATTATGTTGCACGAAGCACAATTTCACATCATTCTGGGTTCATTTGTGTGAAAACAAGGTCCAATCAGGCTGAAACGTTACAGGAAGGTAGAATCTATTGAATTGTAAGTGATCTGAACGTTTCATGATGATAGCACTTTCCTCAGGGGGTCAAACCATGTCCCAAAGGTCACCGGATCTGGTGTCAATTTAAAGAAGTAGTCCAGTTACACATTTGTGGGCTTATAACTTGGCTTCTGAATGTCCTAGAGAGATCAGGTTTGTTTTAGTGTACTCCAATCAACATCCCCTACAACCTCAAAAGGGAATGGAGTCATTAGCACTTATGGTTTTTAAATGGCACCCAGAATTATGCTGCACTAAGCACAATTTCACATCATTCTGGGTTCATTTGTGTGAAAACAAGGTCCAATCAGGCTGAAACGTTACAGGAAGGTAGAATCTATTGAGTTGTAAGTGATCTGAATGTTTCATCATGATAGCACTTTCCTAAGGGGGTCATACCATGTCCCAAAGGTCACCGGATCTGGTGTCAATTTAAAGAAGTAGTCCAGTTACACATTTGTGGGCTTATAACTTGGCTTCTGAATGTCCTAGAGAGATCAGGTTTGTTTTAGTGTACTCCAATCAACATCCCCTACAACCTCAAAAGGGAATGGAGTCATTAGCACTTATGGTTTGTAAATGGCACCCAGAATTATGTTGCACGAAGCACAATTTCACATCATTCTGGGTTCCTTTGTGTGAAAACAAGGTCCAATCAGGCTGAAACGTTACAGGAAGGTAGAATATATTGAGTTGTGGGTGATCTGAACGTTTCATGATGATAGCACTTTCCTAAGGGGGTCAATCCATGTCCCAAAGGTCACCGGATCTGGTGTCAATTTAAAGTAGTAGTCCAGTTACACATTTGTGGGCTTATAACTTGGCTTCTGAATGTCCTAGAGAGATCAGGTTTGTTTTAGTGTACTCCAATCAACATCCCCTACAACCTCAAAAAGGAATGGAGTCATTAGCACTTATGGTTTGTAAATGGCACCCATAATTATGTTGCACGAAGCACAATTTCACATCATACTGGGTCCATTTGTGTGAAAACAAGGTCCAATAAGGCTGAAACGTTACAAGAAGGTAGAATCTATTGAGTTGTAAGTGATCTGAACGTTTCATGATGATCGCACATTCCTATAGGGGGTCAAACCATGTCCCAAAGGTCACCGGGCCTGGTGTCACTTTAAAGAAGTAGTCCAGTTACACCTTTGAGGGCTTATAACTTGGCTTCTGAATATCCTAGAGAGATCAGGTTTGTTTTAATGTACTCCAATCAACAGCCCCTACAACCTCAAAAAGGAATGGAGTCATTAGCACTTATGGTTTTTAAATAAGACCCAGAATTATGCTGCACTAAGCACAATTTCACATCATTCTGGGTTCATTTGTGTGAAAACAAGGTCCAATCAGGCTGAAACGTTACAGGAAGGTAGAATCTATTGAGTTGTAAGTGATCTGAACGTTTCATCATGATAGCACTTTCCTAAGGGGGTCAAACCATGTCCCAAAGGTCACCGGATCTGGTGTCACTTTAAAGAAGTAGTCCAGTTGCACCTTTGAGGGCTTATAACTTGGCTTCTGAATGTCCTAGAGAGATCAGGTTTGTTTTAGTGTACTCAAATCAACAGCCCCTACAACCTCAAAAAGGAATGGAGTCATTAGCACTTATGGTTTTTAAATGGCACCCAGAATTATGTTGCACGAAGCACAATTTCACATCATTCTGGGTTCATTTGTGTGAAAACAAGGTCCAATCAGGCTGAAATGTTACAGGAAGGTAGAATCTATTGAGTTGTAAGTGATCTGAACGTTTCAAGATGATCGCACATTCCTATAGGGTGTAAAACCATGTCCCAAAGGTCACCGGGCCTGGTGTCACTTTAAAGAAGTAGTCCAGTTACACCTTTGAGGGCTTATAACTTGACTTCTGAATGTCCTAGAGAGATCAGGTTTGTATTATTGTACTCCAATCAACAGCCCCTACAACCTCAAAAAGGAATGGAGTCAGAAGCACTTATGGTTTTTAAATGGCACCCAGAATTATGTTGCACGAATCACAATTTCACATCATTCTGGGTTCATTTGTGTGAAAACAAGGTCCAATCAGGCTGAAATGTTACAGGAAAGTAGAATCTATTGAGTTGTAAGTGATCTGAACGTTTCATGATGATAGCACTTTCCTAAGGGGGTTAAACCATGTCCCAAAGGTCACCGGATCTGGTGTCAATTTAAAGAAGTAGTCCAGTTACACCTTTGTGGGCTTATAACTTGGCTTCTGAATGTCCTAGAGAGATCAGGTTTGTTTTAGTATACTCCAATCAACAGCCCCTACAACCACAAAAAGTAATGGAGTCATTAGCACTTATAGTTTGTAAATTGCACCCATAATTATGTTGCACGAAGCACAATTTCACATCATTCTGGGTTCATTTGTGTGAAAACAAGGTCCAATCAGGCTGAAACGTTACAGGAAGGTAGAATCTATTGAGTTGTAAGTGATCTGAACGTTTCATGATGATAGCACTTTCCTAAGGGGGTCAAACCATGTCCCAAAGGTCACCGGATCTGGTGTCAATTTAAAGTAGTAGTCCAGTTACACATTTGTGGGCTTATAACTTGGCTTCTGAATGTCCTAGAGAGATCAGGTTTGTTTTAGTGTACTCCAATCAACATCCCCTACAACCTCAAAAAGGAATGGAGTAATTAGCACTTATGGTTTTTAAATGGCACCCAGAATTATGCTGCACGAAGCACAATTTCACATCATTCTGGGTTCATTTGTGTGAAAACAAGGTCCAATCAGGCTGAAACGTTACAGGAAGGTAGAATCTATTGAGTTGTAAGGGATCTGAACGTTTCATGATGATAGCACTTTCCTAAGGGGGTCAAACCATGTCCCAAAGGTCACCGGATCTGGTGTCAATTTAAAGAAGTAGTCCAGTTACACATTTGTGGGCTTATAACTTGGCTTCTGAATGTCCTAGAGAGATCAGGTTTGTTTTAATGTACTCCAACCAAAAGCCCCTACAACCACAAAAAGGAATGGAGTCATTAGCACTTATGGTTTGTAAATGGCACCCAGAATTATGTTGCACGAAGCACAATTTCACATCATTCTGGGTCCATTTGTGTGAAAACAAGGTCCAATAAGGCTGAAACGTTACAAGAAGGTAGAATCTATTGAGTTGTAAGTGATCTGAACGTTTCATGATGATCGCACATTCCTATAGGGGGTCAAACCATATCCCAAAGGTCACCGGGCCTGGTGTCACTTTAAAGAAGTAGTCCAGTTACACCTTTGAGGGCTTATAACTTGGCTTCGTAATATCCTAGAGAGATCAGGTTTGTTTTAATGTACTCCAATCAACAGCCCCTACAACCACAAAAAGGAATGGAGTCATTAGCACTTATGGTTTGTAAATGGCACCCAGAATTATGTTGCACGAAGCACAATTTCACATCATTCTGGGTTCATTTGTGTGAAAACAAGGTCCAATCAGGCTGAAACGTTACAGGAAGGTAGAATCTATTGAATTGTAAGTGATCTGAACGTTTCATGATGATAGCACTTTCCTCAGGG
This sequence comes from Nothobranchius furzeri, assembly GCF_043380555.1. Taxonomy (NCBI): domain Eukaryota; kingdom Metazoa; phylum Chordata; class Actinopteri; order Cyprinodontiformes; family Nothobranchiidae; genus Nothobranchius; species Nothobranchius furzeri. The sequence goes on along the minus strand of NC_091743.1, from coordinate 15,939,074 downwards.
GGTCAAACCATGTCCCAAAGGTCACCGGATCTGGTGTCAATTTAAAGAAGTAGTCCAGTTACACATTTGTGGGCTTATAACTTGGCTTCTGAATGTCCTAGAGAGATCAGGTTTGTTTTAGTGTACTCCAATCAACATCCCCTACAACCTCAAAAGGGAATGGAGTCATTAGCACTTATGGTTTTTAAATGGCACCCAGAATTATGCTGCACTAAGCACAATTTCACATCATTCTGGGTTCATTTGTGTGAAAACAAGGTCCAATCAGACTGAAACGTTACAGGAAGGTAGAATCTATTGAGTTGTAAGTGATCTGAACGTTTCATGATGATAGCACTTTCCTAAGGGGGTCAAACCATGTCCCAAAGGTCACCGGATCTGGTGTCAATTTAAAGAAGTAGTCCAGTTACACATTTGTGGGCTTATAACTTGGCTTCTGAATGTCCTAGAGAGATCAGGTTTGTTTTAGTGTACTCCAATCAACATCCCCTACAACCTCAAAAGGGAATGGAGTCATTAGCACTTATGGTTTGTAAATGGCACCCAGAATTATGTTGCACGAAGCACAATTTCACATCATTCTGGGTTCCTTTGTGTGAAAACAAGGTCCAATCAGGCTGAAACGTTACAGGAAGGTAGAATATATTGAGTTGTGGGTGATCTGAACGTTTCATGATGATAGCACTTTCCTAAGGGGGTCAATCCATGTCCCAAAGGTCACCGGATCTGGTGTCAATTTAAAGTAGTAGTCCAGTTACACATTTGTGGGCTTATAACTTGGCTTCTGAATGTCCTAGAGAGATCAGGTTTGTTTTAGTGTACTCCAATCAACATCCCCTACAACCTCAAAAAGGAATGGAGTCATTAGCACTTATGGTTTGTAAATGGCACCCATAATTATGTTGCACGAAGCACAATTTCACATCATACTGGGTCCATTTGTGTGAAAACAAGGTCCAATAAGGCTGAAACGTTACAAGAAGGTAGAATCTATTGAGTTGTAAGTGATCTGAACGTTTCATGATGATCGCACATTCCTATAGGGGGTCAAACCATGTCCCAAAGGTCACCGGGCCTGGTGTCACTTTAAAGAAGTAGTCCAGTTACACCTTTGAGGGCTTATAACTTGGCTTCTGAATATCCTAGAGAGATCAGGTTTGTTTTAATGTACTCCAATCAACAGCCCCTACAACCTCAAAAAGGAATGGAGTCATTAGCACTTATGGTTTTTAAATAAGACCCAGAATTATGCTGCACTAAGCACAATTTCACATCATTCTGGGTTCATTTGTGTGAAAACAAGGTCCAATCAGGCTGAAACGTTACAGGAAGGTAGAATCTATTGAGTTGTAAGTGATCTGAACGTTTCATGATGATAGCACTTTCCTAAGGGGGTCAAACCATGTCCCAAAGGTCACCGGATCTGGTGTCAATTTAAAGAAGTAGTCCAGTTACACATTTGTGGGCTTATAACTTGGCTTCTGAATGTCCTAGAGAGATCAGTTTTGTTTTAATGTACTCCAACCAACAGCCCCTACAACCACAAAAGGAATGGAGTCATTAGCACTTATGTTTTGTAAATGGCACCCAGAATTATGTTCCACGAAGCACAATTTCACATCATTCTGGGTCCATTTGTGTGAAAACAAGGTCCAATAAGGCTGAAACGTTTCAATAAGGTAGAATCTATTGAGTTGTAAGTGATCTGAACGTTTCATGATGATAGCACTTTCCTAAGGGGGTCAAACCATGTCCCAAAGGTCACCGGATCTGGTGTCAATTTAAAGAAGTAGTCCAGTTACACCTTTGTGGGCTTATAACTTGGCTTCTTAATGTCCTAGAGAGATCAGGTTTGTTTTAGTATACTCCAATCAACAGCCCCTACAACCACAAAAAGGAATGGAGTCATTAGCACTTATGGTTTGTAAATGGCACCCAGAATTATGTTGCACGAAGAACAATTTCACATCAATCTGGGTCCATTTGTGTGAAAACAAGGTCCAATAAAGCTGAAACATTACAAGAAGGTAGAATCTATTGAGTTGTAAGTGATCTGAACGTTTCATGATGATCGCACATTCCTATAGGGGGTAAAACCATGTCCCAAAGGTCACCGGATCTGGTGTCAATTTAAAGAAGTAGTCCAGTTACACCTTTGAGGGCTTATAACTTGGCTTCTGAATGTCCTAGAGAGATCAGGTTTGTTTTAGTATACTCCAATCAACAGCCCCTACAACCACAAAAAGGAATGGTGTCATTAGCACTTATGGTTTTTAAATGGCACCCAGAATTATGTTGAACAAAGCACAATTTCACATCATTCTGGGTTCATTTGTGTGAAAACAAGGTCCAATCTGGCTGAAATGTTACAGGAAGGTAGAATCTATTGAGTTGTAAGTGATCTGAACGTTTCATGATGATAGCACTTTCCTAAGGGGGTCAAACCATGTCCCAAAGGTCACCGGATCTGGTGTCAATTTAAAGAAGTAGTCCAGTTACACCTTTGTGGGCTTATAACTTGGCTTCTGAATGTCCTAGAGAGACCAGGTTTGTTTTAGTATACTCCAATCAACAGCCCCTACAACCACAAAAAGGAATGGAGTCATTAGCACTTATGATTTTTAAATGGCACCCAGAATTATGTTGCACGAAGCACAATTTCACATCATTCTGGGTTCATTTGTGTGAAAACAAGGTCCAATCAGGCTGAAACGTTACAGGAAGGTAGAATCTATTGAGTTGTAAGTGATCTGAACGTTTCATCATGATAGCACTTTCCTAAGGGGGTCAAACCATGTCCCAAAGGTCACCGGATCTGGTGTCAATTTAAAGAAGAAGTCCAGTTACACATTTGTGGGCTTATAACTTGGCTTCTGAATGTCCTAGAGAGATCAGGTTTAATTTAGTGTACTCCAATCAACATCCACTACAACCTCAAAAATGAATGGAGTCATTAGCACTTATGGTTTTTAAATAGCACCCAGAATTATGCTGCACTAAGCACAATTTCACATCATTCTGGGTTCATTTGTGTGAAAACAAGGTCCAATCAGGCTGAAACGTTACAGGAAGGTAGAATCTATTGAGTTGTAAGTGATCTGAACGTTTCATGATGATAGCACTTTCCTAAGGGGGTCAAACGATGTCCCAAAGGTCACCGGATCTGGTGTCAATTTAAAGAAGTAGTCCAGTTACACATTTGTGGGCTTATAACTTGGCTTCTGAATGTCCTAGAGAGATCAGGTTTGTTTTAATGTACTCCAACCAACAGCCCCTACAACCACAAAAGGAATGGAGTCATTAGCACTTATGGTTTGTAAATGGCAACCAGAATTATGTTCCACGAAGCACAATTTCACATCATTCTGGGTCCATTTGTGTGAAAACAAGGTCCAATAAGGCTGAAACGTTACAAGAAGGTAGAATCTATTGAGTTGTAAGTGATCTGAACGTTTCATGATGATAGCACTTTCCTAAGGGGGTCAAACCATGTCCCAAAGGTCACCGGATCTGGTGTCAATTTAAAGAAGTAGTCCAGTTACACCTTTGTGGGCTTATAACTTGGCTTCTGAATGTCCTAGAGAGATCAGGTTTGTTTTAGTATACTGTAATCAACAGCCCCTACAACCACAAAAAGGAATGGAGTCATTAGCACTTATGGTTTGTAAATGGCACCCAGAATTATGTTGCACGAAGCACAATTTCACATCAATCTGGGTCCATTTGTGTGAAAACAAGGTCCAATAAAGCTGAAACATTACAAGAAGGTAGAATCTATTGAGTTGTAAGTGATCTGAACGTTTCATGATGATCGCACATTCCTATAGGGGGTAAAACCATGTCCCAAAGGTCACCGGATCTGGTGTCAATTTAAAGAAGTAGTCCAGTTACACCTTTGTGGGCTTATAACTTGGCTTCTGAATGTCCTAGAGAGATCAGGTTTGTTTTAGTATACTCCAATCAACAGCCCCTACAACCACAAAAAGGAATGGAGTCATTAGCACTTATGGTTTTTAAATGGCACCCAGAATTATGTTGCACAAAGCACAATTTCACATCATTCTGGGTTCATTTGTGTGAAAACAAGGTCCAATCAGGCTGAAATGTTACAGGAAGGTAGAATCTATTGAGTTGTAAGTGATCTGAACGTTTCATGATGATAGCACTTTCCTAAGGGGGTCAAACCATGTCCCAAAGGTCACCGGATCTGGTGTCAATTTAAAGAAGTAGTCCAGTTACACCTTTGTGGGCTTATAACTTGGCTTCTGAATGTCCTAGAGAGACCAGGTTTGTTTTAGTATACTCCAATCAACAGCCCCTACAACCACAAAAAGGAATGGAGTCATTAGCACTTATGGTTTTTAAATGGCACCCAGAATTATGTTGCACGAAGCACAATTTCACATCATTCTGGGTTCATTTGTGTGAAAACAAGGTCCAATCAGGCTGAAACGTTACAGGAAGGTAGAATCTATTGAGTTGTAAGTGATCTGAACGTTTCATGATCATCGCACATTCCTATAGGGGGTCAAACCATGTCCCAAAGGTCACCGGGCCTGGTGTCACTTTAAAGAAGTAGTCCAGTTACACCTTTGAGGGCTTATAACTTGGCTTCTGAATGTCCTAGAGAGATCAGGTTTGTTTTAGTATACTCCAATCAACAGCCCCTACAACCACAAAAAGGAATGGAGTCATTAAAACTTATGGTTTTTAAATGGCACCCAGAATTATGTTGCACGAAGCACAATTTCACATCATTCTGGGTTCATTTGTGTGAAAACAAGGTCCAATCAGGCTGAAACGTTGCAGGAAGGTAGAATCTATTGAGTTGTAAGTGATCTGAACGTTTCATCATGATAGCACTTTCCTAAGGGGGTCAAACCATGTCGAAAGGTCACCGGATCTGGTGTCAATTTAAAGAAGTAGTCCAGTTACACATTTGTGGGCTTATAACTTGGCTTCTGAATGTCCTAGAGAGATCAGGTTTGTTTTAATGTACTCCAATCAACAGCCCCTACAACCACAAAAAGGAATGGAGTCACTAGCACTTATGGTTTGTAAATGGCACCCAGAATTATGTTGCACGAAGCACAATTTCACATCATTCTGGGTTCATTTGTGTGAAAACAAGGTCCAATCAGGCTGAAACGCTACAAGAAGGTAGAATCTATTGAGTTGTAAGTGATCTGAACGTTTCATGATGATAGCACATTCCTATAGGGGATAAAACCATGTCCCAAAGGTCACCGGGCCTGGTGTCACTTTAAAGAAGCAGTCCAGTTACACCTTTGTGGGCTTATAACTTGGCTTCTGAATGTCCTAGAGAGGTTAGGTTTGATTTAGTGTTCTCCAATCAACAGCCCCTACAACCACAAAAAGGAATGGAGTCATTAGCACTTATGGTTTGTAAATGGCACCCAGAATTATGTTGCACGAAGCACAATTTCACATAATTCTGGGTCCATTTGTGTGAAAACAAGGTCCAATAAGGCTGAAACGCTACAAGAAGGTAGAATCTATTGAGTTGTAAGTGATCTGAACGTTTCAAGATGATCGCACATTCCTATAGGGGATAAAACCATGTCCCAAAGGTCACCGGGCCTGGTGTCACTTTAAAGAAGTAGTCCAGTTACACCTTTGTGGGCTTATAACTTGGCTTCTGAATGTCCTATAGAGATCAGGTTTGTTTTAGTATACTCCAATCAACAGCCGCTACAACCACAAAAAGGAATGGAGTCATTAGCACTTATGGTTTTTAAATGGCACCCAGAATTATGTTGCACGAAGCACAATTTCACATCATTCTGGGTTCATTTTTGTGAAAACAAGGTCCAATCAGGCTGAAACTTTACAGGAAGGTAGAATCTATTGAGTTGTAAGTGATCTGAAAGTTTCATCATGATAGCACTTTCCTAAGGGGGTCAAACCATGTCCCAAAAGTCACCGGGCCTGGTGTCACTTTAAAGAAGTAGTCCTGTTACACCTTTGTGGGCTTATAACTTGGCTTCTGAATGTCCTAGAAAGGTTAGGTTTGTTTTTATGTACTCCAATCAACAGCCCCTACAACCACAAAAAGGAATGGAGTCATTAGCAATTAAGGTTTGTAAATGGCACCCAGAATTATGTTGCACGAAGCACAATTTCAAATCATTCTGGGTCCATTTGTGTGAAAACAAGGTCCAATCAGCATGAAACGCTACAAGAAGGTAGAATCTATTGAGTTGTAAATCATCTGAACGTTTCAAGATGATCGCACATTCCTATAGGGGGTCAAACCATGTCCCAAAGGTCACCGGATCTGGTGTCAATTTAAAGAAGTAGTCCAGTTACACATTTGTGGGCTTAAAATTTGGCTTCTGAATGTCCTAGAGAGATCAGGTTTGTTTTAATGTACTCCAATCAACAGCCCCTACAACCACAAAAAGGAATGGAGTCATTAGCACTTATGGTTTGTAAATGGCACCCAGAATTATGTTGCACGAAGCACAATTTCACATCATTCTGGGTTCATTTGTGTGAAAACAAGGTCCAATCAGGCTGAAACGTTACAGGAAGGTAGAATCTATTGAGTTGTAAGTGATCTGAACATTTCATGATGATAGCACTTTCCTAAGGGGGTCAAACCATGTCCCAACGGTCACCGGATCTGGTGTCAATTTTAAGTAGTAGTCCAGTTACACCTTTGTGGGCTTATAACTTGGCTTCTGAATGTCCTAGAGAGGTTAGGTTTGTTTTAGTGTACTCCAATCAACAGCCCCTACAACCTCAAAAAGGAATGGAGTCATTAGCACTAATGGTTTTTAAATGGCACCCAGAATTATGTTGCACGAAGCACAATTTCACATCATTCTGGGTTCATTCGTGTGAAAACAAGGTCCAATCAGGCTGAAATGTTACAGGAAAGTAGAGTCTATTGAGTTGTAAGTGATCTGAACGTTTCATGATGATAGCACTTTCCTAAGGGGCTCAAACCATGTCCCAAAGGTCACCGGATCTGGTGTCAATTTAAAGAAGTAGTCCAGTTACACATTTGTGGGCTTATAACTTGGCTTCTGAATGTCCTAGAGAGATCAGGTTTGTTTTAGTACACTCCAATCAACAGCCCCTACAACCACAAAAAAGGAATGGAGTCATTAGCACTTATGGTTTTTGAATGGCACCCAGAATTATGTTGCACGAAGCACAATTTCACATCATTCTGGGTTCATTTGTGTGAAAACAAGGTCCAATCAGGCTGAAACGTTACAGGAAGGTAGAATCTATTGAGTTGTAAGTGATCTGAACGTTTCATCATGATAGCACTTTCCTAAGGGGGTCAAATCAAGTCCCAAAGGTCACCGGATCTGGTGTCAATTTAAAGAAGTAGTCCAGTTACACATTTGTGGGCTTATAACTTGGCTTCTGAAAGTCCTAGAGAGATCAGGTTTGTTTTAGTGTACTCCAATCAACAGCCCCTACAACCACAAAATGGAATGGAGTCATTAGCACTTATGGTTTGTAAATGGCACCCAGAATTATGTTGCACGAAGCACAATTTCACATCATTCTGGGTTCATTTGTGTGAAAACAAGGTCCAATCAGGCTGAAATGCTACAAGAAGGTAGAATCTATTGAGTTGTAAGTGATCTGAACGTTTCAAGATGATAACACATTCCTATAGGGGGTAAAACCATGTCCCAAAGGTCACCGGGCCTGGTGTCACTTTAAAGAAGTAGTCCAGTTACACCTTTGTGGGCTTATAACTTGGCTTCTGAATGTCCTACAGAGGTTAGGTTTGTTTTAGTGTACTCCAATCAACAGCCCCTACAACCACAAACAGGAATGGAGTCATTAGCACTTATGGTTTGTAAATGCCATCCAGAAGTATGTTGCACGAAGCACAATTTCACATCATTCTGGGTTCATTTGTGTGAAAACAAGGTCCAATCAGGCTGAAACGTTACAGGAAGGTAGAATCTATTGAGTTGTAAGTGATCTGAAAGTTTCATGATGATAGCACTTTCCTAAGGGGGGTCAAATCATGTCCCAAAGGTCACCGGGCCTGGTGTCACTTTAAAGAAGTAGTCCAGTTACACCTTTGTGGGCTTATAACTTGGCTTCTGAATGTCCTAGAGAGGTTAGGTTTGTTTTTATGTACTCCAATCAACAGCCCCTACAACCACAAAAAGGAATGGAGTCATTAGCACTTAAGGTTTGTAAATGGCACCCAGAATTATGTTGCACAAAGCACAATTTCAAATCATTCTGGGTCCATTTGTGTGAAAACAAGGTCCAATCAGGCTGAAACGCTGCAAGAAGGTAGAAGCTATTGAGTTGTAAGTGATCTGAACGTTTCAAGATGATAGCACATTCCTATAGGGGGTAAAACCATGTCCCAAAGGTCACCGGGCCTGGTGTCACTTTAAAGAAGTAGTCCAGTTGCACCTTTGAGGGCTTATAACTTGGCTTCTGAATGTCCTAGAGAGATCAGGTTTGTTTTAGTGTACTCCAATCAACAGCCCCTACAACCTCAAAAAGGAATGGAGTCATTAGCACTTATGGTTTTTAAATGGCACCCAGAATTATGTTACACGAAGCACAATTTCACATCATTCTGGGTTCATTTGTGTGAAAACAAGGTCCAATCAGGCTGAAACGTTACAGGAAGGTAGAATCTATTGAGTTGTAAGTTATCTGAACGTTTCATGATGATAGCACATTCCTATAGAGGGTCAAACCATGTCCCAAAGGTCACCGGATCTGGTGTCAATTTAAAGAAGTAGTCCAGTTACACCTATGTGGGCTTATAACTTGGCTTCTGAATGTCCTAGAGAGATCAGGTTTGTTTTAATGTACTCCAATCAACAGCCCCTACAACCTCAAAAAGGAATGGAGTCATTAGCACTCATGGTTTTTAAATGGCACTCAGAATTATGTTGCACGAAGCACAATTTCACATCATTCTGGGTTCATTTGTGTGAAAACAAGGTCCAATCAGGCTGAAATGTTACAGGAAGGTAGAATCTATTGAGTTGTAAGTGATCTGAATGTTTCATGATGATAGCACTTTCCTAAGGGGGTCAAACCATGTCCCAAAGGTCACCGGATCTGGTGTCAATTTAAAGAAGTACTCCAGTTACACCTTTGTGGGCTTATAACTTGGCTTCTGAATGTCCTAGAGAGATCAGGTTTGTTTTAGTATACTCCATCAAAAGCCCCTACAACCACAAAAAGGAATGGAGTCATTAGCACTTATGGTTTTTAAATGACACCCAGAATTATGTTGCACGAAGCACAATTTCACATCATTCTGGGTTCATTTGAGTGAAAACAAGGTCCAATCAGGCTGAAACGTTACAGGAAGGTAGAATCTATTGAGTTGTAAGTGATCTGAACGTTTCATCATGATAACACTTTCCTAAGGGGGTCAAACCATGTCCCAAAGGTCACCGGGCCTGGTGTCACTTTAAAGAAGCAGTCCAGTTACACCTTTGTGGGCTTATAACTTGGCTTCTGAATGTCCTAGAGAGGTTAGGTTTGTTTTAGTGTTCTCCAATCAACAGCCCCTACAACCACAAAAAGGAATGGAGTCATTAGCACTTATGTTTTGTAAATGGCACCCAGAATTATGTTGCACGAAGCACAATTTCACATCATTCTGGGTTCATTTGTGTGAAAACAAGGTCCAATCAGGCTGAAACGTTACAGGAAGGTAGAATCTATTGAGTTGTAAGTGATCTGAACGTTTCATGATGATGGCACTTTCCTAAGGGGGTCAAACCATGTCCCAAAGGTCACCGGATCTGGTGTCAATTTAAAGAAGTAGTCCAGTTACACATTTGTGGGCTTATAACTTGGCTTCTGAATGTCCTAGAGAGATCAGGTTTGTTTTAATGTACTCCAACCAACAGCCCCTACAACCACAAAAAGGAATGGAGTCATTAGCACTTATGGTTTGTAAATGGCACCCAGAATTATGTTGCACGAAGCACAATTTCACATCATTCTGGGTCCATTTGTGTGAAAACAAGGTCCAATCAGGCTGAAACGCTACAAGAAGGTAGAATCTATTGAGTTGTAAGTGATTTGAACGTTTCAAGATGATCGCACATTCCTATAGGGGGTAAAACCATGTCCCAAAGGTCACCGGGCCTGGTGTCACTTTAAAGAAGTAGTCCAGTTACACCCTTGTGGGCTTATAACTTGGCTTCTGAATGTCCTAGAGAGGTTAGATTTGTTTTAGTGTACTCCAATCAACAGCCCCTACAACCTCAAAAAGGAATGGAGTCATTAGCACTTATGGTTTTTAAATGGCACCCAGAATTATGTTGCACGAAGCACAATTTCACATCATTCTGGGTTCATTTGAGTGAAAACAAGGTCCAATCAGGCTGAAACGTTACAGGAAGGTAGAATCTATTGAGTTGTAAGTGATCTGAACGTTTCATCATGATAACACTTTCCTAAGGGGGTCAAACCATTTCCCAAAGGTCACCGGGCCTGGTGTCACTTTAAAGAAGCAGTCCAGTTACACCTTTGTGGGCTTATAACTTGGCTTCTGAATGTCCTAGAGAGGTTAGGTTTGTTTTAGTGTTCTCCAATCAACAGCCCCTACAACCACAAAAAGGAATGGAGTCATTAGCACTTATGTTTTGTAAATGGCACCCAGAATTATGTTGCACGAAGCACAATTTCACATCATTCTGGGTCCATTTGTGTGAAAACAAGGTCCAATCAGGCTGAAACGCTACAAGAAGGTAGAATCTATTGAGTTGTAAGTGATCTGAACGTTTCAAGATGATCGCACATTCCTATAGGAGGTAAAACCATGTCCCAAAGGTCACCGGGCCTGGTGTCACTTTAAAGAAGTAGTCCAGTTACACCTTTGTGGGCTTATAACTTGGCTTCTGAATGTCCTAGAGAGGTTAGGTTTGTTTTAGTGTACTCCAATCAACAGCCCCTACAACCTCAAAAAAGAATGGAGTCATTAGCACTTGTGGTTTTTAAATGGCACCCAGAATTATGTTGCACGAAGCACAATTTCACATCATTCTGGGTTCATTTGTGTGAAAACAAGGTCCAATCAGGCTGAAATGTTACAGGAAGGTAGAATCTATTTAGTTGTAAGTGATCTGAACGTTTCATGATGATAGCACTTTCCTAAGGGGGTCAAACCATGTCCCAAAGGTCACCAGATCTGGTGTCAATTTAAAGAAGTAGTCCATTTACACCTTTGTGGGCTTATAACTTGGCTTCTGAATGTCCTAGAGAGATCAGGTTTGTTTTAGTATACTCAAATCAACAGCCCCTACAACCACAAAAAGGAATGGAGTCATTAGCACTTATGGTTTTTAAATGGTACCCAGAATTATGTTGCACGAAGCACAATTTCACATCATTCTGGGTTCATTTGTGTGAAAACAAGGTCCAATCAGGCTGAAACGTTACAGGAAGGTAGAATCTATTGAGTTGTAAGTGATCTGAACGTTTCATCATGATAGCACTTTCCTAAGGGGGTCAAACCATGTCCCAAAGGTCACCGGATCTGGTGTCAATTTAAAGAAGTAGTCCAGTTACACATTTGTGGGATTATAACTTGGCTTCTGAATGTCCTAGAGAGATCAGGTTTGTTTTAATGTACTCCAATCAACAGCCCCTATAACCACAAAAAGGAATGGAGTCATTAGCACTTATGGTTTGTTAATGGCACCCAGAATTATGTTGCACGAAGCACAATTTCACATCATTCTGGGTTCATTTGTGTGAAAACAAGGTCCAATCAGGCTGAAACGCTACAAGAAGGTAGAATCTATTGATTTGTAAGTGATCTGAACGTTTCAAGATGATCGCACATTCCTATAGGGGGTAAAACCATGTCCCAAAGGTCACCGGGCCTGGTGTCACTTTAAAGGAGTAGTCCAGTTACACCTTTGTGGGCTTATAACTTGGCTTCTGAATGTCCTAGAGAGATCAGGTTTGTTTTAATGTACTCCAATCAACAGCCCCTACAACCTCAAAAAGGAATGGAGTCATTAGCAATGGTTTGTAAATGGCACCCAGAATTATGTTGCACGAAGCACAATTTCACATCATTCTGGGTCCATTTGTGTGAAAACAAGGTCCAATCAGGCTGAAACGCTACAAGAAGGTAGAATCTATTGAGTTGTAAGTGATCTGAACGTTTCAAGATGATCGCACATTCCTATAGGGGGTAAAACCATGTCCCAAAGGTCACCGGGCCTGGTGTCACTTTAAAGAAGTAGTCCAGTTACACCTTTGTGGGCTTATAACTTGGCTTCTGAATGTCCTAGAGAGGTCAGGTTTGTTTTAGTGTACTCCAATCAACAGCCCATACAACCACAAAAAGGAATTGAGTCATTAGCACTTATGGTTTGTAAATGGCACCCAGAATTATGTTGCACGAAGCACAATTTCACATCATTCTGGGTTCATTTGTGTGAAAACAAGGTCCAATCAGGCTGAAACGTTACAGGAAGGTAGAATCTATTGAGTTGTAAGTGATCTGAACGTTTCATGATGATAGCACTTTCCTAAGGGGGTCAAACCATGTCCCAAAGGTCACCGGATCTGGTGTCACTTTAAAGAAGCAGTCCAGTTACACCTTTGTGGGCTTATAACTTGGCTTCTGAATGTCCTAGAGAGGTTAGGTTTGTTTTAGTGTACTCCAATCAACAGCCCCTACAACCACAAAAAGGAATTGAGTCATTAGCACTTATGGTTTGTAAATGGCACCCAGAATTATGTTGCACGAAGCACAATTTCACATCATTCTGGGTCCATTTGTGTGAAAACAAGGTCTAATCAGGCTGAAACGTTACAAGAAGGTAGAATCTATTGAGTTGTAAGTGATCTGAACGTTTCATGATGATCGCACATTCCTATAGGGGGTCAAACCATGTCCCAAAGGTCACCGGGCCTGGTGTCACTTTAAAGAAGTAGTCCAGTTACACCTTTGTGGGCTTATAACTTGGCTTCTGAATGTCCTAGAGAGGTCAGGTTTGTTTTAGTGTACTCCAATCAACAGCCCCTACAACCACAAAAAGGAATGGAGTCATTAGCACTTATGGTTTTTAAATGGCACCCAGAATTATGTTGCACGAAGCACAATTTCACATCATTCTGGGTTCATTTGTGTGAAAACAAGGTCCAATCAGGCTGAAACGTTACAAGAAGGTAGAATCTATTGACTTGTAAGTGATCTGAACGTTTCAAGATGATCGCACATTCCTATAGGGGGTAAAACCATGTCCCAAAGGTCACCGGGCCTGGTGTCACTTTAAAGAAGTAGTCCAGTTGCACCTTTGAGGGCTTATAACTTGGCTTCTGAATGTCCTAGAGAGATCAGGTTTGTTTTAGTGTACTCCAATCAACAGCCCCTACAACCTCAAAAAGGAATGGAGTCATTAGCACTTATGGTTTTTAAATGGCACCCAGAATTATGTTGCACGAAGCACAATTTCACATCATTCTGGGTTCATTTGTGTGAAAACAAGGTCCAATCAGGCTGAAATGTTACAGGAAGGTAGAATCTATTGAGTTGTAAGTGATCTGAACGTTTCATGATGATAGCGCTTTCCTAAGGGGGTCAAACCATGTCCCAAAGGTCACCGGGCCTGGTGTCACTTTAAAGGAGTAGTCCAGTTACACCTTTGTGGGCTTATAACTTGGCTTCTGAATGTCCTAGAGAGGTTAGGTTTGTTTTAGTGTTCTCCAATCAACAGCCCCTACAACCTCAAAAAGGAATGGAATCATTAGCACTTATGATTTGTAAATGGCACCCAGAATTATGTTGCACGAAGCACAATTTCACATCATTCTGGGTCCATTTGTGTGAAAACAAGGTCCAATCAGGCTGAAACGCTACAAGAAGGTAGAATCTATTGAGTTGTAAGTGATCTGAACGTTTCAAGATGATCGCACATTCCTATAGGGGGTAAAACCATGTCCCAAAGGTCACCGGGCCTGGTGTCACTTTAAAGAAGTAGTCCAGTTACACCTTTGTGGGCTTATAACTTGGCTTCTGAATGTCCTAGAGAGGTCAGGTTTGTTTTAGTGTACTCCAATCAACAGCCCCTACAACCACAAAAAGGAATTGAGTCATTAGCACTTATGGTTTGTAAATGGCACCCAGAATTATGTTGCACGAAGCACAATTTCACATCATTCTGGGTTCATTTGTGTGAAAACAAGGTCCAATCAGGCTGAAACGTTACAGGAAGGTAGAATCTATTGAGTTGTAAGTGATCTGAACGTTTCATGATGATAGCACTTTCCTAAGGGGGTCAAACCATGTCCCAAAGGTCACCGGATCTGGTGTCACTTTAAAGAAGCAGTCCAGTTACACCTTTGTGGGCTTATAACTTGGCTTCTGAATGTCCTAGAGAGGTTAGGTTTGTTTTATGTACTCCAATCAACAGCCCCTACAACCACAAAAAGGAATTGAGTCATTAGCACTTATGGTTTGTAAATGGCATCCAGAATTATGTTGCACGAAGCACAATTTAACATCATTCTGGGTTCATTTGTGTGAAAACAAGGTCCAATCAGGCTGAAACGTTTCAGGAAGGTAGAATCTATTGAGTTGTAAGTGATCTGAACGTTTCATGATGATAGCACTTTCTTAAGGGGGTCAAACCATGTCCCAAAGGTCACCGGATCTGGTGTCAATTTAAAGAAGTAGTCCAGTTACACATTTGTGGGCTTATAACCTGGCTTCTGAATGTCCTAGAGAGATCAGGTTTGTTTTAATGTACTCCAACCAACAGCCCCTACAACCACAAAAAGGAATGGAGTCATTAGCACTTATGGTTTGTAAATGGCACCCAGAATTATGTTGCACGAAGCACAATTTCACATCATTCTGGGTCCATTTGTGTGAAAACAAGGTCCAATCAGGCTGAAACGCTACAAGAAGGTAGAATCTATTGAGTTGTAAGTGATCTGAACGTTTCAAGATGATCGCACATTCCTATAGGGGGTAAAACCATGTCCCAAAGGTCACCGGGCCTGGTGTCACTTCAAAGAAGTAGTCCAGTTACACCTTTGTGGGCTTATAACTTGGCTTCTGAATGTCCTATTGAGGTCAGGGTTGTTTTAGTGTACTCCAATCATCAGCCCCTACAACCACAAAAAGGAATGAAGTCATTAGCACTTATGGTTTGTAAATGGCACCCAGAATTATGTTGCACGAAGCACAATTTCACATCATTCTCGGTCCATTTGTGTGAAAACAAGGTCCAATCAGGCTGAAACGTAACAAGAAGGTAGAATCTCTTGAGTTGTAAGTGATCTGAACGTTTCATGATGATCGCACATTCCTATAGGGGGTCAAACCATGTCCCAATGGTCACCGGGCCTGGTGTCACTTTAAAGAAGTAGTCCAGTTACACCTTTGTGGGCTTATAACTTGGCTTCTGAATGTCCTAGAGAGGTCAGGTTTGTTTTAGTGTACTCCAATCAACAGCCCCTACAACCACAAAAAGGAATGGAGTCATTAGCACTTATGGTTTGTAAATGGCACCCAGAATTATGTTGCACGAAGCACAATTTCACATCATTCTGGGTCCATTTGTGTGAAAACAAGGTCCAATCAGGCTGAAACGTTACAGGAAGGTAGAATCTATTGAGTTGTAAGTGATCTGAACGTTTCAAGATGATACCACTTTCCTAAGGGGGTCAAACCATGTCCCAAAGGTCACCGGATCTGGTGTCAATTTAAAGAAGTAGTCCAGATACACATTTGTGGGCTTATAACTTGGCTTCTGAATGTCCTAGAGAGATCAGGTTTGTTTTAGTATACTCCAATCAACAGCCCCCACAACCACAAAAAGGAATGGAGTCATTAGCACTTATGGTTTTTAAATGGCACCCAGAATTATGTTGCACGAAGCACAATTTCACATCATTCTGGGTTCATTTGTGTGAAAACAAGGTCCAGTCAGGCTGAAACGTTACAGGAAGGCAGAATCTATTGAGTTGTAAGTGATCTGAACGTTTCATGATGATAGCACTTTCCTAAGGGGGTCAAATCATGTCCCAAAGGTCATCGGATCTGGTGTCAATTTAAAGAAGTAGTCCAGTTACACATTTGTGGGCTTATAACTTGGCTTCTCAATGTCCTAGAGAGATCAGGTTTGTTTTAATGTACTCCAATCAACAGCCCCTACAACCACAAAAAGGAATGGAGTCATTAGCACTTATGGATTGTAAATGGCACCCAGAATTATGTTGCACAAAGGACAATTTCACTTCATTCTGGGTCCATTTGTGTGAAAAACAACGTCCAGTCAGGCTGAAACGTTACAGGAAGGTAGAATCTATTGAGTTGTAAGTGATCTGAACATTTCATGATGATAGCACTTTCCTAAGGGGGTCAAACCATGTGCCAAAGGTCACCGGATCTGGTGTCAATTTAAAGAAGTAGTCCAGTTACATATTTGTGGGCTTATAACTTGGCTTCTGAATGTCCTAGAGAGATCAGGTTTGTTTTATTGTACTCCAATCAACAGCTCCTACAACCACAAAAAGGAATGGAGTCATTAGCACTTATGGTTTGTAAATGGCACCCAGAATTATGTTGCACGAAGCACAATTTCACATCATTCTGGGTCCATTTGTGTGAAAACAAGGTCCATTCAGGCTGAAACGCTACACGAAGGTAGAATCTATTGAGTTGTAAGTGATCTGAACGTTTCAAGATGATCGCACTTTCCTATAGGGGGTAAAAACATGTCCCAAAGGTCACCGGGCCTGGTGTCACTTTAAAGTAGTCCAGTTACACCTTTGTGGGCTTATAACTTGGCTTCTGAATGTCCTAGAGAGGTTAGGTTTGTTTTAGTGTACTCCAATCAAAAGCCCCTACAACCACAAAAAGGAATGAAGTCATTAGCACTTATGGTTTGTAAATGGCACCCAGAATTATGTTGCACGAAGCACAATTTCACTTCATTCTGGGTCCATTTGTGTGAAAACAAGGTCCAATCAGGCTGAAACGTTACAGGAAGGTAGAATCTATTGATTTGTAAGTGATCTGAACGTTTCGTGATGATAGCACTTTCCTAAGGGGGTCAAACCATGTCCCAAAGGTCACCGGGTCTGGTGTCAATTTAAAGAAGTAGTCCAGTTACACATTTGTGGGCTTATAACTTGGCTTCTGAATGTCCTAGAGAGATCAGGTTTGTTTTAGTGTACTCCAATCAACAGCCCCTACAACCACAAAAAGGAATGAAGTCATTAGCACTTATGGTTTGTAAATGGCACCCAGAATTATGTTGCACGAAGCACAATTTCACATCATTCTGGGTCCATTTGTGTGAAAACAAGGTCCAATCAGGCTGAAACGTTACAAGAAGGTAGAATCTATTGAGTTGTAAGTGATCTGAACGTTTCATGATGATCGCACATTCCTATAGGGGGTCAAACCATGTCCCAAAGGTCACCGGGCCTGGTGTCACTTCAAAGAAGTAGTCCAGTTACACCTTTGTGGGCTTATAACTTGGCTTCTGAATGTCCTAGAGAGGTCAGGTTTGTTTTAGTGTACTCCAATCAACAGCCCCTACAACCACAAAAGGAATGGAGTCATTAGCACTTATGGTTTGTAAATGGCACCCAGAATTATGTTGCACGAAGCACAATTTCACATCATTCTGGGTCCATTTGTGTGAAAGCAAGGTCCAATCAGGCTGAAACGTTACAGGAAGGTAGAATCTATTGAGTTGTAAGTGATCTGAGCGTTTCAAGATGATACCACTTTCCTAAGGGGGTCAAACCATGTCCCAAAGGTCACCGGATCTGGTGTCAATTTAAAGAAGTAGTCCAGATACACATTTGTGGGCTTATAACTTGGCTTCTGAATGTCCTAGAGAGATCAGGTTTGTTTTAGTATACTCCAATCAACAGCCCCCACAACCACAAAAAGGAATGGAGTCATTAGCACTTATGGTTTTTAAATGGCACCCAGAATTATGTTGCACGAAGCACAATTTCACATCATTCTGGGTTCATTTGTGTGAAAACAAGGTCCAGTCAGGCTGAAACGTTACAGGAAGGCAGAATCTATTGAGTTGTAAGTGATCTGAACGTTTCATGATGATAGCACTTTCCTAAGGGGGTCAAATCATGTCCCAAAGGTCATCGGATCTGGTGTCAATTTAAAGAAGTAGTCCAGTTACACATTTGTGGGCTTATAACTTGGCTTCTCAATGTCCTAGAGAGATCAGGTTTGTTTTAATGTACTCCAATCAACAGCCCCTACAACCACAAAAAGGAATGGAGTCATTAGCACTTATGGATTGTAAATGGCACCCAGAATTATGTTGCACAAAGCACAATTTCACTTCATTCTGGGTCCATTTGTGTGAAAAACAACGTCCAGTCAGGCTGAAACGTTACAGGAAGGTAGAATCTATTGAGTTGTAAGTGATCTGAACATTTCATGATGATAGCACTTTCCTAAGGGGGTCAAACCATGTGCCAAAGGTCACCGGATCTGGTGTCAATTTAAAGAAGTAGTCCAGTTACATATTTGTGAGCTTATAACTTGGCTTCTGAATGTCCTAGAGAGATCAGGTTTGTTTTATTGTACTCCAATCAACAGCTCCTACAACCACAAAAAGGAATGGAGTCATTTGCACTTATGGTTTGTAAATGGCACCCAGAATTATGTTGCACGAAGCACAATTTCACATCATTCTGGGTCCATTTGTGTGAAAACAAGGTCCATTCAGGCTGAAACGCTACACGAAGGTAGAATCTATTGAGTTGTAAGTGATCTGAACGTTTCAAGATGATCGCACTTTCCTATAGGGGGTAAAAACATGTCCCAAAGGTCACCGGGCCTGGTGTCACTTTAAAGTAGTCCAGTTACACCTTTGTGGGCTTATAACTTGGCTTCTGAATGTCCTAGAGAGGTTAGGTTTGTTTTAGTGTACTCCAATCAAAAGCCCCTACAACCACAAAAAGGAATGAAGTCATTAGCACTTATGGTTTGTAAATGGCACCCAGAATTATGTTGCACGAAGCACAATTTCACTTCATTCTGGGTCCATTTGTGTGAAAACAAGGTCCAATCAGGCTGAAACGTTACAGGAAGGTAGAATCTATTGATTTGTAAGTGATCTGAACGTTTCGTGATGATAGCACTTTCCTAAGGGGGTCAAACCATGTCCCAAAGGTCACCGGGTCTGGTGTCAATTTAAAGAAGTAGTCCAGTTACACATTTGTGGGCTTATAACTTGGCTTCTGAATGTCCTAGAGAGATCAGGTTTGTTTTAGTGTACTCCAATCAACAGCCCCTACAACCACAAAAAGGAATGGAGTCATTAGCACTTATGGTTTGTAAATGGCACCCAGAATTATGTTGCACGAAGCACAATTTCACATCATTCTGGGTCCATTTGTGTGAAAACAAGGTCCAATCAGGCTGAAACGTTACAAGAAGGTAGAATCTATTGAGTTGTAAGTGATCTGAACGTTTCATGATGATCGCACATTCCTATAGGGGGTCAAACCATGTCCCAAAGGTCACCGGGCCTGGTGTCACTTCAAAGAAGTAGTCCAGTTACACCTTTGTGGGCTTATAACTTGGCTTCTGAATGTCCTAGAGAGGTCAGGTTTGTTTTAGTGTACTCCAATCAACAGCCCCTACAACCACAAAAGGAA
This sequence comes from Nothobranchius furzeri, assembly GCF_043380555.1. NCBI lineage: Eukaryota > Metazoa > Chordata > Actinopteri > Cyprinodontiformes > Nothobranchiidae > Nothobranchius > Nothobranchius furzeri. The sequence continues at coordinate 15,919,415 of NC_091743.1, read as the reverse complement.
TGGAGTCATTAGCACTTATGGTTTGTAAATGGCACCCAGAATTATGTTGCACGAAGCACAATTTCACATCATTCTGGGTCCATTTGTGTGAAAGCAAGGTCCAATCAGGCTGAAACGTTACAGGAATGTAGAATCTATTGAGTTGTAAGTGATCTGAACGTTTCAAGATGATAGCACTTTCCTAAGGGGGTCAAACCATGTCCCAAAGGTCACCGGATCTGGTGTCAATTTAAAGAAGTAGTCCAGTTACACCTTTGTGGGCTTATAACTTGGCTTCTGAATGTCCTAGAGAGATCAGGTTTGTTTTAGTGTAATCCAATCAACAGCCCCTACAACCACAAAAAGGAATGGAGTCATTAGCACTTATGGTTTGTAAATTGCACCCAGAATTATGTTGCACTAAGCACAATTTCACATCATTCTGGGTTCATTTGTGTGAAAACAAGGTCCAATCAGGCTGAAATGTTACAGGAAGGTAGAATCTATTGAGTTGTAAGTGATCTGAACGTTTCATGATGATAGCACTTTCCTAAGGGGGTCAAACCATGTCCCAAAGGTCACCGGATCTGGTGTCACTTTAAAGAAGCAGTCCAGTTACACCTTTGTGGGCTTATAACTTGGCTTCTGAATGTCCTAGAGAGGTTAGGTTTGTTTTAGTGTACTCCAATCAACAGCCCCTACAACCACAAAAAGGAATTGAGTCATTAGCACTTATGGTTTGTAAATGGCACCCAGAATTATGTTGCACGAAGCACAATTCAACATCATTCTGGGTTCATTTGTGTGAAAACAAGGTCCAATCAGGCTGAAACGTTACAGGAAGGTAGAATCTATTGAGTTGTAAGTGATCTGAACGTTTCATGATGATCGCACATTCCTATAGGGGGTCAAACCATGTCCCAAAGGTCACCGGGCCTGGTGTCACTTTAAAGAAGTAGTCCAGTTACACCTTTGTGGTCTTATAACTTGGCTTCTTAATGTCCTAGAGAGGTCAGGTTTGTTTTAGTGTACTCCAATCAACAGCCCCTACAACCACAAAAAGGAATGGAGTCATTAGCACTTATGGTTTTTAAATGGCACCCAGAATTATGTTGCACGAAGCACAATTTCACATCATTCTGGGTTCATTTGTGTGAAAACAAGGTCCAATCAGGCTGAAACGTTACAGGAAGGTAGAATCTATTGAGTTGTAAGTGATCTGAACGTTTCATGATGATAGCACTTTCTTAAGGGGGTCAAACCATGTCCCAAAGGTCACCGGATCTGGTGTCAATTTAAAGAAGTAGTCCAGTTACACATTTGTTGGCTTATAACCTGGCTTCTGAATGTCCTAGAGCGATGAGGGTTGTTTTAGTGTACTCCAATCAACAGCCCCTACAACCACAAAAAGGAATGGAGTCATTAGCGCTTATGGTTTTTAAATGGTACCCAGAATTATGTTGCACGAAGCACAATTTCACATCATTCTGGGTTCATTTGTGTGAAAACAAGGTCCAATCAGACTGAAACGCTACAAGAAGGTAGAATCTATTGATTTGTAAGTGATCTGAACGTTTCAAGATGATCGCACATTCCTATAGGGGGTAAAACCATGTCCCAAAGGTCACCGGGCCTGGTGTCACTTTAAAGAAGTAGTCCAGTTGCACCTTTGAGGGCTTATAACTTGGCTTCTGAATGTCCTAGAGAGATCAGGTTTGTTTTAGTGTACTCCAATCAACAGCCCCTACAACCTCAAAAAGGAATGGAGTCATTAGCACTTATGGTTTTTAAATGGCACCCAGAATTATGTTGCACGAAGCACAATTTCACATCATTCTGGGTTCATTTGTGTGAAAACAAGGTCCAATCAGGCTGAAATGTTACAGGAAGGTAGAATCTATTGAGTTGTAAGTGATCTGAACGTTTCATGATGATAGCGCTTTCCTAAGGGGGTCAAACCATGTCCCAAAGGTCACCGGGCCTGGTGTCACTTTAAAGGAGTAGTCCAGTTACACCTTTGTGGGCTTATAACTTGGCTTCTGAATGTCCTAGAGAGATCAGGTTTGTTTTAATGTACTCCAATCAACAGCCCCTACAACCTCAAAAAGGAATGGAGTCATTAGCACTTATGGTTTGTAAATGGCACCCAGAATTATGTTGCACGAAGCACAATTTCACATCATTCTGGGTCCATTTGTGTGAAAACAAGGTCCAATCAGGCTGAAACGCTACAAGAAGGTAGAATCTATTGAGTTGTAAGTGATCTGAACGTTTCAAGATGATCGCACATTCCTATAGGGGGTAAAACCATGTCCCAAAGGTCACCGGGCCTGGTGTCACTTTAAAGAAGTAGTCCAGTTACACCTTTGTGGGCTTATAACTTGGCTTCTGAATGTCCTAGAGAGGTCAGGTTTGTTTTAGTGTACTCCAATCAACAGCCCCTACAACCACAAAAAGGAATGGAGTCATTACCACTTATGGTTTGTAAATGGCACCCAGAATTATGTTGCACGAAGCACAATTTCACATCATTCTGGGTTCATTTGTGTGAAAACAAGGTCCAATCAGGCTGAAACGTTACAGGAAGGTAGAATCTATTGAGTTGTAAGTGATCTGAACGTTTCATGATGATAGCACTTTCCTAAGGGGGTCAAACCATGTCCCAAAGGTCACCGGATCTGGTGTCAATTTAAAGAAGCAGTCCAGTTACACCTTTGTGGGCTTATAACTTGGCTTCTGAATGTCCTAGAGAGGTTAGGTTTGTTTTAGTGTACTCCAATCAACAGCCCCTACAACCACAAAAAGGAATTGAGTCATTAGCACTTATGGTTTGTAAATGGCATCCAGAATTATGTTGCACGAAGCACAATTTAACATCATTCTGGGTTCATTTGTGTGAAAACAAGGTCCAATCAGGCTGAAACGTTTCAGGAAGGTAGAATCTATTGAGTTGTAAGTGATCTGAACGTTTCATGATGATAGCACTTTCTTAAGGGGGTCAAACCATGTCCCAAAGGTCACCGGATCTGGTGTCAATTTAAAGAAGTAGTCCAGTTACACATTTGTGGGCTTATAACCTGGCTTCTGAATGTCCTAGAGAGATCAGGTTTGTTTTAATGTACTCCAACCAACAGCCCCTACAACCACAAAAAGGAATGGAGTCATTAGCACTTATGGTTTGTAAATGGCACCCAGAATTATGTTGCACGAAGCACAATTTCACATCATTCTGGGTCCATTTGTGTGAAAACAAGGTCCAATCAGGCTGAAACGCTACAAGAAGGTAGAATCTATTGAGTTGTAAGTGATCTGAACGTTTCAAGATGATCGCACATTCCTATAGGGGGTAAAACCATGTCCCAAAGGTCACCGGGCCTGGTGTCACTTCAAAGAAGTAGTCCAGTTACACCTTTGTGGGCTTATAACTTGGCTTCTGAATGTCCTATTGAGGTCAGGGTTGTTTTAGTGTACTCCAATCATCAGCCCCTACAACCACAAAAAGGAATGAAGTCATTAGCACTTATGGTTTGTAAATGGCACCCAGAATTATGTTGCACGAAGCACAATTTCACATCATTCTCGGTCCATTTGTGTGAAAACAAGGTCCAATCAGGCTGAAACGTAACAAGAAGGTAGAATCTCTTGAGTTGTAAGTGATCTGAACGTTTCATGATGATCGCACATTCCTATAGGGGGTCAAACCATGTCCCAATGGTCACCGGGCCTGGTGTCACTTTAAAGTAGTCCAGTTACACCTTTGTGGGCTTATAACTTGGCTTCTGAATGTCCTAGAGAGGTCAGGTTTGTTTTAGTGTACTCCAATCAACAGCCCCTACAACCACAAAAAGGAATGGAGTCATTAGCACTTATGGTTTGTAAATGGCACCCAGAATTATGTTGCACGAAGCACAATTTCACATCATTCTGGGTCCATTTGTGTGAAAACAAGGTCCAATCAGGCTGAAACGTTACAGGAAGGTAGACTCTATTGAGTTGTAAGTGATCTGAACGTTTCAAGATGATACCACTTTCCTAAGGGGGTCAAACCATGTCCCAAAGGTCACCGGATCTGGTGTCAATTTAAAGAAGTAGTCCAGATACACATTTGTGGGCTTATAACTTGGCTTCTGAATGTCCTAGAGAGATCAGGTTTGTTTTATTGTACTCCAATCAACAGCTCCTACAACCACAAAAAGGAATGGAGTCATTAGCACTTATGGTTTGTAAATGGCACCCAGAATTATGTTGCACGAAGCACAATTTCACATCATTCTGGGTCCATTTGTGTGAAAACAAGGTCCATTCAGGCTGAAACGCTACACGTAGGTAGAATCTATTGAGTTGTAAGTGATCTGAACGTTTCAAGATGATCGCACTTTCCTATAGGGGGTAAAAACATGTCCCAAAGGTCACCGGGCCTGGTGTCACTTTAAAGTAGTCCAGTTACACCTTTGTGGGCTTATAACTTGGCTTCTGAATGTCCTAGAGAGGTTAGGTTTGTTTTAGTGTACTCCAATCAAAAGCCCCTACAACCACAAAAAGGAATGAAGTCATTAGCACTTATTGTTTGTAAATGGCACCCAGAATTATGTTGCACGAAGCACAATTTCACTTCATTCTGGGTCCATTTGTGTGAAAACAAGGTCCAATCAGGCTGAAACGTTACAGGAAGGTAGAATCTATTGATTTGTAAGTGATCTGAACGTTTCGTGATGATAGCACTTTCCTAAGGGGGTCAAACCATGTCCCAAAGGTCACCGGGTCTGGTGTCAATTTAAAGAAGTAGTCCAGTTACACATTTGTGGGCTTATAACTTGGCTTCTGAATGTCCTAGAGAGATCAGGTTTGTTTTAGTGTACTCCAATCAACAGCCCCTACAACCACAAAAAGGAATGGAGTCATTAGCACTTATGGTTTGTAAATGGCACCCAGAATTATGTTGCACGAAGCACAATTTCACATCATTCTGGGTCCATTTGTGTGAAAACAAGGTCCAATCAGGCTGAAACGTTACAAGAAGGTAGAATCTATTGAGTTGTAAGTGATCTGAACGTTTCATGATGATCGCACATTCCTATAGGGGGTCAAACCATGTCCCAAAGGTCACCGGGCCTGGTGTCACTTCAAAGAAGTAGTCCAGTTACACCTTTGTGGGCTTATAACTTGGCTTCTGAATGTCCTAGAGAGGTCAGGTTTGTTTTAGTGTACTCCAATCAACAGCCCCTACAACCACAAAAGGAATGGAGTCATTAGCACTTATGGTTTGTAAATGGCACCCAGAATTATGTTGCACGAAGCACAATTTCACATCATTCTGGGTCCATTTGTGTGAAAGCAAGGTCCAATCAGGCTGAAACGTTACAGGAATGTAGAATCTATTGAGTTGTAAGTGATCTGAACGTTTCAAGATGATAGCACTTTCCTAAGGGGGTCAAACCATGTCCCAAAGGTCACCGGATCTGGTGTCAATTTCAAGAAGTAGTCCAGTTACACCTTTGTGGGCTTATAACTTGGCTTCTGAATGTCCTAGAGAGATCAGGTTTGTTTTAGTGTAATCCAATCAACAGCCCCTACAACCACAAAAAGGAATGGAGTCATTAGCACTTATGGTTTGTAAATTGCACCCAGAATTATGTTGCACTAAGCACAATTTCACATCATTCTGGGTTCATTTGTGTGAAAACAAGGTCCAATCAGGCTGAAATGTTACAGGAAGGTAGAATCTATTGAGTTGTAAGTGATCTGAACGTTTCATGATGATAGCACTTTCCTAAGGGGGTCAAACCATGTCCCAAAGGTCACCGGATCTGGTGTCACTTTAAAGAAGCAGTCCAGTTACACCTTTGTGGGCTTATAACTTGGCTTCTGAATGTCCTAGAGAGGTTAGGTTTGTTTTAGTGTACTCCAATCAACAGCCCCTACAACCACAAAAAGGAATTGAGTCATTAGCACTTATGGTTTGTAAATGGCACCCAGAATTATGTTGCACGAAGCACAATTCAACATCATTCTGGGTTCATTTGTGTGAAAACAAGGTCCAATCAGGCTGAAACGTTACAGGAAGGTAGAATCTATTGAGTTGTAAGTGATCTGAACGTTTCATGATGATCGCACATTCCTATAGGGGGTCAAACCATGTCCCAAAGGTCACCGGGCCTGGTGTCACTTTAAAGAAGTAGTCCAGTTACACCTTTGTGGTCTTATAACTTGGCTTCTTAATGTCCTAGAGAGGTCAGGTTTGTTTTAGTGTACTCCAATCAACAGCCCCTACAACCACAAAAAGGAATGGAGTCATTAGCACTTATGGTTTTTAAATGGCACCCAGAATTATGTTGCACGAAGCACAATTTCACATCATTCTGGGTTCATTTGTGTGAAAACAAGGTCCAATCAGGCTGAAACGTTACAGGAAGGTAGAATCTATTGAGTTGTAAGTGATCTGAACGTTTCATGATGATAGCACTTTCTTAAGGGGGTCAAACCATGTCCCAAAGGTCACCGGATCTGGTGTCAATTTAAAGAAGTAGTCCAGTTACACATTTGTGGGCTTATAACTTGGCTTCTGAATGTCCTAGAGAGATCAGGTTTGTTTTAATGTACTCCAATCAACAGCCCCTACAACCTCAAAAAGGAATGGAGTCATTAGCACTTATGGTTTGTAAATGGCACCCAGAATTATGTTGCACGAAGCACAATTTCACATCATTCTGGGTCCATTTGTGTGAAAACAAGGTCCAATCAGGCTGAAACGCTACAAGAAGGTAGAATCTATTGAGTTGTAAGTGATCTGAACGTTTCAAGATGATCGCACATTCCTATAGGGGGTAAAACCATGTCCCAAAGGTCACCGGGCCTGGTGTCACTTTAAAGAAGTAGTCCAGTTACACCTTTGTGGGCTTATAACTTGGCTTCTGAATGTCCTAGAGAGGTCAGGTTTGTTTTAGTGTACTCCAATCAACAGCCCCTACAACCACAAAAAGGAATGGAGTCATTACCACTTATGGTTTGTAAATGGCACCCAGAATTATGTTGCACGAAGCACAATTTCACATCATTCTGGGTTCATTTGTGTGAAAACAAGGTCCAATCAGGCTGAAACGTTACAGGAAGGTAGAATCTATTGAGTTGTAAGTGATCTGAACATTTCATGATGATAGCACTTTCCTAAGGGGGTCAAACCATGTCCCAAAGGTCACCGGATCTGGTGTCAATTTAAAGAAGCAGTCCAGTTACACCTTTGTGGGCTTATAACTTGGCTTCTGAATGTCCTAGAGAGGTTAGGTTTGTTTTAGTGTACTCCAATCAACAGCCCCTACAACCACAAAAAGGAATTGAGTCATTAGCACTTATGGTTTGTAAATGGCATCCAGAATTATGTTGCACGAAGCACAATTTAACATCATTCTGGGTTCATTTGTGTGAAAACAAGGTCCAATCAGGCTGAAACGTTTCAGGAAGGTAGAATCTATTGAGTTGTAAGTGATCTGAACGTTTCATGATGATAGCACTTTCTTAAGGGGGTCAAACCATGTCCCAAAGGTCACCGGATCTGGTGTCAATTTAAAGAAGTAGTCCAGTTACACATTTGTGGGCTTATAACCTGGCTTCTGAATGTCCTAGAGAGATCAGGTTTGTTTTAATGTACTCCAACCAACAGCCCCTACAACCACAAAAAGGAATGGAGTCATTAGCGCTTATGGTTTGTAAATGGCACCCAGAATTATGTTGCACGAAGCACAATTTCACATCATTCTGGGTCCATTTGTGTGAAAACAAGGTCCAATCAGGCTGAAACGCTACAAGAAGGTAGAATCTATTGAGTTGTAAGTGATCTGAACGTTTCAAGATGATCGCACATTCCTATAGGGGGTAAAACCATGTCCCAAAGGTCACCGGGCCTGGTGTCACTTCAAAGAAGTAGTCCAGTTACACCTTTGTGGGCTTATAACTTGGCTTCTGAATGTCCTATTGAGGTCAGGGTTGTTTTAGTGTACTCCAATCATCAGCCCCTACAACCACAAAAAGGAATGGAGTCATTAGCACTTATGGTTTGTAAATGGCACCCAGAATTATGTTGCACGAAGCACAATTTCACATCATTCTGGGTCCATTTGTGTGAAAACAAGGTCCAATCAGGCTGAAACGTTACAAGAAGGTAGAATCTATTGAGTTGTAAGTGATCTGAACGTTTCATGATGATCGCACATTCCTATAGGGGGTCAAACCATGTCCCAAAGGTCACCGGGCCTGGTGTCACTTCAAAGAAGTAGTCCAGTTACACCTTTGTGGGCTTATAACTTGGCTTCTGAATGTCCTAGAGAGGTCAGGTTTGTTTTAGTGTACTCCAATCAACAGCCCCTACAACCACAAAAGGAATGGAGTCATTAGCACTTATGGTTTGTAAATGGCACCCAGAATTATGTTGCACGAAGCACAATTTCACATCATTCTGGGTCCATTTGTGTGAAAGCAAGGTCCAATCAGGCTGAAACGTTACAGGAAGGTAGAATCTATTGAGTTGTAAGTGATCTGAACGTTTCAAGATGATACCACTTTCCTAAGGGGGTCAAACCATGTCCCAAAGGTCACCGGATCTGGTGTCAATTTAAAGAAGTAGTCCAGATACACATTTGTGGGCTTATAACTTGGCTTCTGAATGTCCTAGAGAGATCAGGTTTGTTTTAGTATACTCCAATCAACAGCCCCCACAACCACAAAAAGGAATGGAGTCATTAGCACTTATGGTTTTTAAATGGCACCCAGAATTATGTTGCACGAAGCACAATTTCACATCATTCTGGGTTCATTTGTGTGAAAACAAGGTCCAGTCAGGCTGAAACGTTACAGGAAGGCAGAATCTATTGAGTTGTAAGTGATCTGAACGTTTCATGATGATAGCACTTTCCTAAGGGGGTCAAATCATGTCCCAAAGGTCATCGGATCTGGTGTCAATTTAAAGAAGTAGTCCAGTTACACATTTGTGGGCTTATAACTTGGCTTCTCAATGTCCTAGAGAGATCAGGTTTGTTTTAATGTACTCCAATCAACAGCCCCTACAACCACAAAAAGGAATGGAGTCATTAGCACTTATGGATTGTAAATGGCACCCAGAATTATGTTGCACAAAGCACAATTTCACTTCATTCTGGGTCCATTTGTGTGAAAAACAACGTCCAGTCAGGCTGAAACGTTACAGGAAGGTAGAATCTATTGAGTTGTAAGTGATCTGAACATTTCATGATGATAGCACTTTCCTAAGGGGGTCAAACCATGTGCCAAAGGTCACCGGATCTGGTGTCAATTTAAAGAAGTAGTCCAGTTACATATTTGTGGGCTTATAACTTGGCTTCTGAATGTCCTAGAGAGATCAGGTTTGTTTTATTGTACTCCAGTCAACAGCTCCTACAACCACAAAAAGGAATGGAGTCATTAGCACTTATGGTTTGTAAATGGCACCCAGAATTATGTTGCACGAAGCACAATTTCACATCATTCTGGGTCCATTTGTGTGAAAACAAGGTCCATTCAGGCTGAAACGCTACACGAAGGTAGAATCTATTGAGTTGTAAGTGATCTGAACGTTTCAAGATGATCGCACTTTCCTATAGGGGGTAAAAACATGTCCCAAAGGTCACCGGGCCTGGTGTCACTTTAAAGTAGTCCAGTTACACCTTTGTGGGCTTATAACTTGGCTTCTGAATGTCCTAGAGAGGTTAGGTTTGTTTTAGTGTACTCCAATCAAAAGCCCCTACAACCACAAAAAGGAATGAAGTCATTAGCACTTATGGTTTGTAAATGGCACCCAGAATTATGTTGCACTAAGCACAATTTCACTTCATTCTGGGTCCATTTGTGTGAAAACAAGGTCCAATCAGGCTGAAACGTTACAGGAAGGTAGAATCTATTGATTTGTAAGTGATCTGAACGTTTCGTGATGATAGCACTTTCCTAAGGGGGTCAAACCATGTCCCAAAGGTCACCGGGTCTGGTGTCAATTTAAAGAAGTAGTCCAGTTACACATTTGTGGGCTTATAACTTGGCTTCTGAATGTCCTAGAGAGATCAGGTTTGTTTTAGTGTACTCCAATCAACAGCCCCTACAACCACAAAAAGGAATGGAGTCATTAGCACTTATGGTTTGTAAATGGCACCCAGAATTATGTTGCACGAAGCACAATTTCACATCATTCTGGGTCCATTTGTGTGAAAACAAGGTCCAATCAGGCTGAAACGTTACAAGAAGGTAGAATCTATTGAGTTGTAAGTGATCTGAACGTTTCATGATGATCGCACATTCCTATAGGGGGTCAAACCATGTCCCAAAGGTCACCGGGCCTGGTGTCACTTCAAAGAAGTAGTCCAGTTACACCTTTGTGGGCTTATAACTTGGCTTCTGAATGTCCTAGAGAGGTCAGGTTTGTTTTAGTGTACTCCAATCAACAGCCCCTACAACCACAAAAGGAATGGAGTCATTAGCACTTATGGTTTGTAAATGGCACCCAGAATTATGTTGCACGAAGCACAATTTCACATCATTCTGGGTCCATTTGTGTGAAAGCAAGGTCCAATCAGGCTGAAACGTTACAGGAATGTAGAATCTATTGAGTTGTAAGTGATCTGAACGTTTCAAGATGATAGCACTTTCCTAAGGGGGTCAAACCATGTCCCAAAGGTCACCGGATCTGGTGTCAATTTAAAGAAGTAGTCCAGTTACACCTTTGTGGGCTTATAACTTGGCTTCTGAATGTCCTAGAGAGATCAGGTTTGTTTTAGTGTAATCCAATCAACAGCCCCTACAACCACAAAAAGGAATGGAGTCATTAGCACTTATGGTTTGTAAATTGCACCCAGAATTATGTTGCACTAAGCACAATTTCACATCATTCTGGGTTCATTTGTGTGAAAACAAGGTCCAATCAGGCTGAAATGTTACAGGAAGGTAGAATCTATTGAGTTGTAAGTGATCTGAACGTTTCATGATGATAGCACTTTCCTAAGGGGGTCAAACCATGTCCCAAAGGTCACCGGATCTGGTGTCACTTTAAAGAAGCAGTCCAGTTACACCTTTGTGGGCTTATAACTTGGCTTCTGAATGTCCTAGAGAGGTTAGGTTTGTTTTAGTGTACTCCAATCAACAGCCCCTACAACCACAAAAAGGAATTGAGTCATTAGCACTTATGGTTTGTAAATGGCACCCAGAATTATGTTGCACGAAGCACAATTCAACATCATTCTGGGTTCATTTGTGTGAAAACAAGGTCCAATCAGGCTGAAACGTTACAGGAAGGTAGAATCTATTGAGTTGTAAGTGATCTGAACGTTTCATGATGATCGCACATTCCTATAGGGGGTCAAACCATGTCCCAAAGGTCACCGGGCCTGGTGTCACTTTAAAGAAGTAGTCCAGTTACACCTTTGTGGTCTTATAACTTGGCTTCTTAATGTCCTAGAGAGGTCAGGTTTGTTTTAGTGTACTCCAATCAACAGCCCCTACAACCACAAAAAGGAATGGAGTCATTAGCACTTATGGTTTTTAAATGGCACCCAGAATTATGTTGCACGAAGCACAATTTCACATCATTCTGGGTTCATTTGTGTGAAAACAAGGTCCAATCAGGCTGAAACGTTACAGGAAGGTAGAATCTATTGAGTTGTAAGTGATCTGAACGTTTCATGATGATAGCACTTTCTTAAGGGGGTCAAACCATGTCCCAAAGGTCACCGGATCTGGTGTCAATTTAAAGAAGTAGTCCAGTTACACATTTGTTGGCTTATAACCTGGCTTCTGAATGTCCTAGAGCGATGAGGGTTGTTTTAGTGTACTCCAATCAACAGCCCCTACAACCACAAAAAGGAATGGAGTCATTAGCGCTTATGGTTTTTAAATGGTACCCAGAATTATGTTGCACGAAGCACAATTTCACATCATTCTGGGTTCATTTGTGTGAAAACAAGGTCCAATCAGACTGAAACGCTACAAGAAGGTAGAATCTATTGATTTGTAAGTGATCTGAACGTTTCAAGATGATCGCACATTCCTATAGGGGGTAAAACCATGTCCCAAAGGTCACCGGGCCTGGTGTCACTTTAAAGAAGTAGTCCAGTTGCACCTTTGAGGGCTTATAACTTGGCTTCTGAATGTCCTAGAGAGATCAGGTTTGTTTTAGTGTACTCCAATCAACAGCCCCTACAACCTCAAAAAGGAATGGAGTCATTAGCACTTATGGTTTTTAAATGGCACCCAGAATTATGTTGCACGAAGCACAATTTCACATCATTCTGGGTTCATTTGTGTGAAAACAAGGTCCAATCAGGCTGAAATGTTACAGGAAGGTAGAATCTATTGAGTTGTAAGTGATCTGAACGTTTCATGATGATAGCGCTTTCCTAAGGGGGTCAAACCATGTCCCAAAGGTCACCGGGCCTGGTGTCACTTTAAAGGAGTAGTCCAGTTACACCTTTGTGGGCTTATAACTTGGCTTCTGAATGTCCTAGAGAGATCAGGTTTGTTTTAATGTACTCCAATCAACAGCCCCTACAACCTCAAAAAGGAATGGAGTCATTAGCACTTATGGTTTGTAAATGGCACCCAGAATTATGTTGCACGAAGCACAATTTCACATCATTCTGGGTCCATTTGTGTGAAAACAAGGTCCAATCAGGCTGAAACGCTACAAGAAGGTAGAATCTATTGAGTTGTAAGTGATCTGAACGTTTCAAGATGATCGCACATTCCTATAGGGGGTAAAACCATGTCCCAAAGGTCACCGGGCCTGGTGTCACTTTAAAGAAGTAGTCCAGTTACACCTTTGTGGGCTTATAACTTGGCTTCTGAATGTCCTAGAGAGGTCAGGTTTGTTTTAGAGTACTCCAATCAACAGCCCCTACAACCACAAAAAGGAATGGAGTCATTACCACTTATGGTTTGTAAATGGCACCCAGAATTATGTTGCACGAAGCACAATTTCACATCATTCTGGGTTCATTTGTGTGAAAACAAGGTCCAATCAGGCTGAAACGTTACAGGAAGGTAGAATCTATTGAGTTGTAAGTGATCTGAACGTTTCATGATGATTGCACTTTCCTAAGGGGGTCAAACCATGTCCCAAAGGTCACCGGATCTGGTGTCAATTTAAAGAAGCAGTCCAGTTACACCTTTGTGGGCTTATAACTTGGCTTCTGAATGTCCTAGAGAGGTTAGGTTTGTTTTAGTGTACTCCAATCAACAGCCCCTACAACCACAAAAAGGAATTGAGTCATTAGCACTTATGGTTTGTAAATGGCATCCAGAATTATGTTGCACGAAGCACAATTTAACATCATTCTGGGTTCATTTGTGTGAAAACAAGGTCCAATCAGGCTGAAACGTTTCAGGAAGGTAGAATCTATTGAGCTGTAAGTGATCTGAACGTTTCATGATGATAGCACTTTCTTAAGGGGGTCAAACCATGTCCCAAAGGTCACCGGATCTGGTGTCAATTTAAAGAAGTAGTCCAGTTACACATTTGTGGGCTTATAACCTGGCTTCTGAATGTCCTAGAGAGATCAGGTTTGTTTTAATGTACTCCAACCAACAGCCCCTACAACCACAAAAAGGAATGGAGTCATTAGCACTTATGGTTTGTAAATGGCACCCAGAATTATGTTGCACGAAGCACAATTTCACATCATTCTGGGTCCATTTGTGTGAAAACAAGGTCCAATCAGGCTGAAACGCTACAAGAAGGTAGAATCTATTGAGTTGTAAGTGATCTGAACGTTTCAAGATGATCGCACATTCCTATAGGGGGTAAAACCATGTCCCAAAGGTCACCGGGCCTGGTGTCACTTCAAAGAAGTAGTCCAGTTACACCTTTGTGGGCTTATAACTTGGCTTCTGAATGTCCTATTGAGGTCAGGGTTGTTTTAGTGTACTCCAATCATCAGCCCCTACAACCACAAAAAGGAATGAAGTCATTAGCACTTATGGTTTGTAAATGGCACCCAGAATTATGTTGCACGAAGCACAATTTCACATCATTCTCGGTCCATTTGTGTGAAAACAAGGTCCAATCAGGCTGAAACGTAACAAGAAGGTAGAATCTCTTGAGTTGTAAGTGATCTGAACGTTTCATGATGATCGCACATTCCTATAGGGGGTCAAACCATGTCCCAATGGTCACCGGGCCTGGTGTCACTTTAAAGAAGTAGTCCAGTTACACCTTTGTGGGCTTATAACTTGGCTTCTGAATGTCCTAGAGAGGTCAGGTTTGTTTTAGTGTACTCCAATCAACAGCCCCTACAACCACAAAAAGGAATGGAGTCATTAGCACTTATGGTTTGTAAATGGCACCCAGAATTATGTTGCACGAAGCACAATTTCACATCATTCTGGGTCCATTTGTGTGAAAACAAGGTCCAATCAGGCTGAAACGTTACAGGAAGGTAGAATCTATTGAGTTGTAAGTGATCTGAACGTTTCAAGATGATACCACTTTCCTAAGGGGGTCAAACCATGTCCCAAAGGTCACCGGATCTGGTGTCAATTTAAAGAAGTAGTCCAGATACACATTTGTGGGCTTATAACTTGGCTTCTGAATGTCCTAGAGAGATCAGGTTTGTTTTATTGTACTCCAATCAACAGCTCCTACAACCACAAAAAGGAATGGAGTCATTAGCACTTATGGTTTGTAAATGGCACCCAGAATTATGTTGCACGAAGCACAATTTCACATCATTCTGGGTCCATTTGTGTGAAAACAAGGTCCATTCAGGCTGAAACGCTACACGAAGGTAGAATCTATTGAGTTGTAAGTGATCTGAACGTTTCAAGATGATCGCACTTTCCTATAGGGGGTAAAAACATGTCCCAAAGGTCACCGGGCCTGGTGTCACTTTAAAGTAGTCCAGTTACACCTTTGTGGGCTTATAACTTGGCTTCTGAATGTCCTAGAGAGGTTAGGTTTGTTTTAGTGTACTCCAATCAAAAGCCCCTACAACCACAAAAAGGAATGAAGTCATTAGCACTTATTGTTTGTAAATGGCACCCAGAATTATGTTGCACGAAGCACAATTTCACTTCATTCTGGGTCCATTTGTGTGAAAACAAGGTCCAATCAGGCTGAAACGTTACAGGAAGGTAGAATCTATTGATTTGTAAGTGATCTGAACGTTTCGTGATGATAGCACTTTCCTAAGGGGGTCAAACCATGTCCCAAAGGTCACCGGGTCTGGTGTCAATTTAAAGAAGTAGTCCAGTTACACATTTGTGGGCTTATAACTTGGCTTCTGAATGTCCTAGAGAGATCAGGTTTGTTTTAGTGTACTCCAATCAACAGCCCCTACAACCACAAAAAGGAATGGAGTCATTAGCACTTATGGTTTGTAAATGGCACCCAGAATTATGTTGCACGAAGCACAATTTCACATCATTCTGGGTCCATTTGTGTGAAAACAAGGTCCAATCAGGCTGAAACGTTACAAGAAGGTAGAATCTATTGAGTTGTAAGTGATCTGAACGTTTCATGATGATCGCACATTCCTATAGGGGGTCAAACCATGTCCCAAAGGTCACCGGGCCTGGTGTCACTTCAAAGAAGTAGTCCAGTTACACCTTTGTGGGCTTATAACTTGGCTTCTGAATGTCCTAGAGAGGTCAGGTTTGTTTTAGTGTACTCCAATCAACAGCCCCTACAACCACAAAAGGAATGGAGTCATTAGCACTTATGGTTTGTAAATGGCACCCAGAATTATGTTGCACGAAGCACAATTTCACATCATTCTGGGTCCATTTGTGTGAAAGCAAGGTCCAATCAGGCTGAAACGTTACAGGAATGTAGAATCTATTCAGTTGTAAGTGATCTGAACGTTTCAAGATGATAGCACTTTCCTAAGGGGGTCAAACCATGTCCCAAAGGTCACCGGATCTGGTGTCAATTTAAAGAAGTAGTCCAGTTACACCTTTGTGGGCTTATAACTTGGCTTCTGAATGTCCTAGAGAGATCAGGTTTGTTTTAGTGTAATCCAATCAACAGCCCCTACAACCACAAAAAGGAATGGAGTCATTAGCACTTATGGTTTGTAAATTGCACCCAGAATTATGTTGCACTAAGCACAATTTCACATCATTCTGGGTTCATTTGTGTGAAAACAAGGTCCAATCAGGCTGAAATGTTACAGGAAGGTAGAATCTATTGAGTTGTAAGTGATCTGAACGTTTCATGATGATAGCACTTTCCTAAGGGGGTCAAACCATGTCCCAAAGGTCACCGGATCTGGTGTCACTTTAAAGAAGCAGTCCAGTTACACCTTTGTGGGCTTATAACTTGGCTTCTGAATGTCCTAGAGAGGTTAGGTTTGTTTTAGTGTACTCCAATCAACAGCCCCTACAACCACAAAAAGGAATTGAGTCATTAGCACTTATGGTTTGTAAATGGCACCCAGAATTATGTTGCACGAAGCACAATTCAACATCATTCTGGGTTCATTTGTGTGAAAACAAGGTCCAATCAGGCTGAAACGTTACAGGAAGGTAGAATCTATTGAGTTGTAAGTGATCTGAACGTTTCATGATGATCGCACATTCCTATAGGGGGTCAAACCATGTCCCAAAGGTCACCGGGCCTGGTGTCACTTTAAAGAAGTAGTCCAGTTACACCTTTGTGGTCTTATAACTTGGCTTCTTAATGTCCTAGAGAGGTCAGGTTTGTTTTAGTGTACTCCAATCAACAGCCCCTACAACCACAAAAAGGAATGGAGTCATTAGCACTTATGGTTTTTAAATGGCACCCAGAATTATGTTGCACGAAGCACAATTTCACATCATTCTGGGTTCATTTGTGTGAAAACAAGGTCCAATCAGGCTGAAACGTTACAGGAAGGTAGAATCTATTGAGTTGTAAGTGATCTGAACGTTTCATGATGATAGCACTTTCTTAAGGGGGTCAAACCATGTCCCAAAGGTCACCGGATCTGGTGTCAATTTAAAGAAGTAGTCCAGTTACACATTTGTGGGCTTATAACTTGGCTTCTGAATGTCCTAGAGAGATCAGGTTTGTTTTAATGTACTCCAATCAACAGCCCCTACAACCTCAAAAAGGAATGGAGTCATTAGCACTTATGGTTTGTAAATGGCACCCAGAATTATGTTGCACGAAGCACAATTTCACATCATTCTGGGTCCATTTGTGTGAAAACAAGGTCCAATCAGGCTGAAACGCTACAAGAAGGTAGAATCTATTGAGTTGTAAGTGATCTGAACGTTTCAAGATGATCGCACATTCCTATAGGGGGTAAAACCATGTCCCAAAGGTCACCGGGCCTGGTGTCACTTTAAAGAAGTAGTCCAGTTACACCTTTGTGGGCTTATAACTTGGCTTCTGAATGTCCTAGAGAGGTCAGGTTTGTTTTAGTGTACTCCAATCAACAGCCCCTACAACCACAAAAAGGAATGGAGTCATTACCACTTATGGTTTGTAAATGGCACCCAGAATTATGTTGCACGAAGCACAATTTCACATCATTCTGGGTTCATTTGTGTGAAAACAAGGTCCAATCAGGCTGAAACGTTACAGGAAGGTAGAATCTATTGAGTTGTAAGTGATCTGAACGTTTCATGATGATAGCACTTTCCTAAGGGGGTCAAACCATGTCCCAAAGGTCACCGGATCTGGTGTCAATTTAAAGAAGCAGTCCAGTTACACCTTTGTGGGCTTATAACTTGGCTTCTGAATGTCCTAGAGAGGTTAGGTTTGTTTTAGTGTACTCCAATCAACAGCCCCTACAACCACAAAAAGGAATTGAGTCATTAGCACTTATGGTTTGTAAATGGCATCCAGAATTATGTTGCACGAAGCACAATTTAACATCATTCTGGGTTCATTTGTGTGAAAACAAGGTCCAATCAGGCTGAAACGTTTCAGGAAGGTAGAATCTATTGAGTTGTAAGTGATCTGAACGTTTCATGATGATAGCACTTTCTTAAGGGGGTCAAACCATGTCCCAAAGGTCACCGGATCTGGTGTCAATTTAAAGAAGTAGTCCAGTTACACATTTGTGGGCTTATAACCTGGCTTCTGAATGTCCTAGAGAGATCAGGTTTGTTTTAATGTACTCCAACCAACAGCCCCTACAACCACAAAAAGGAATGGAGTCATTAGCACTTATGGTTTGTAAATGGCACCCAGAATTATGTTGCACGAAGCACAATTTCACATCATTCTGGGTCCATTTGTGTGAAAACAAGGTCCAATCAGGCTGAAACGCTACAAGAAGGTAGAATCTATTGAGTTGTAAGTGATCTGAACGTTTCAAGATGATCGCACATTCCTATAGGGGGTAAAACCATGTCCCAAAGGTCACCGGGCCTGGTGTCACTTCAAAGAAGTAGTCCAGTTACACCTTTGTGGGCTTATAACTTGGCTTCTGAATGTCCTATTGAGGTCAGGGTTGTTTTAGTGTACTCCAATCATCAGCCCCTACAACCACAAAAAGGAATGAAGTCATTAGCACTTATGGTTTGTAAATGGCACCCAGAATTATGTTGCACGAAGCACAATTTCACATCATTCTCGGTCCATTTGTGTGAAAACAAGGTCCAATCAGGCTGAAACGTAACAAGAAGGTAGAATCTCTTGAGTTGTAAGTGATCTGAACGTTTCATGATGATCGCACATTCCTATAGGGGGTCAAACCATGTCCCAATGGTCACCGGGCCTGGTGTCACTTTAAAGAAGTAGTCCAGTTACACCTTTGTGGGCTTATAACTTGGCTTCTGAATGTCCTAGAGAGGTCAGGTTTGTTTTAGTGTACTCCAATCAACAGCCCCTACAACCACAAAAAGGAATGGAGTCATTAGCACTTATGGTTTGTAAATGGCACCCAGAATTATGTTGCACGAAGCACAATTTCACATCATTCTGGGTCCATTTGTGTGAAAACAAGGTCCAATCAGGCTGAAACGTTACAGGAAGGTAGAATCTATTGAGTTGTAAGTGATCTGAACGTTTCAAGATGATACCACTTTCCTAAGGGGGTCAAACCATGTCCCAAAGGTCACCGGATCTGGTGTCAATTTAAAGAAGTAGTCCAGATACACATTTGTGGGCTTATAACTTGGCTTCTGAATGTCCTAGAGAGATCAGGTTTGTTTTAGTATACTCCAATCAACAGCCCCCACAACCACAAAAAGGAATGGAGTCATTAGCACTTATGGTTTTTAAATGGCACCCAGAATTATGTTGCACGAAGCACAATTTCACATCATTCTGGGTTCATTTGTGTGAAAACAAGGTCCAGTCAGGCTGAAACGTTACAGGAAGGCAGAATCTATTGAGTTGTAAGTGATCTGAACGTTTCATGATGATAGCACTTTCCTAAGGGGGTCAAATCATGTCCCAAAGGTCATCGGATCTGGTGTCAATTTAAAGAAGTAGTCCAGTTACACATTTGTGGGCTTATAACTTGGCTTCTCAATGTCCTAGAGAGATCAGGTTTGTTTTAATGTACTCCAATCAACAGCCCCTACAACCACAAAAAGGAATGGAGTCATTAGCACTTATGGATTGTAAATGGCACCCAGAATTATGTTGCACAAAGCACAATTTCACTTCATTCTGGGTCCATTTGTGTGAAAAACAACGTCCAGTCAGGCTGAAACGTTACAGGAAGGTAGAATCTATTGAGTTGTAAGTGATCTGAACATTTCATGATGATAGCACTTTCCTAAGGGGGTCAAACCATGTGCCAAAGGTCACCGGATCTGGTGTCAATTTAAAGAAGTAGTCCAGTTACATATTTGTGGGCTTATAACTTGGCTTCTGAATGTCCTAGAGAGATCAGGTTTGTTTTATTGTACTCCAATCAACAGCTCCTACAACCACAAAAAGGAATGGAGTCATTAGCACTTATGGTTTGTAAATGGCACCCAGAATTATGTTGCACGAAGCACAATTTCACATCATTCTGGGTCCATTTGTGTGAAAACAAGGTCCATTCAGGCTGAAACGCTACACGAAGGTAGAATCTATTGAGTTGTAAGTGATCTGAACGTTTCAAGATGATCGCACTTTCCTATAGGGGGTAAAAACATGTCCCAAAGGTCACCGGGCCTGGTGTCACTTTAAAGTAGTCCAGTTACACCTTTGTGGGCTTATAACTTGGCTTCTGAATGTCCTAGAGAGGTTAGGTTTGTTTTAGTGTACTCCAATCAAAAGCCCCTACAACCACAAAAAGGAATGAAGTCATTAGCACTTATGGTTTGTAAATGGCACCCAGAATTATGTTGCACGAAGCACAATTTCACTTCATTCTGGGTCCATTTGTGTGAAAACAAGGTCCAATCAGGCTGAAACGTTACAGGAAGGTAGAATCTATTGATTTGTAAGTGATCTGAACGTTTCGTGATGATAGCACTTTCCTAAGGGGGTCAAACCATGTCCCAAAGGTCACCGGGTCTGGTGTCAATTTAAAGAAGTAGTCCAGTTACACATTTGTGGGCTTATAACTTGGCTTCTGAATGTCCTAGAGAGATCAGGTTTGTTTTAGTGTACTCCAATCAACAGCCCCTACAACCACAAAAAGGAATGGAGTCATTAGCACTTATGGTTTGTAAATGGCACCCAGAATTATGTTGCACGAAGCACAATTTCACATCATTCTGGGTCCATTTGTGTGAAAACAAGGTCCAATCAGGCTGAAACGTTACAAGAAGGTAGAATCTATTGAGTTGTAAGTGATCTGAACGTTTCATGATGATCGCACATTCCTATAGGGGGTCAAACCATGTCCCAAAGGTCACCGGGCCTGGTGTCACTTCAAAGAAGTAGTCCAGTTACACCTTTGTGGGCTTATAACTTGGCTTCTGAATGTCCTAGAGAGGTCAGGTTTGTTTTAGTGTACTCCAATCAACAGCCCCTACAACCACAAAAGGAATGGAGTCATTAGCACTTATGGTTTGTAAATGGCACCCAGAATTATGTTGCACGAAGCACAATTTCACATCATTCTGGGTCCATTTGTGTGAAAGCAAGGTCCAATCAGGCTGAAACGTTACAGGAATGTAGAATCTATTGAGTTGTAAGTGATCTGAACGTTTCAAGATGATAGCACTTTCCTAAGGGGGTCAAACCATGTCCCAAAGGTCACCGGATCTGGTGTCAATTTAAAGAAGTAGTCCAGTTACACCTTTGTGGGCTTATAACTTGGCTTCTGAATGTCCTAGAGAGATCAGGTTTGTTTTAGTGTAATCCAATCAACAGCCCCTACAACCACAAAAAGGAATGGAGTCATTAGCGCTTATGGTTTTTAAATGGTACCCAGAATTATGTTGCACGAAGCACAATTTCACATCATTCTGGGTTCATTTGTGTGAAAACAAGGTCCAATCAGACTGAAACGCTACAAGAAGGTAGAATCTATTGATTTGTAAGTGATCTGAACGTTTCAAGATGATCGCACATTCCTATAGGGGGTAAAACCATGTCCCAAAGGTCACCGGGCCTGGTGTCACTTTAAAGAAGTAGTCCAGTTGCACCTTTGAGGGCTTATAACTTGGCTTCTGAATGTCCTAGAGAGATCAGGTTTGTTTTAGTGTACTCCAATCAACAGCCCCTACAACCTCAAAAAGGAATGGAGTCATTAGCACTTATGGTTTTTAAATGGCACCCAGAATTATGTTGCACGAAGCACAATTTCACATCATTCTGGGTTCATTTGTGTGAAAACAAGGTCCAATCAGGCTGAAATGTTACAGGAAGGTAGAATCTATTGAGTTGTAAGTGATCTGAACGTTTCATGATGATAGCGCTTTCCTAAGGGGGTCAAACCATGTCCCAAAGGTCACCGGGCCTGGTGTCACTTTAAAGGAGTAGTCCAGTTACACCTTTGTGGGCTTATAACTTGGCTTCTGAATGTCCTAGAGAGATCAGGTTTGTTTTAATGTACTCCAATCAACAGCCCCTACAACCTCAAAAAGGAATGGAGTCATTAGCACTTATGGTTTGTAAATGGCACCCAGAATTATGTTGCACGAAGCACAATTTCACATCATTCTGGGTCCATTTGTGTGAAAACAAGGTCCAATCAGGCTGAAACGCTACAAGAAGGTAGAATCTATTGAGTTGTAAGTGATCTGAACGTTTCAAGATGATCGCACATTCCTATAGGGGGTAAAACCATGTCCCAAAGGTCACCGGGCCTGGTGTCACTTTAAAGAAGTAGTCCAGTTACACCTTTGTGGGCTTATAACTTGGCTTCTGAATGTCCTAGAGAGGTCAGGTTTGTTTTAGTGTACTCCAATCAACAGCCCCTACAACCACAAAAAGGAATGGAGTCATTACCACTTATGGTTTGTAAATGGCACCCAGAATTATGTTGCACGAAGCACAATTTCACATCATTCTGGGTTCATTTGTGTGAAAACAAGGTCCAATCAGGCTGAAACGTTACAGGAAGGTAGAATCTATTGAGTTGTAAGTGATCTGAACGTTTCATGATGATAGCACTTTCCTAAGGGGGTCAAACCATGTCCCAAAGGTCACCGGATCTGGTGTCAATTTAAAGAAGCAGTCCAGTTACACCTTTGTGGGCTTATAACTTGGCTTCTGAATGTCCTAGAGAGGTTAGGTTTGTTTTAGTGTACTCCAATCAACAGCCCCTACAACCACAAAAAGGAATTGAGTCATTAGCACTTATGGTTTGTAAATGGCATCCAGAATTATGTTGCACGAAGCACAATTTAACATCATTCTGGGTTCATTTGTGTGAAAACAAGGTCCAATCAGGCTGAAACGTTTCAGGAAGGTAGAATCTATTGAGTTGTAAGTGATCTGAACGTTTCATGATGATAGCACTTTCTTAAGGGGGTCAAACCATGTCCCAAAGGTCACCGGATCTGGTGTCAATTTAAAGTAGTAGTCCAGTTACACATTTGTGGGCTTATAACCTGGCTTCTGAATGTCCTAGAGAGATCAGGTTTGTTTTAATGTACTCCAACCAACAGCCCCTACAACCACAAAAAGGAATGGAGTCATTAGCACTTATGGTTTGTAAATGGCACCCAGAATTATGTTGCACGAAGCACAATTTCACATCATTCTGGGTCCATTTGTGTGAAAACAAGGTCCAATCAGGCTGAAACGCTACAAGAAGGTAGAATCTATTGAGTTGTAAGTGATCTGAACGTGTCAAGATGATCGCACATTCCTATAGGGGGTAAAACCATGTCCCAAAGGTCACCGGGCCTGGTGTCACTTCAAAGAAGTAGTCCAGTTACACCTTTGTGGGCTTATAACTTGGCTTCTGAATGTCCTATTGAGGTCAGGGTTGTTTTAGTGTACTCCAATCATCAGCCCCTACAACCACAAAAAGGAATGAAGTCATTAGCACTTATGGTTTGTAAATGGCACCCAGAATTATGTTGCACGAAGCACAATTTCACATCATTCTCGGTCCATTTGTGTGAAAACAAGGTCCAATCAGGCTGAAACGTAACAAGAAGGTAGAATCTCTTGAGTTGTAAGTGATCTGAACGTTTCATGATGATCGCACATTCCTATAGGGGGTCAAACCATGTCCCAATGGTCACCGGGCCTGGTGTCACTTTAAAGAAGTAGTCCAGTTACACCTTTGTGGGCTTATAACTTGGCTTCTGAATGTCCTAGAGAGGTCAGGTTTGTTTTAGTGTACTCCAATCAACAGCCCCTACAACCACAAAAAGGAATGGAGTCATTAGCACTTATGGTTTGTAAATGGCACCCAGAATTATGTTGCACGAAGCACAATTTCACATCATTCTGGGTCCATTTGTGTGAAAACAAGGTCCAATCAGGCTGAAACGTTACAGGAAGGTAGAATCTATTGAGTTGTAAGTGATCTGAACGTTTCAAGATGATACCACTTTCCTAAGGGGGTCAAACCATGTCCCAAAGGTCACCGGATCTGGTGTCAATTTAAAGAAGTAGTCCAGATACACATTTGTGGGCTTATAACTTGGCTTCTGAATGTCCTAGAGAGATCAGGTTTGTTTTAGTATACTCCAATCAACAGCCCCCACAACCACAAAAAGGAATGGAGTCATTAGCACTTATGGTTTTTAAATGGCACCCAGAATTATGTTGCACGAAGCACAATTTCACATCATTCTGGGTTCATTTGTGTGAAAACAAGGTCCAGTCAGGCTGAAACGTTACAGGAAGGCAGAATCTATTGAGTTGTAAGTGATCTGAACGTTTCATGATGATAGCACTTTCCTAAGGGGGTCAAATCATGTCCCAAAGGTCATCGGATCTGGTGTCAATTTAAAGAAGTAGTCCAGTTACACATTTGTGGGCTTATAACTTGGCTTCTCAATGTCCTAGAGAGATCAGGTTTGTTTTAATGTACTCCAATCAACAGCCCCTACAACCACAAAAAGGAATGGAGTCATTAGCACTTATGGATTGTAAATGGCACCCAGAATTATGTTGCACAAAGCACAATTTCACTTCATTCTGGGTCCATTTGTGTGAAAAACAACGTCCAGTCAGGCTGAAACGTTACAGGAAGGTAGAATCTATTGAGTTGTAAGTGATCTGAACATTTCATGATGATAGCACTTTCCTAAGGGGGTCAAACCATGTGCCAAAGGTCACCGGATCTGGTGTCAATTTAAAGAAGTAGTCCAGTTACATATTTGTGGGCTTATAACTTGGCTTCTGAATGTCCTAGAGAGATCAGGTTTGTTTTATTGTACTCCAATCAACAGCTCCTACAACCACAAAAAGGAATGGAGTCATTAGCACTTATGGTTT
This sequence comes from Nothobranchius furzeri, assembly GCF_043380555.1. Taxonomy (NCBI): domain Eukaryota; kingdom Metazoa; phylum Chordata; class Actinopteri; order Cyprinodontiformes; family Nothobranchiidae; genus Nothobranchius; species Nothobranchius furzeri. The sequence continues at coordinate 15,894,670 of NC_091743.1, read as the reverse complement.
GTAAATGGCACCCAGAATTATGTTGCACGAAGCACAATTTCACATCATTCTGGGTCCATTTGTGTGAAAACAAGGTCCATTAAGGCTGAAACGCTACACGAAGGTAGAATCTATTGAGTTGTAAGTGATCTGAACGTTTCAAGATGATCGCACTTTCCTATAGGGTGTAAAAACATGTCCCAAAGGTCACCGGGCCTGGTATCACTTTAAAGTAGTCCAGTTACACCTTTGTGGGCTTATAACTTGGCTTCTGAATGTCCTAGAGAGGTTAGGTTTGTTTTAGTGTACTCCAATCAAAAGCCCCTACAACCACAAAAAGGAATGAAGTCATTAGCACTTATGGTTTGTAAATGGCACCCAGAATTATGTTGCACGAAGCACAATTTCACTTCATTCTGGGTCCATTTGTGTGAAAACAAGGTCCAATCAGGCTGAAACGTTACAGGAAGGTAGAATCTATTGATTTGTAAGTGATCTGAACGTTTCGTGATGATAGCACTTTCCTAAGGGGGTCAAACCATGTCCCAAAGGTCACCGGGTCTGGTGTCAATTTAAAGAAGTAGTCCAGTTACACATTTGTGGGCTTATAACTTGGCTTCTGAATGTCCTAGAGAGATCAGGTTTGTTTTAGTGTACTCCAATCAACAGCCCCTACAACCACAAAAAGGAATGGAGTCATTAGCACTTATGGTTTGTAAATGGCACCCAGAATTATGTTGCACGAAGCACAATTTCACATCATTCTGGGTCCATTTGTGTGAAAACAAGGTCCAATCAGGCTGAAACGTTACAAGAAGGTAGAATCTATTGAGTTGTAAGTGATCTGAACGTTTCATGATGATCGCACATTCCTATAGGGGGTCAAACCATGTCCCAAAGGTCACCGGGCCTGGTGTCACTTCAAAGAAGTAGTCCAGTTACACCTTTGTGGGCTTATAACTTGGCTTCTGAATGTCCTAGAGAGGTCAGGTTTGTTTTAGTGTACTCCAATCAACAGCCCCTACAACCACAAAAGGAATGGAGTCATTAGCACTTATGGTTTGTAAATGGCACCCAGAATTATGTTGCACGAAGCACAATTTCACATCATTCTGGGTCCATTTGTGTGAAAGCAAGGTCCAATCAGGCTGAAACGTTACAGGAATGTAGAATCTATTGAGTTGTAAGTGATCTGAACGTTTCAAGATGATAGCACTTTCCTAAGGGGGTCAAACCATGTCCCAAAGGTCACCGGATCTGGTGTCAATTTAAAGAAGTAGTCCAGTTACACCTTTGTGGGCTTATAACTTGGCTTCTGAATGTCCTAGAGAGATCAGGTTTGTTTTAGTGTAATCCAATCAACAGCCCCTACAACCACAAAAAGGAATGGAGTCATTAGCACTTATGGTTTGTAAATTGCACCCAGAATTATGTTGCACTAAGCACAATTTCACATCATTCTGGGTTCATTTGTGTGAAAACAAGGTCCAATCAGGCTGAAATGTTACAGGAAGGTAGAATCTATTGAGTTGTAAGTGATCTGAACGTTTCATGATGATAGCACTTTCCTAAGGGGGTCAAACCATGTCCCAAAGGTCACCGGATCTGGTGTCACTTTAAAGAAGCAGTCCAGTTACACCTTTGTGGGCTTATAACTTGGCTTCTGAATGTCCTAGAGAGGTTAGGTTTGTTTTAGTGTACTCCAATCAACAGCCCCTACAACCACAAAAAGGAATTGAGTCATTAGCACTTATGGTTTGTAAATGGCACCCAGAATTATGTTGCACGAAGCACAATTCAACATCATTCTGGGTTCATTTGTGTGAAAACAAGGTCCAATCAGGCTGAAACGTTACAGGAAGGTAGAATCTATTGAGTTGTAAGTGATCTGAACGTTTCATGATGATCGCACATTCCTATAGGGGGTCAAACCATGTCCCAAAGGTCACCGGGCCTGGTGTCACTTTAAAGAAGTAGTCCAGTTACACCTTTGTGGTCTTATAACTTGGCTTCTTAATGTCCTAGAGAGGTCAGGTTTGTTTTAGTGTACTCCAATCAACAGCCCCTACAACCACAAAAAGGAATGGAGTCATTAGCACTTATGGTTTTTAAATGGCACCCAGAATTATGTTGCACGAAGCACAATTTCACATCATTCTGGGTTCATTTGTGTGAAAACAAGGTCCAATCAGGCTGAAACGTTACAGGAAGGTAGAATCTATTGAGTTGTAAGTGATCTGAACGTTTCATGATGATAGCACTTTCTTAAGGGGGTCAAACCATGTCCCAAAGGTCACCGGATCTGGTGTCAATTTAAAGAAGTAGTCCAGTTACACATTTGTTGGCTTATAACCTGGCTTCTGAATGTCCTAGAGAGATCAGGTTTGTTTTAATGTACTCCAACCAACAGCCCCTACAACCACAAAAAGGAATGGAGTCATTAGCACTTATGGTTTGTAAATGGCACCCAGAATTATGTTGCACGAAGCACAATTTCACATAATTCTGGGTCCATTTGTGTGAAAACAAGGTCCAATCAGCTGAAACGTTACAAGAAGGTAGAATCTATTGAGTTGTAAGTGATGTGAACAATTCATGATGATCGCACATTCCTATAGGGGGTCAAACCATGTCCCAAAGGTCACCGGGCCTGGTGTCACTTCAAAGAAGTAGTCCAGTTACACCTTTGTGGGCTTATAACTTGGCTTCTGAATGTCCTAGAGATGTCAGGGTTGTTTTAGTGTACTCCAATCATCAGCCCCTACAACCACAAAAAGGAATGGAGTCATTAGCACTTATGGTTTGTAAATGGCACCCAGAATTATGTTGCACGAATAACAATTTCACATCATTCTAGGTCCATTTGTGTGAAAACAAGGTCCAATCTGGCTGAAACGTTACAGGAAGGTAGAATCTATTGAGTTGTAAGTGATCTGAATGTTTCATGATGATAGCACTTTCCTAAGGGGATAAAACCATGTCCCAAAGGTCACCGGATCTGGTGTCAATTTAAATAAGTAGTCCAGTTACACATTTGTGGGCTTATAACTTGGCTTCTTAATGTCCTAGAGCGATCAGGTTTGTTTTAGTGTACTCCAATCAACAGCCCCTACAACCACAAAAAGGAATGGAGTCATTAGCACTTATGGTTTGTAAATGGCACCCAGAATTATGTTGCACGAAGCACAATTTCACATCATTCTCGGTCCATTTGTGTGAAAACAAGGTCCAATCAGGCTGAAACGTTACAAGAAGGTAGAATCTATTGAGTTGTAAGTGATTTGAACGTTTCATGATGATCGCACATTCCTATAGGGGGTCAAACCATGTCCCAAAGGTCACCTTTCCTGGTGTCACTTTAAAGAAGTAGTCCAGTTACACCTTTGTGGGCTTATAACTTGGCTTCTGAATGTCCTAGAGAGATCAGGTTTGTTTTAGTATACTCCAATCAACAGCCCCTACAACCACAAAAAGGAATGGAGTCATTAGCACTTATGGTTTTTAAATGGCACCCAGAATTATGTTGCACGAAGCACAATTTCACATCATTCTGGGTTCATTTGTGTGAAAACAAGGTCCAATCAGGCTGAAACGTTACAGGAAGGCAGAATCTATTGAGTTGTAAGTGATCTGAACGTTTCATGATGATAGCACTTTCCTAAGGGGGTCAAACCATGTCCCAAAGGTCACCGTATCTGGTGTCAATTTAAAGAAGTAGTCCAGTTACACATTTGTGGGCTTATAACTTGGCTTCTCAATGTCCTAGAGAGATCAGGTTTGTTTTAATGTACTCCAATCAACAGCCCCTACAACCACAAAAAAGAATGGAGTCATTAGCACTTATGGTTTGTAAATGGCACCCAGAATTATGTTGCACGAAGCACAATTTCACTTCATTCTGGGTCCATTTGTGTGAAAACAAGGTCCAGTCAGACTGAAACGTTACAGGAAGGTAGAATCTATTGAGTTGTAAGTGATCTGAACATTTCATGATGATAGCACTTTCCTAAGGGGGTCAAACCATGTCCCAAAGGTCACCGGATCTGGTGTCAATTTAAAGAAGTAGTCCAGTTACACATTTGTGGGCTTATAACTTGGCTTCTGAATGTCCTAGAGAGATCAGGTTTGTTTTAGTGTACTCCAATCAACAGCCCCTACAACCACAAAAAGGAATGGAGTCATTAGCACTTATGGTTTGTAAATGGCACCCAGAGTTATGTTGCACGAAGCACAATTTCACTTCATTCTGGGTCCATTTGTGTGAAAACAAGGTCCAGTCAGGCTGAAACGTTACAGGAAGGTAGAATCTATTGAGTTGTAAGTGATCTGAACATTTCATGATGATAGCACTTTCCTAAGGGGGTCAAACCATGTCCCAAAGGTCACCGGATCTGGTGTCAATTTAAAGAAGTAGTCCAGTTACACATTTGTGGGCTTATAACTTGGCTTCTGAATGTCCTAGAGAGATCAGGTTTGTTTTAATGTACTCCAATCAACAGCCCCTACAACCATAAAAAGGAATGGAGTCATTAGCACTTATGGTTTTTAAATGGCACCCAGAATTATGTTGCACGAAGTACAATTTCACATCATTCTGGGTCCATTTGTGTGAAAACAAGGTCCAATAAGGCTGAAACGTTACAAGAAGGTAGAATCTATTGAGTTGTAAGTGATCTGAACGTTTCATGATGATCGCACATTTCTATAGGGGGTCAAACCATGTCTCAAAGGTCACCGGGCCTGGTGTCACTTCAAAGAAGTAGTCCAGTTACACCTTTGTGGGCTTTTAACTTGGCTTCTGAATGTCCTAGAGAAGTCAGGTTTGTTTTAGTGTACTCCAATCAACAGCCCCTACAACCACAAAAGGAATGGAGTCATTAGCACTTATGGTTTGTAAATGGCACCCAGAATTATGTTGCACGAAGCACAATTTCACATCATTCTGGGTCCAGTTGTGTGAAAACAAGGTCCAATCAGGCTGAAACGTTACAGGAATGTAGAATCTATTGAGTTGTAAGTGATCTGAACGTTTCAAGATGATAGCACTTTCCTAAGGGGGTCAAACCATGTCCCAAAGGTCACCTTTCCTGGTGTCACTTTAAAGAAGTAGTCCAGTTACACCTTTGTGGGCTTATAACTTGGCTTCTGAATGTCCTAGAGAGATCAGGTTTGTTTTAGTATACTCCAATCAACAGCCCCTACAACCACAAAAAGGAATGGAGTCATTAGCACTTATGGTTTTTAAATGGCACCCAGAATTATGTTGCACGAAGCACAATTTCACATCATTCTGGGTTCATTTGTGTGAAAACAAGGTCCAATCAGGCTGAAACGTTACAGGAAGGCAGAATCTATTGAGTTGTAAGTGATCTGAACGTTTCATGATGATAGCACTTTCCTAAGGGGGTCAAACCATGTCCCAAAGGTCACCGTATCTGGTGTCAATTTAAAGAAGTAGTCCAGTTACACATTTGTGGGCTTATAACTTGGCTTCTCAATGTCCTAGAGAGATCAGGTTTGTTTTAATGTACTCCAATCAACAGCCCCTACAACCACAAAAAAGAATGGAGTCATTAGCACTTATGGTTTGTAAATGGCACCCAGAATTATGTTGCACGAAGCACAATTTCACTTCATTCTGGGTCCATTTGTGTGAAAACAAGGTCCAGTCAGACTGAAACGTTACAGGAAGGTAGAATCTATTGAGTTGTAAGTGATCTGAACATTTCATGATGATAGCACTTTCCTAAGGGGGTCAAACCATGTCCCAAAGGTCACCGGATCTGGTGTCAATTTAAAGAAGTAGTCCAGTTACACATTTGTGGGCTTATAACTTGGCTTCTGAATGTCCTAGAGAGATCAGGTTTGTTTTAGTGTACTCCAATCAACAGCCCCTACAACCACAAAAAGGAATGGAGTCATTAGCACTTATGGTTTGTAAATGGCACCCAGAGTTATGTTGCACGAAGCACAATTTCACTTCATTCTGGGTCCATTTGTGTGAAAACAAGGTCCAGTCAGGCTGAAACGTTACAGGAAGGTAGAATCTATTGAGTTGTAAGTGATCTGAACATTTCATGATGATAGCACTTTCCTAAGGGGGTCAAACCATGTCCCAAAGGTCACCGGATCTGGTGTCAATTTAAAGAAGTAGTCCAGTTACACATTTGTGGGCTTATAACTTGGCTTCTGAATGTCCTAGAGAGATCAGGTTTGTTTTAATGTACTCCAATCAACAGCCCCTACAACCATAAAAAGGAATGGAGTCATTAGCACTTATGGTTTTTAAATGGCACCCAGAATTATGTTGCACGAAGTACAATTTCACATCATTCTGGGTCCATTTGTGTGAAAACAAGGTCCAATAAGGCTGAAACGTTACAAGAAGGTAGAATCTATTGAGTTGTAAGTGATCTGAACGTTTCATGATGATCGCACATTTCTATAGGGGGTCAAACCATGTCTCAAAGGTCACCGGGCCTGGTGTCACTTCAAAGAAGTAGTCCAGTTACACCTTTGTGGGCTTTTAACTTGGCTTCTGAATGTCCTAGAGAAGTCAGGTTTGTTTTAGTGTACTCCAATCAACAGCCCCTACAACCACAAAAGGAATGGAGTCATTAGCACTTATGGTTTGTAAATGGCACCCAGAATTATGTTGCACGAAGCACAATTTCACATCATTCTGGGTCCAGTTGTGTGAAAACAAGGTCCAATCAGGCTGAAACGTTACAGGAATGTAGAATCTATTGAGTTGTAAGTGATCTGAACGTTTCAAGATGATAGCACTTTCCTAAGGGGGTCAAACCATGTCCCAAAGGTCACCGGATCTGGTGTCAATTTAAAGAAGTAGTCCAGTTACACATTTGTGGGCTTATAACTTGGCTTCTGAATGTCCTAGAGAGATCAGGTTTGTTTTAGTGTAATCCAATCAACAGCCCCTACAACCACAAAAAGGAATGGAGTCATTAACACTTATGGTTTGTAAATTGCACCCAGAATTATGTTGCACTAAGCACAATTTCACATCATTCTGGGTTCATTTGTGTGAAAACAAGGTCCAATCAGGCTGAAACGTTACAGGAAGGTAGAATCCATTGAGTTGTAAGTGATCTGAACGTTTCACGATGATAGCACTTTCCTAACGGGGTCAAACCATGTCCCAAAGGTCACCGGATCTGGTGTCAATTTAAATAAGTAGTCCAGTTACACATTTGTGAGGTTATAACTTGGCTTCTGAATGTCCTAGAGCGATTAGGTTTGTTTTAGTGTACTCCAATCAACAGCCCCTACAACCACAAAAAGGAATGGAGTCATTAGCACTTATGGTTTTTAAATGGCACCCAGAATTATGTTGCACGAAGCACAATTTCACATCATTCTGGGTTCATTTGTGTGAAAACAAGGTCCAATCAGGCTGAAACGTTACAGGAAGGTAGAATCCATTGAGTTGTAAGTGATCTGAACGTTTCACGATGATAGCACTTTCCTAACGGGGTCAAACCATGTCCCAAATGTCACCGGATCTGGTGTCAATTTAAAGTAGTCCAGTTACACATTTGTGGGCTTATAACTTGGTTTCTGAATGTCCTAGAGAGGTCAGGTTTATTTTTAGTGTACTCCAATCAACAGCCCCTACAACCACAAAAAGGAATGGAGTCATTAGCACTTATGGTTTGTAAATGGTACCCAGAATTATGTTGCACGATGCACAATTTCACATCATTCTGGGTTCATTTGTGTGAAAAAAAGGTCCAATCAGGCTGAAACGTTACAGGAAGGTAGAATCTATTGAGTTGTAAGTGATCTGAACGTTTCATGATGATAGCGCTTTCCTAAGGGGGTCAAACCATGTCCCAAAGGTCACCGGATCTGGTGTCAATTTAAATAAGTAGTCCAGTTACACATTTGTGAGGTTATAACTTGGCTTCTGAATGTCCTAGAGCGATTAGGTTTGTTTTAGTGTACTCCAATCAACAGCCCCTACAACCACAAAAAGGAATGGAGTCATTAGCACTTATGGTTTTTAAATGGCACCCAGAATTATGTTGCACGAAGCACAATTTCACTTCATTCTGGGTCCATTTGTGTGAAAACAAGGTCCAATCAGGCTGAAACGTTACAGGAAGGTAGAATCTATTGATTTGTAAGTGATCTGAACGTTTCGTGATGATAGCACTTTCCTAAGGGGGTCAAACCATGTCCCAAAGGTCACCGGGTCTGGTGTCAATTTAAAGAAGTAGTCCAGTTACACATTTGTGGGCTTATAACTTGGCTTCTGAATGTCCTAGAGAGATCAGGTTTGTTTTAGTGTACTCCAATCAACAGCCCCTACAACCACAAAAAGGAATGGAGTCATTAGCACTTATGGTTTGTAAATGGCACCCAGAATTATGTTGCACGAAGCACAATTTCACATCATTCTGGGTCCATTTGTGTGAAAACAAGGTCCAATCAGGCTGAAACGTTACAAGAAGGTAGAATCTATTGAGTTGTAAGTGATCTGAACGTTTCATGATGATCGCACATTCCTATAGGGGGTCAAACCATGTCCCAAAGGTCACCGGGCCTGGTGTCACTTCAAAGAAGTAGTCCAGTTACACCTTTGTGGGCTTATAACTTGGCTTCTGAATGTCCTAGAGAGGTCAGGTTTGTTTTAGTGTACTCCAATCAACAGCCCCTACAACCACAAAAGGAATGGAGTCATTAGCACTTATGGTTTGTAAATGGCACCCAGAATTATGTTGCACGAAGCACAATTTCACATCATTCTGGGTCCATTTGTGTGAAAGCAAGGTCCAATCAGGCTGAAACGTTACAGGAATGTAGAATCTATTGAGTTGTAAGTGATCTGAACGTTTCAAGATGATAGCACTTTCCTAAGGGGGTCAAACCATGTCCCAAAGGTCACCGGATCTGGTGTCAATTTAAAGAAGTAGTCCAGTTACACCTTTGTGGGCTTATAACTTGGCTTCTGAATGTCCTAGAGAGATCAGGTTTGTTTTAGTGTAATCCAATCAACAGCCCCTACAACCACAAAAAGGAATGGAGTCATTAGCACTTATGGTTTGTAAATTGCACCCAGAATTATGTTGCACTAAGCACAATTTCACATCATTCTGGGTTCATTTGTGTGAAAACAAGGTCCAATCAGGCTGAAATGTTACAGGAAGGTAGAATCTATTGAGTTGTAAGTGATCTGAACGTTTCATGATGATAGCACTTTCCTAAGGGGGTCAAACCATGTCCCAAAGGTCACCGGATCTGGTGTCACTTTAAAGAAGCAGTCCAGTTACACCTTTGTGGGCTTATAACTTGGCTTCTGAATGTCCTAGAGAGGTTAGGTTTGTTTTAGTGTACTCCAATCAACAGCCCCTACAACCACAAAAAGGAATTGAGTCATTAGCACTTATGGTTTGTAAATGGCACCCAGAATTATGTTGCACGAAGCACAATTCAACATCATTCTGGGTTCATTTGTGTGAAAACAAGGTCCAATCAGGCTGAAACGTTACAGGAAGGTAGAATCTATTGAGTTGTAAGTGATCTGAACGTTTCATGATGATCGCACATTCCTATAGGGGGTCAAACCATGTCCCAAAGGTCACCGGGCCTGGTGTCACTTTAAAGAAGTAGTCCAGTTACACCTTTGTGGTCTTATAACTTGGCTTCTTAATGTCCTAGAGAGGTCAGGTTTGTTTTAGTGTACTCCAATCAACAGCCCCTACAACCACAAAAAGGAATGGAGTCATTAGCACTTATGGTTTTTAAATGGCACCCAGAATTATGTTGCACGAAGCACAATTTCACATCATTCTGGGTTCATTTGTGTGAAAACAAGGTCCAATCAGGCTGAAACGTTACAGGAAGGTAGAATCTATTGAGTTGTAAGTGATCTGAACGTTTCATGATGATAGCACTTTCTTAAGGGGGTCAAACCATGTCCCAAACGTCACCGGATCTGGTGTCAATTTAAAGAAGTAGTCCAGTTACACATTTGTTGGCTTATAACCTGGCTTCTGAATGTCCTAGAGAGATCAGGTTTGTTTTAATGTACTCCAACCAACAGCCCCTACAACCACAAAAAGGAATGGAGTCATTAGCACTTATGGTTTGTAAATGGCACCCAGAATTATGTTGCACGAAGCACAATTTCACATCATTCTGGGTCCATTTGTGTGAAAACAAGGTCCAATCAGCTGAAACGTTACAAGAAGGTAGAATCTATTGAGTTGTAAGTGATGTGAACAATTCATGATGATCGCACATTCCTATAGGGGGTCAAACCATGTCCCAAAGGTCACCGGGCCTGGTGTCACTTCAAAGAAGTAGTCCAGTTACACCTTTGTGGGCTTATAACTTGGCTTCTGAATGTCCTAGAGATGTCAGGGTTGTTTTAGTGTACTCCAATCATCAGCCCCTACAACCACAAAAAGGAATGGAGTCATTAGCACTTATGGTTTGTAAATGGCACCCAGAATTATGTTGCACGAATAACAATTTCACATCATTCTAGGTCCATTTGTGTGAAAACAAGGTCCAATCTGGCTGAAACGTTACAGGAAGGTAGAATCTATTGAGTTGTAAGTGATCTGAATATTTCATGATGATAGCACTTTCCTAAGGGGATAAAACCATGTCCCAAAGGTCACCGGATCTGGTGTCAATTTAAAGAAGTAGTCCAGTTACACATTTGTGGGCTTATAACTTGGCTTCTTAATGTCCTAGAGCGATCAGGTTTGTTTTAGTGTACTCCAATCAACAGCCCCTACAACCACAAAAAGGAATGGAGTCATTAGCACTTATGGTTTGTAAATGGCACCCAGAATTATGTTGCACGAAGCACAATTTCACATCATTCTCGGTCCATTTGTGTGAAAACAAGGTCCAATCAGGCTGAAACGTTACAAGAAGGTAGAATCTATTGAGTTGTAAGTGATTTGAACGTTTCATGATGATCGCACATTCCTATAGGGGGTCAAACCATGTCCCAAAGGTCACCTTTCCTGGTGTCACTTTAAAGAAGTAGTCCAGTTACACCTTTGTGGGCTTATAACTTGGCTTCTGAATGTCCTAGAGAGATCAGGTTTGTTTTAGTATACTCCAATCAACAGCCCCTACAACCACAAAAAGGAATGGAGTCATTAGCACTTATGGTTTTTAAATGGCACCCAGAATTATGTTGCACGAAGCACAATGTCACATCATTCTGGGTTCATTTGTGTGAAAACAAGGTCCAATCAGGCTGAAACGTTACAGGAAGGCAGAATCTATTGAGTTGTAAGTGATCTGAACGTTTCATGATGATAGCACTTTCCTAAGGGGGTCAAACCATGTCCCAAAGGTCACCGTATCTGGTGTCAATTTAAAGAAGTAGTCCAGTTACACATTTGTGGGCTTATAACTTGGCTTCTCAATGTCCTAGAGAGATCAGGTTTGTTTTAATGTACTCCAATCAACAGCCCCTACAACCACAAAAAAGAATGGAGTCATTAGCACTTATGGTTTGTAAATGGCACCCAGAATTATGTTGCACGAAGCACAATTTCACTTCATTCTGGGTCCATTTGTGTGAAAACAAGGTCCAGTCAGACTGAAACGTTACAGGAAGGTAGAATCTATTGAGTTGTAAGTGATCTGAACATTTCATGATGATAGCACTTTCCTAAGGGGGTCAAACCATGTCCCAAAGGTCACCGGATCTGGTGTCAATTTAAAGAAGTAGTCCAGTTACACATTTGTGGGCTTATAACTTGGCTTCTGAATGTCCTAGAGAGATCAGGTTTGTTTTAATGTACTCCAATCAACAGCCCCTACAACCATAAAAAGGAATGGAGTCATTAGCACTTATGGTTTTTAAATGGCACCCAGAATTATGTTGCACGAAGTACAATTTCACATCATTCTGGGTCCATTTGTGTGAAAACAAGGTCCAATAAGGCTGAAACGTTACAAGAAGGTAGAATCTATTGAGTTGTAAGTGATCTGAACGTTTCATGATGATCGCACATTCCTATAGGGGGTCAAACCATGTCTCAAAGGTCACCGGGCCTGGTGTCACTTCAAAGAAGTAGTCCAGTTACACATTTGTGGGCTTTTAACTTGGCTTCTGAATGTCCTAGAGAAGTCAGGTTTGTTTTAGTGTACTCCAATCAACAGCCCCTACAACCACAAAAGGAATGGAGTCATTAGCACTTATGGTTTGTAAATGGCACCCAGAATTATGTTGCACGAAGCACAATTTCACATCATTCTGGGTCCAGTTGTGTGAAAACAAGGTCCAATCAGGCTGAAACGTTACAGGAATGTAGAATCTATTGAGTTGTAAGTGATCTGAACGTTTCAAGATGATAGCACTTTCCTAAGGGGGTCAAACCATGTCCCAAAGGTCACCGGATCTGGTGTCAATTTAAAGAAGTAGTCCAGTTACACATTTGTGGGCTTATAACTTGGCTTCTGAATGTCCTAGAGAGATCAGGTTTGTTTTAGTGTAATCCAATCAACAGCCCCTACAACCACAAAAAGGAATGGAGTCATTAACACTTATGGTTTGTAAATTACACCCAGAATTATGTTGCACTAAGCACAATTTCACATCATTCTGGGTTCATTTGTGTGAAAACAAGGTCCAATCAGGCTGAAACGTTACAGGAATGTAGAATCTATTGAGTTGTAAGTGATCTGAACGTTTCATGATGATCGCACATTCCTATAGGGGTCAATCCATGTCCCAAAGGTCACCGGGCCTGGTGTCACTTTAAAGAAGTAGTCCAGTTACACCTTTGTGGGCTTATAACTTGGCTTCTGAATGTCCTAGAGAGGTCAGGTTTGATTTAGTGTACTCCAATCAACAGCCCCTACAACCACAAAAAGGAATGGAGTCATTAGCACTTATGGTTTTTAAATGGCACCCAGAATTATGTTTCACAAAGCACAATTTCACATCATTCTGGGTTCATTTGTGTGAAAAAAAGGTCCAATCAGGCTGAAACGTTACAGGAAGGTAGAATCTATTGAGTTGTAAGTGATCTGAACGTTTCATGATGATAGCGCTTTCCTAAGGGGGTCAAACCATGTCCCAAAGGTCACCGGATCTGGTGTCAATTTAAATAAGTAGTCCAGTTACACATTTGTGAGGTTATAACTTGGCTTCTGAATGTCCTAGAGCGATTAGGTTTGTTTTAGTGTACTCCAATCAACAGCCCCTACAACCACAAAAAGGAATGGAGTCATTAGCACTTATGGTTTTTAAATGGCACCCAGAATTATGTTGCACGAAGCACAATTTCACATCATTCTGGGTTCATTTGTGTGAAAACAAGGTCCAATCAGGCTGAAACGTTACAGGAAGGTAGAATCCATTGAGTTGTAAGTGATCTGAACGTTTCACGATGATAGCACTTTCCTAACGGGGTCAAACCATGTCCCAAAGGTCACCGGATCTGGTGTCAATTTAAAGTAGTCCAGTTACACATTTGTGGGCTTATAACTTGGTTTCTGAATGTCCTAGAGAGGTCAGGTTTATTTTTAGTGTACTCCAATCAACAGCCCCTACAACCACAAAAAGGAATGGAGTCATTAGCACTTATGGTTTGTAAATGGTACCCAGAATTATGTTGCACGATGCACAATTTCACATCATTCTGGGTCCATTTGTGTGAAAACAAGGTCCAATCAGGCTGAAACGTTACAGGAAGGTAGAATCTATTGAGTTGTAAGTGATCTGAACGTTTCATGATGATAGCGCTTTCCTAAGGGGGTCAAACCATGTCCCAAAGGTCACCGGATCTGGTGTCAATTTAAAGAAGTAGTCCAGTTACACATTTGTGGGCCTATAACTTGGTTTCTGAATGTCCTAGAGAGGTCAGGTTTATTTTTAGTGTACTCCAATCAACAGCCCCTACAACCACAAAAAGGAATGGAGTCATTAGCACTTATGGTTTGTAAATGGCACCCAGAATTATGTTGCACGATGCACAATTTCACATCATTCTGGGTCCATTTGTGTGAAAACAAGGTCCAATCAGGCTGAAACGTTACAGGAAGGTAGAATCTATTAAGTTGTAAGTGATCTGAATGTTTCAAGATGATAGCACTTTCCTAAGGGGGTCAAACCATGTCCCAAAGGTCACCGGATCTGGTGTCAATTTAAAGAAGTAGTCCAGTTACACATTTGTGGGCTTATAACTTGGCTTCTGAATGTCCTAGAGCGATCAGGTTTGTTTTAGTGTACTCCAATCAACAGCCCCTACCAGCACAAAAAGGAATGGAGTCATTAGCACTTATGGTTTTTAAATGGCACCCAGAATTATGTTGCACGAAGCACAATTTCACATCATTCTGGGTTCATTTGTGTGAAAACAAGGTCCAATCAGGCTGAAACGTTACAAGAAGGTAGAATCTATTGAGTTGTAAGTGATCTGAACGTTTCACGATGATAGCACTTTCCTAAGGGGGTCAAACCATGTCCCAAAGGTCACCGGATCTGGTGTCAATTTAAAGAAGTAGTCCAGTTACACATTTGTGGGCTTATAACTTGGCTTCTGAATGTCCTAGAGAGATCAGATTTGTTTTAGTGTACTCCAATCAACAGCCCCTACAACCACAAAAAGGAATGGAGTCATTAGCACTTATGGTTTGTAAATGGCACCCAGAATTATGTTGCACGAAGCACAATTTCACATCATTCTGGGTCCATTTGTGTGAAAACAAGGTCCAATCAGGCTGAAACGTTACAAGAAGGTAGAATCTATTGAGTTGTAAGTGATCTGAACGTTTCATGATGATCGCACATTCCTATAGGGGGTCAAACCATGTCCCAAAGGTCACCGGGCCTGGTGTCACTTCAAAGAAGTAGTCCAGTTACACCTTTGTGGGCTTATAACTTGGCTTCTGAATGTCCTAGAGAGATCAGGTTTGTTTTAGTGTACTCCAATCAACAGCCCCTACAACCACAAAAAGGAATGGAGTCATTAGCACTTATGGTTTGTAAATGGCACCCAGAATTATGTTGCACGAAGCACAATTTCACATCATTCTGGGTCCATTTGTGTGAAAACAAGGTCCAATCAGGCTGAAACGTTACAAGAAGGTAGAATCTATTGAGTTGTAAGTGATCTGAACGTTTCATGATGATCGCACATTCCTATAGGGGGTCAAACCATGTCCCAAAGGTCACCGGGCCTGGTGTCACTTCAAAGAAGTAGTCCAGTTACACCTTTGTGGGCTTATAACTTGGCTTCTGAATGTCCTAGAGAGGTCAGGTTTGTTTTAGTGTACTCCAATCAACAGCCCCTACAACCACAAAAGGAATGGAGTCATTAGCACTTATGGTTTGTAAATGGCACCCAGAATTATGTTGCACGAAGCACAATTTCACATCATTCTGGGTCCATTTGTGTGAAAACAAGGTCCAATCAGGCTGAAACGTTACAGGAAGGTAGAATCTATTGAGTTGTAAGTGATCTGAACGTTTCATGATGATAGCACTTTCCTAAGGGGGTCAAACCATGTCCCAAAGGTCACCGGATCTGGTGTCACTTTAAAGAAGCAGTCCAGTTACACCTTTGTGGGCTTATAACTTGGCTTCTGAATGTCCTAGAGAGGTTAGGTTTGTTTTAGTGTACTCCAATCAACAGCCCCTACAACCACAAAAAGGAATTGAGTCATTAGCACTTATGGTTTGTAAATGGCATCCAGAATTATGTTGCACGAAGCACAATTTAACATCATTCTGGGTTCATTTGTGTGAAAACAAGGTCCAATCAGGCTGAAACGTTACAGGAAGGTAGATTCTATTGAGTTGTAAGTGATCTGAATGTTTCATGATGATAGCACTTTCCTAAGGGGGTCAAACCATGTCCCTAAGGTCACCGGATCTGGTGTCAATTTAAAGAAGTAGTCCAGTTACACATTTGTGGGCTTATAACCTAGCTTCTGAATGTCCTAGAGAGATCAGGTTTGTTTTAATGTACTCCAACCAACAGCCCTTACAACCACAAAAAGGAATGGAGTCATTAGCACTTATGGTTTGTAAATGGCACCCAGAATTATGTTGCACGAAGCACAATTTCACATCATTCTGGGTCCATTTGTGTGAAAACAAGGTCCAATCAGGCTGAAACGTTACAAGAAGGTAGAATCTATTGAGTTGTAAGTGATCTGAACGTTTCATGATGATCGCACATTCCTATAGGGGGTCAAACCATGTCCCAAAGGTCACCGGATCTGGTGTCAATTTAAAGAAGTAGTCCAGTTACACCTTTGTGGGCTTATAACTTGGCTTCTGAATGTCCCAGAGAGGTCAGGTTTGTTTTAGTGTACTCCAATCAACAGCCCCTACAACCACAAAAAGGAATGGAGTCATTAGCACTTATGGTTTTTAAATGGCACCCAGAATTATGTTGCACGAAGCACAATTTCACATCATTCTGGGTTCATTTGTGTGAAAACAAGGTCCAATCAGGCTGAAACGTTACAGGAAGGTAGAATCTATTGAGTTCTAAGTGATCTGAACGTTTCATGATGATAGCGCTTTCCTAAGGGGGTCAAACCATGTCCCATAGGTCACCGGATCTGGTGTCACTTTAAAGAAGCAGTCCAGTTACACCTTTGTGGGCTTATAACTTGGCTTCTGAATGTCCTAGAGAGGTTAGGTTTGTTTTAGTGTACTCCAATCAACAGCCCCTACAACCACAAAAAGGAATTGAGTCATTAGCACTTATGGTTTGTAAATGGCATCCAGAATTATGTTGCACGAAGCACAATTTAACATCATTCTGGGTTCATTTGTGTGAAAACAAGGTCCAATCAGGCTGAAACGTTACAGGAAGGTAGATTCTATTGAGTTGTAAGTGATCTGAATGTTTCATGATGATAGCACTTTCCTAAGGGGGTCAAACCATGTCCCTAAGGTCACCGGATCTGGTGTCAATTTAAAGAAGTAGTCCAGTTACACATTTGTGGGCTTATAACCTAGCTTCTGAATGTCCTAGAGAGATCAGGTTTGTTTTAATGTACTCCAACCAACAGCCCTTACAACCACAAAAAGGAATGGAGTCATTAGCACTTATGGTTTGTAAATGGCACCCAGAATTATGTTGCACGAAGCACAATTTCACATCATTCTGGGTCCATTTGTGTGAAAACAAGGTCCAATCAGGCTGAAACGTTACAAGAAGGTAGAATCTATTGAGTTGTAAGTGATCTGAACGTTTCATGATGATCGCACATTCCTATAGGGGGTCAAACCATGTCCCAAAGGTCACCGGATCTGGTGTCAATTTAAAGAAGTAGTCCAGTTACACCTTTGTGGGCTTATAACTTGGCTTCTGAATGTCCCAGAGAGGTCAGGTTTGTTTTAGTGTACTCCAATCAACAGCCCCTACAACCACAAAAAGGAATGGAGTCATTAGCACTTATGGTTTTTAAATGGCACCCAGAATTATGTTGCACGAAGCACAATTTCACATCATTCTGGGTTCATTTGTGTGAAAACAAGGTCCAATCAGGCTGAAACGTTACAGGAAGGTAGAATCTATTGAGTTCTAAGTGATCTGAACGTTTCATGATGATAGCGCTTTCCTAAGGGGGTCAAACCATGTCCCATAGGTCACCGGATCTGGTGTCAATTGAAAGAAGTAGTCCAGTTACACATTTGTGGGCATATAACTTGGCTTCTGAATGTCCTAGAGCGCTGAGAGTTGTTTTAGTGTACTCCAATCAACAGCCCCTACAACCACAAAAAGGAATGGAGTCATTAGCACTTATGGTTTTTAAATAGCACCCAGAATTATGTTGCACGAAGCACAATTTCACATCATTCTGGGTTCATTTGTGTGAAAACAAGGTCCAATCAGGCTGAAACGTTACAGGAAGGTAGAATCTATTGAGTTGTAAGTGATCTGAACGTTTCATGATGATAGCACTTTCTTAAGGGGGTCAAACCATGTCCCAAAGGTCACCGGATCTGGTGTCAATTTAAAGAAGTAGTCCAGTTACACATTTGTGGGCTTATAACCTGGCTTCTGAATGTCCTAGAGAGATCAGGTTTGTTTTAATGTACTCCAACCAACAGCCCCTACAACCACAAAAAGGAATGGAGTCATTAGCACTTATGGTTTGTAAATGGCACCCAGAATTATGTTGCACGAAGCACAATTTCACATCATTCTGGGTCCATTTGTGTGAAAACAAGGTCCAATCAGCTGAAACGTTACAAGAAGGTAGAATCTATTGAGTTGTAAGTGATGTGAACAATTCATGATGATCGCACATTCCTATAGGGGGTCAAACCATGTCCCAAAGGTCACCGGGCCTGGTGTCACTTCAAAGAAGTAGTCCAGTTACACCTTTGTGGGCTTATAACTTGGCTTCTGAATGTCCTAGAGATGTCAGGGTTGTTTTAGTGTACTCCAATCATCAGCCCCTACAACCACAAAAAGGAATGGAGTCATTAGCACTTATGGTTTGTAAATGGCACCCAGAATTATGTTGCACGAATAACAATTTCACATCATTCTGGGTCCATTTGTGTGAAAACAAGGTCCAATCTGGCTGAAACGTTACAGGAAGGTAGAATCTATTGAGTTGTAAGTGATCTGAACGTTTCATGATGATAGCGCTTTCCTAAGGGGGTCAAACCATGTCCCAAAGGTCACCGGATCTGGTGTCAATTTAAAGAAGTAGTCCAGTTACACATTTGTGGGCTTATAACTTGGCTTCTGAATGTCCTAGAGAAATCAGGTTTGTTTTAATGTACTCCAATCAACAGCCCCTACAACCACAAAAAGGAATGGAGTCATTAGCACTTATGGTTTGTAAATGGCACCCAGAATTATGTTGCACGAAGCACAATTTCACATCATTCTGGGTCCATTTGTGTGAAAACAAGGTCCAATCAGGCTGAAACGTTACAGGAAGGTAGAATCTATTGAGTTGTAAGTGATCTGAATGTTTCATGATGATAGCGCTTTCCTAAGGGGGTCAAACCATGTCCCAAAGGTCACCGGATCTGGTGTCAATTTAAAGAAGTAGTCCAGTTACACATTTGTGGGCTTATAACTTGGCTTCTGAATGTCCTAGAGAGATCAGGTTTGTTTTAATGTACTCCAATCAACAGCCCCTACAACCACAAAAAGGAATGGAGTCATTAGCACTTATGGTTTGTAAATTGCACCCAGAATTATGTTGCACTAAGCACAATTTCACATCATTCTGGGTTCATTTGTGTGAAAACAAGGTCCAATCAGGCTGAAATGTTACAGGAAGGTAGAATCTATTGAGTTGTAATTGATCTGAACGTTTCATGATGATAGCACTTTCCTAAGGGGGTCAAACCATGTCCCAAAGGTCACCGGATCTGGTGTCACTTTAAAGAAGCAGTCCAGTTACACCTTTGTGGGCTTATAACTTGGCTTCTGAATGTCCTAGAGAGGTTAGGTTTGTTTTAGTGTACTCCAATCAACAGCCCCTACAACCACAAAAAGGAATTGAGTCATTAGCACTTATGGTTTGTAAATGGCACCCAGAATTATGTTGCACGAAGCACAATTCAACATCATTCTGGGTTCATTTGTGTGAAAACAAGGTCCAATCAGGCTGAAACGTTACAGGAAGGTAGAATCTATTGAGTTGTAAGTGATCTGAACGTTTCATGATGATCGCACATTCCTATAGTGGGTCAAACCATGTCCCAAAGGTCACCGGGCCTGGTGTCACTTTAAAGAAGTAGTCCAGTTACACCTTTGTGGTCTTATAACTTGGCTTCTTAATGTCCTAGAGAGGTCAGGTTTGTTTTAGTGTACTCCAATCAACAGCCCCTACAACCACAAAAAGGAATGGAGTCATTAGCACTTATGGTTTTTAAATGGCACCCAGAATTATGTTGCACGAAGCACAATTTCACATCATTCTGGGTTCATTTGTGTGAAAACAAGGTCCAATCAGGCTGAAACGTTACAGGCAGGTAGAATCTATTGAGTTGTAAGTGATCTGAACGTTTCATGATGATAGCACTTTCTTAAGGGGGTCAAACCATGTCCCAAAGGTCACCGGATCTGGTGTCAATTTAAAGAAGTAGTCCAGTTACACATTTGTTGGCTTATAACCTGGCTTCTGAATGTCCTAGAGAGATCAGGTTTGTTTTAATGTACTCCAACCAACAGCCCCTACAACCACAAAAAGGAATGGAGTCATTAGCACTTATGGTTTGTAAATGGCACCCAGAATTATGTTGCACGAAGCACAATTTCACATCATTCTGGGTCCATTTGTGTGAAAACAAGGTCCAATCAGCTGAAACGTTACAAGAAGGTAGAATCTATTGAGTTGTAAGTGATGTGAACAATTCATGATGATCGCACATTCCTATAGGGGGTCAAACCATGTCCCAAAGGTCACCGGGCCTGGTGTCACTTCAAAGAAGTAGTCCAGTTACACCTTTGTGGGCTTATAACTTGGCTTCTGAATGTCCTAGAGATGTCAGGGTTGTTTTAGTGTACTCCAATCATCAGCCCCTACAACCACAAAAAGGAATGGAGTCATTAGCACTTATGGTTTGTAAATGGCACCCAGAATTATGTTGCACGAATAACAATTTCACATCATTCTAGGTCCATTTGTGTGAAAACAAGGTCCAATCTGGCTGAAACGTTACAGGAAGGTAGAATCTATTGAGTTGTAAGTGATCTGAATGTTTCATGATGATAGCACTTTCCTAAGGGGATAAAACCATGTCCCAAAGGTCACCGGATCTGGTGTCAATTTAAAGAAGTAGTCCAGTTACACATTTGTGGGCTTATAACTTGGCTTCTTAATGTCCTAGAGCGATCAGGTTTGTTTTAGTGTACTCCAATCAACAGCCCCTACAACCACAAAAAGGAATGGAGTCATTAGCACTTATGGTTTGTAAATGGCACCCAGAATTATGTTGCACGAAGCACAATTTCACATCATTCTCGGTCCATTTGTGTGAAAACAAGGTCCAATCAGGCTGAAACGTTACAAGAAGGTAGAATCTATTGAGTTGTAAGTGATTTGAACGTTTCATGATGATCGCACATTCCTATAGGGGGTCAAACCATGTCCCAAAGGTCACCTTTCCTGGTGTCACTTTAAAGAAGTAGTCCAGTTACACCTTTGTGGGCTTATAACTTGGCTTCTGAATGTCCTAGAGAGGTCAGGTTTGTTTTAGTGTACTCCAATCAACAGCCCCTACAACCACAACAAGAAATGGAGTCATTAGCACTTATGGTTTGTAAAAGGCACCCAGAATTATGTTGCACGAAGCACAATTTCACATCATTCTGGGTCCATTTGTGTGAAAACAAGGTCCAATCAGGCTGAAACGTTACAGGAAGGTAGAATCTATTGAGTTGTAAGTGATCTGAACGTTTCAAGATGATAGCACTTTCCTAAGGGGGTCAAACCATGTCCCAAAGGTCACCGGATCTGGTGTCAATTTAAAGAAGTAGTCCAGATACACATGTGTGGGCTTATAACTTGGCTTCTGAATGTCCTAGAGAGATCAGGTTTGTTTTAGTATACTCCAATCAACAGCCCCTACAACCACAAAAAGGAATGGAGTCATTAGCACTTATGGTTTTTAAATGGCACCCAGAATTATGTTGCACGAAGCACAATTTCACATCATTCTGGGTTCATTTGTGTGAAAACAAGGTCCAATCAGGCTGAAACGTTACAGGAAGGCAGAATCTATTGAGTTGTAAGTGATCTGAACGTTTCATGATGATAGCACTTTCCTAAGGGGGTCAAACCATGTCCCAAAGGTCACCGTATCTGGTGTCAATTTAAAGAAGTAGTCCAGTTACACATTTGTGGGCTTATAACTTGGCTTCTCAATGTCCTAGAGAGATCAGGTTTGTTTTAATGTACTCCAATCAACAGCCCCTACAACCACAAAAAAGAATGGAGTCATTAGCACTTATGGTTTGTAAATGGCACCCAGAATTATGTTGCACGAAGCACAATTTCACTTCATTCTGGGTCCATTTGTGTGAAAACAAGGTCCAGTCAGACTGAAACGTTACAGGAAGGTAGAATCTATTGAGTTGTAAGTGATCTGAACATTTCATGATGATAGCACTTTCCTAAGGGGGTCAAACCATGTCCCAAAGGTCACCGGATCTGGTGTCAATTTAAAGAAGTAGTCCAGTTACACATTTGTGGGCTTATAACTTGGCTTCTGAATGTCCTAGAGAGATCAGGTTTGTTTTAGTGTACTCCAATCAACAGCCCCTACAACCACAAAAAGGAATGGAGTCATTAGCACTTATGGTTTGTAAATGGCACCCAGAGTTATGTTGCACGAAGCACAATTTCACTTCATTCTGGGTCCATTTGTGTGAAAACAAGGTCCAGTCAGGCTGAAACGTTACAGGAAGGTAGAATCTATTGAGTTGTAAGTGATCTGAACATTTCATGATGATAGCACTTTCCTAAGGGGGTCAAACCATGTCCCAAAGGTCACCGGATCTGGTGTCAATTTAAAGAAGTAGTCCAGTTACACATTTGTGGGCTTATAACTTGGCTTCTGAATGTCCTAGAGAGATCAGGTTTGTTTTAATGTACTCCAATCAACAGCCCCTACAACCATAAAAAGGAATGGAGTCATTAGCACTTATGGTTTTTAAATGGCACCCAGAATTATGTTGCACGAAGTACAATTTCACATCATTCTGGGTCCATTTGTGTGAAAACAAGGTCCAATAAGGCTGAAACGTTACAAGAAGGTAGAATCTATTGAGTTGTAAGTGATCTGAACGTTTCATGATGATCGCACATTCCTATAGGGGGTCAAACCATGTCTCAAAGGTCACCGGGCCTGGTGTCACTTCAAAGAAGTAGTCCAGTTACACCTTTGTGGGCTTATAACTTGGCTTCTGAATGTCCTAGAGAAGTCAGGTTTGTTTTAGTGTACTCCAATCAACAGCCCCTACAACCACAAAAGGAATGGAGTCATTAGCACTTATGGTTTGTAAATGGCACCCAGAATTATGTTGCACGAAGCACAATTTCACATCATTCTGGGTCCAGTTGTGTGAAAACAAGGTCCAATCAGGCTGAAACGTTACAGGAATGTAGAATCTATTGAGTTGTAAGTGATCTGAACGTTTCAAGATGATAGCACTTTCCTAAGGGGGTTAAACCATGTCCCAAAGGTCACCGGATCTGGTGTCAATTTAAAGAAGTAGTCCAGTTACACATTTGTGGGCTTATAACTTGGCTTCTGAATGTCCTAGAGAGATCAGGTTTGTTTTAGTGTAATCCAATCAACAGCCCCTACAACCACAAAAAGGAATGGAGTCATTAGCACTTATGGTTTGTAAATTGCACCCAGAATTATGTTGCACTAAGCACAATTTCACATCATTCTGGGTTCATTTGTGTGAAAACAAGGTCCAATCAGGCTGAAACGTTACAGGAATGTAGAATCTATTGAGTTGTAAGTGATCTGAACGTTTCATGATGATCGCACATTCCTATAGGGGTCAATCCATGTCCCAAAGGTCACCGGGCCTGGTGTCACTTTAAAGAAGTAGTCCAGTTACACCTTTGTGGGCTTAAAACTTGGCTTCTGAATGTCCTAGAGAGGTCAGGTTGGATTTAGTGTACTCCAATCAACAGCCCCTACAACCACAAAAAGGAATGGAGTCATTAGCACTTATGGTTTTTAAATGGCACCCAGAATTATGTTTCACAAAGCACAATTTCACATCATTCTGGGTTCATTTGTGTGAAAAAAAGGTCCAATCAGGCTGAAACGTTACAGGAAGGTAGAATCTATTGAGTTGTAAGTGAGCTGAACGTTTCATGATGATAGCGCTTTCCTAAGGGGGTCAAACCATGTCCCAAAGGTCACCGGATCTGGTGTCAATTTAAATAAGTAGTCCAGTTACACATTTGTGAGGTTATAACTTGGCTTCTGAATGTCCTAGAGCGATTAGGTTTGTTTTAGTGTACTCCAATCAACAGCCCCTACAACCACAAAAAGGAATGGAGTCATTAGCACTTATGGTTTTTAAATGGCACCCAGAATTATGTTGCACGAAGCACAATTTCACATCATTCTGGGTTCATTTGTGTGAAAACAAGGTCCAATCAGGCTGAAACGTTACAGGAAGGTAGAATCCATTGAGTTGTAAGTGATCTGAACGTTTCACGATGATAGCACTTTCCTAACGGGGTCAAACCATGTCCCAAAGGTCACCGGATCTGGTGTCAATTTAAAGTAGTCCAGTTACACATTTGTGGGCTTATAACTTGGTTTCTGAATGTCCTAGAGAGGTCAGGTTTATTTTTAGTGTACTCCAATCAACAGCCCCTACAACCACAAAAAGGAATGGAGTCATTAGCACTTATGGTTTGTAAATGGTACCCAGAATTATGTTGCACGATGCACAATTTCAGATCATTCTGGGTCCATTTGTGTGAAAACAAGGTCCAATCAGGCTGAAACGTTACAGGAAGGTAGAATCTATTGAGTTGTAAGTGATCTGAACGTTTCATGATGATAGCGCTTTCCTAAGGGGGTCAAACCATGTCCCAAAGGTCACCGGATCTGGTGTCAATTTAAAGAAGTAGTCCAGTTACACATTTGTGGGCCTATAACTTGGTTTCTGAATGTCCTAGAGAGGTCAGGTTTATTTTTAGTGTACTCCAATCAACAGCCCCTACAACCACAAAAAGGAATGGAGTCATTAGCACTTATGGTTTGTAAATGGCACCCAGAATTATGTTGCACGATGCACAATTTCACATCATTCTGGGTCCATTTGTGTGAAAACAAGGTCCAATCAGGCTGAAACGTTACAGGAAGGTAGAATCTATTAAGTTGTAAGTGATCTGAATGTTTCAAGATGATAGCACTTTCCTAAGGGGGTCAAACCATGTCCCAAAGGTCACCGGATCTGGTGTCAATTTAAAGAAGTAGTCCAGTTACACATTTGTGGGCTTATAACTTGGCTTCTGAATGTCCTAGAGAGATCAGGTTTGTTTTAATGTACTCCAATCAACAGCCCCTACAACCACAAAAAGGAATGGAGTCATTAGCACTTATGGTTTGTAAATTGCACCCAGAATTATGTTGCACTAAGCACAATTTCACATCATTCTGGGTTCATTTGTGTGAAAACAAGGTCCAATCAGGCTGAAATGTTACAGGAAGGTAGAATCTATTGAGTTGTAATTGATCTGAACGTTTCATGATGATAGCACTTTCCTAAGGGGGTCAAACCATGTCCCAAAGGTCACCGGATCTGGTGTCACTTTAAAGAAGCAGTCCAGTTACACCTTTGTGGGCTTATAACTTGGCTTCTGAATGTCCTAGAGAGGTCAGGTTTGTTTT
The DNA here is from genome assembly GCF_043380555.1 of Nothobranchius furzeri. Taxonomy (NCBI): domain Eukaryota; kingdom Metazoa; phylum Chordata; class Actinopteri; order Cyprinodontiformes; family Nothobranchiidae; genus Nothobranchius; species Nothobranchius furzeri. The sequence goes on along the minus strand of NC_091743.1, from coordinate 15,869,328 downwards.
AGTGTACTCCAATCAACAGCCCCTACAACCACAAAAGGAATGGAGTCATTAGCACTTATGGTTTGTAAATGGCACCCAGAATTATGTTGCACGAAGCACAATTTCACATCATTCTGGGTCCATTTGTGTGAAAACAAGGTCCAATCAGGCTGAAACGTTACAGGAAGGTAGAATCTATTGAGTTGTAAGTGATCTGAACGTTTCATGATGATAGCACTTTCCTAAGGGGGTCAAACCATGTCCCAAAGGTCACCGGATCTGGTGTCACTTTAAAGAAGCAGTCCAGTTACACCTTTGTGGGCTTATAACTTGGCTTCTGAATGTCCTAGAGAGGTTAGGTTTGTTTTAGTGTACTCCAATCAACAGCCCCTACAACCACAAAAAGGAATTGAGTCATTAGCACTTATGGTTTGTAAATGGCATCCAGAATTATGTTGCACGAAGCACAATTTAACATCATTCTGGGTTCATTTGTGTGAAAACAAGGTCCAATCAGGCTGAAACGTTACAGGAAGGTAGAATCTATTGAGTTGTAAGTGATCTGAATGTTTCATGATGATAGCACTTTCCTAAGGGGGTCAAACCATGTCCCTAAGGTCACCGGATCTGGTGTCAATTTAAAGAAGTAGTCCAGGTACACATTTGTGGGCTTATAACCTAGCTTCTGAATGTCCTAGAGAGATCAGGTTTGTTTTAATGTACTCCAACCAACAGCCCTTACAACCACAAAAAGGAATGGAGTCATTAGCACTTATGGTTTGTAAATGGCACCCAGAATTATGTTGCACGAAGCACAATTTCACATCATTCTGGGTCCATTCATGTGAAAACAAGGTCCAATCAGGCTGAAACGTTACAAGAAGGTAGAATCTATTGAGTTGTAAGTGATCTGAACGTTTCATGATGATCGCACATTCCTATAGGGGGTCAAACCATGTCCCAAAGGTCACCGGATCTGGTGTCAATTTAAAGAAGTAGTCCAGTTACACCTTTGTGGGCTTATAACTTGGCTTCTGAATGTCCTAGAGAGGTCAGGTTTGTTTTAGTGTACTCCAATCAACAGCCCCTACAACCACAAAAAGGAATGGAGTCATTAGCACTTATGGTTTTTAAATGGCACCCAGAATTATGTTGCACGAAGCACAATTTCACATCATTCTGGGTTCATTTGTGTGAAAACAAGGTCCAATCAGGCTGAAACGTTACAGGAAGGTAGAATCTATTGAGTTCTAAGTGATCTGAACGTTTCATGATGATAGCGCTTTCCTAAGGGGGTCAAACCATGTCCCATAGGTCACCGGATCTGGTGTCAATTGAAAGAAGTAGTCCAGTTACACATTTGTGGGCATATAACTTGGCTTCTGAATGTCCTAGAGCGCTGAGAGTTGTTTTAGTGTACTCCAATCAACAGCCCCTACAACCACAAAAAGGAATGGAGTCATTAGCACTTATGGTTTTTAAATAGCACCCAGAATTATGTTGCACGAAGCACAATTTCACATCATTCTGGGTTCATTTGTGTGAAAACAAGGTCCAATCAGGCTGAAACGTTACAGGAAGGTAGAATCTATTGAGTTGTAAGTGATCTGAACGTTTCATGATGATAGCACTTTCTTAAGGGGGTCAAACCATGTCCCAAAGGTCACCGGATCTGGTGTCAATTTAAAGAAGTAGTCCAGTTACACATTTGTGGGCTTATAACCTGGCTTCTGAATGTCCTAGAGAGATCAGGTTTGTTTTAATGTACTCCAACCAACAGCCCCTACAACCACAAAAAGGAATGGAGTCATTAGCACTTATGGTTTGTAAATGGCACCCAGAATTATGTTGCACGAAGCACAATTTCACATCATTCTGGGTCCATTTGTGTGAAAACAAGGTCCAATCAGCTGAAACGTTACAAGAAGGTAGAATCTATTGAGTTGTAAGTGATGTGAACAATTCATGATGATCGCACATTCCTATAGGGGGTCAAACCATGTCCCAAAGGTCACCGGGCCTGGTGTCACATCAAAGAAGTAGTCCAGTTACACCTTTGTGGGCTTATAACTTGGCTTCTGAATGTCCTAGAGATGTCAGGGTTGTTTTAGTGTACTCCAATCATCAGCCCCTACAACCACAAAAAGGAATGGAGTCATTAGCACTTATGGTTTGTAAATGGCACCCAGAATTATGTTGCACGAATAACAATTTCACATCATTCTGGGTCCATTTGTGTGAAAACAAGGTCCAATCTGGCTGAAACGTTACAGGAAGGTAGAATCTATTGAGTTGTAAGTGATCTGAACGTTTCATGATGATAGCGCTTTCCTAAGGGGGTCAAACCATGTCCCAAAGGTCACCGGATCTGGTGTCAATTTAAAGAAGTAGTCCAGTTACACATTTGTGGGCTTATAACTTGGCTTCTGAATGTCCTAGAGAAATCAGGTTTGTTTTAATGTACTCCAATCAACAGCCCCTACAACCACAAAAAGGAATGGAGTCATTAGCACTTATGGTTTGTAAATGGCACCCAGAATTATGTTGCACGAAGCACAATTTCACATCATTCTGGGTCCATTTGTGTGAAAACAAGGTCCAATCAGGCTGAAACGTTACAGGAAGGTAGAATCTATTGAGTTGTAAGTGATCTGAATGTTTCATGATGATAGCGCTTTCCTAAGGGGGTCAAACCATGTCCCAAAGGTCACCGGATCTGGTGTCAATTTAAAGAAGTAGTCCAGTTACACATTTGTGGGCTTATAACTTGGCTTCTGAATGTCCTAGAGAGATCAGGTTTGTTTTAATGTACTCCAATCAACAGCCCCTACAACCATAAAAAGGAATGGAGTCATTAGCACTTATGGTTTTTAAATGGCACCCAGAATTATGTTGCACGAAGCACAATTTCACATCATTCTGGGTTCATTTGTGTGAAAACAAGGTTCAGTCAGGCTGAAACGTTACAGGAAGGTAGAATCTATTGAGTTGTAAGTGATCTGAACGTTTCATGATGATAGCACTTTCCTAAGGGGGTCAAACCATGTCCCAAAGGTCACCGGATCTGGTGTCAATTTAAAGAAGTAGTCCAGTTACACATTTGTGGGCTTATAACTTGGCTTCTGAATGTCCTAGAGAGATCAGGTTTGTTTTAATGTACTCCAATCAACAGCCCCTACAACCTCAAAAAGGAATGGAGTCATTAGCACTTACGGTTTGTAAATGGCACCCAGAATTATGTTGCACGAAGCACAATTTCACATCATTCTGGGTCCATTTGTGTGAAAACAAGGTCCATTCAGGCTGAAACGCTACAAGAAGGTAGAATCTATTGAGTTGTAAGTGATCTGAACGTTTCAAGATGATCGCACATTCCTATAGGGGGTAAAAACATGTCCCAAAGGTTACCGGGCCTGATGTCACTTTAAAGTAGTCCAGTTACACCTTTGTGGGCTTATAACGTGGCTTCTGAATGCCCTAGAGAGGTTAGGTTTGTTTTAGTGTACTCCAATCAAAAGCCCCTACAACCACAAAAAGGAATGGAGTCATTAGCACTTATGGTTTGTAAATGGCACCCAGAATTATGTTGCACGAAGCACAATTTCACATCATTCTGGGTCCATTTGTGTGAAAACAAGGTCCAATCAGGCTGAAACGTTACAGGAATGTAGAATATATTGAGTTGTAAGTGATCTGAACGTTTCAAGATGATAGCACATTCCTAAGGGGGTCAAACCATGTCCCAAAGGTCACCGGATCTGGTGTCAATTTAAAGAAGTAGTCCAGTTACACATTTGTGGGCTTATAACTTGGCTTCTGAATGTCCTAGAGAGATCAGGTTTGTTTTAGTGTAATCCAATCAACAGCCCCTACAACCACAAAAAGGAATGGAGTCATTAGCACTTATGGTTTGTAAATTGCACCCAGAATTATGTTGCACTAAGCACAATTTCACATCATTCTGGGTTCATTTGTGTGAAAACAAGGTCCAATCAGGCTGAAACGTTACAGGAAGGTAGAATCTATTTAGTTGTAAGTGATCTGAACGTTTCATGATGATCGCACATTCCTATAGGGGCCAAACCATGTCCCAAAGGTCACCGGGCCTGGTGTCACTTTAAAGAAGTAGTCCAGTTACACCTTTGTGGGCTTATAACTTGGCTTCTGAATGTCCTAGAGAGGTCAGGTTTGTTTTAGTGTACTCCAATCAACAGCCCCTACAACCACAAAAAGGAATGGAGTCATTAGCACTTATGGTTCTTAAATGGCACCCAGAATTATGTTGCACGAAGCACAATTTCACATCATTCTGGGTTCATTTGTGTGAAAACAAGGTCCAATCAGGCTGAAACGTTACAGGAAGGTAGAATCTATTGAGTTCTAAGTGATCTGAACGTTTCATGATGATAGCGCTTTCCTAAGGGGGTCAAACCATGTCCCATAGGTCACCGGATCTGGTGTCAATTGAAAGAAGTAGTCCAGTTACACATTTGTGGGCATATAACTTGGCTTCTGAATGTCCTAGAGCGATGAGGGTTGTTTTAGTGTACTCCAATCAACAGCCCCTACAACCACAAAAAGGAATGGAGTCATTAGCACTTATGGTTTTTAAATGGCACCCAGAATTATGTTGCACGAAGCACAATTTCACATCATTCTGGGTCCATTTGTGTGAAAACAAGGTCCAATCAGCTGAAACGTTACAAGAAGGTAGAATCTATTGAGTTGTAAGTGATGTGAACAATTCATGATGATCGCACATTCCTATAGGGGGTCAAACCATGTCCCAAAGGTCACCGGGCCTGGTGTCACTTCAAAGAAGTAGTCCAGTTACACCTTTGTGGGCTTATAACTTGGCTTCTGAATGTCCTAGAGATGTCAGGGTTGTTTTAGTGTACTCCAATCATCAGCCCCTACAACCACAAAAAGGAATGGAGTCATTAGCACTTATGGTTTGTAAATGGCACCCAGAATTATGTTGCACGAAGCACAATTTCACATCATTCTGGGTCCATTTGTGTGAAAACAAGGTCCAATAAGGCTGAAACGTTACAAGAAGGTAGAATCTATTGAGTTGTAAGTGATCTGAACGTTTCATGATGATCGCACATTCCTATAGGGGGTAAAAACATGTCCCAAAGGTTACCGGGCCTGGTGTCACTTTAAAGTAGTCCAGTTACACCTTTGTGGGCTTATAACTTGGCTTCTGAATGTCCTAGAGAGGTTAGGTTTGTTTTAGTGTACTCCAATCAAAAGCCCCTACAACCACAAAAAGGAATGAAGTCATTAGCACTTATGGTTTGTAAATGGCACCCAGAATTATGTTGCACGAAGCACAATTTCACTTCATTCTGGCTCCATTTGTGTGAAAACAAGGTCCAATCAGGCTGAAACGTTACAGGAAGGTAGAATCTATTGATTTGTAAGTGATCTGAACGTTTTGTGATGATAGCACTTTCCTAAGGGGGTCAAACCATGTCCCAAAGGTCACCGGATCTGGTGTCAATTTAAAGAAGTAGTCCAGTTACACATTTGTGGGCTTATAACTTGGCTTCTGAATGTCCTAGAGAGATCAGGTTTGTTTTAGTGTACTCCAATCAACAGCCCCTACAACCACAAAAAGGAATGGAGTCATTAGCACTTATGGTTTGTAAATGGCACCCAGAATTATGTTGCACGAAGCACAATTTCACATCATTCTGGGTCCATTTGTGTGAAAACAAGGTCCAATAAGGCTGAAACGTTACAAGAAGGTAGAATCTATTGAGTTGTAAGTGATCTGAACGTTTCATGATGATCGCACATTCCTATAGGGGGTCAAACCATGTCCCAAAGGTCACCGGGCCTGGTGTCACTTCAAAGAAGTAGTCCAGTTACACATTTGTGGGCTTATAACTTGGCTTCTGAATGTCCTAGAGAGATCAGGTTTGTTTTAATGTACTCCAATCAACAGCCCCTACAACCTCAAAAAGGAATGGAGTCTTTAGCACTTACGGTTTGTAAATGGCACCCAGAATTATGTTGCACGAAGCACAATTTCACATCATTCTGGGTCCATTTGTGTGAAAACAAGGTCCATTCAGGCTGAAACGCTACAAGAAGGTAGAATCTATTGAGTTGTAAGTGATCTGAACGTTTCAAGATGATCGCACATTCCTATAGGGGGTAAAAACATGTCCCAAAGGTTACCGGGCCTGGTGTCACTTTAAAGTAGTCCAGTTACACCTTTGTGGGCTTATAACTTGGCTTCTGAATGCCCTAGAGAGGTTAGGTTTGTTTTAGTGTACTCCAATCAAAAGCCCCTACAACCACAAAAAGGAATGGAGTCATTAGCACTTATGGTTTGTAAATGGCACCCAGAATTATGTTGCACGAAGCACAATTTCACATCATTCTGGGTCCATTTGTGTGAAAACAAGGTCCAATCAGGCTGAAACGTTACAGGAATGTAGAATCTATTGAGTTGTAAGTGATCTGAACGTTTCAAGATGATAGCACATTCCTAAGGGGGTCAAACCATGTCCCAAAGGTCACCGGATCTGGTGTCAATTTAAAGAAGTAGTCCAGTTACACATTTGTGGGCTTATAACTTGGCTTCTGAATGTCCTAGAGAGATCAGGTTTGTTTTAGTGTAATCCAATCAACAGCCCCTACAACCACAAAAAGGAATGGAGTCATTAGCACTTATGGTTTGTAAATTGCACCCAGAATTATGTTGCACTAAGCACAATTTCACATCATTCTGGGTTCATTTGTGTGAAAACAAGGTCCAATCAGGCTGAAACGTTACAGGAAGGTAGAATCTATTGAGTTGTAAGTGATCTGAACGTTTCATGATGATCGCACATTCCTATAGGGGTCAAACCATGTCCCAAAGGTCACCGGGCCTGGTGTCACTTTAAAGAAGTAGTCCAGTTACACCTTTGTGGGCTTATAACTTGGCTTCTGAATGTCCTAGAGAGGTCAGGTTTGTTTTAGTGTACTCCAATCAACAGCCCCTACAACCACAAAAAGGAATGGAGTCATTAGCACTTATGGTTTTTAAATGGCACCCAGAATTATGTTGCACGAAGCACAATTTCACATCATTCTGGGTTCATTTGTGTGAAAACAAGGTCCAATCAGGCTGAAACGTTACAGGAAGGTAGAATCTATTGAGTTCTAAGTGATCTGAACGTTTCATGATGATAGCGCTTTCCTAAGGGGGTCAAACCATGTCCCATAGGTCACCGGATCTGGTGTCAATTGAAAGAAGTAGTCCAGTTACACATTTGTGGGCATATAACTTGGCTTCTGAATGTCCTAGAGCGATGAGGGTTGTTTTAGTGTACTCCAATCAACAGCCCCTACAACCACAAAAAGGAATGGAGTCATTAGCACTTATGGTTTTTAAATGGCACCCAGAATTATGTTGCACGAAGCACAATTTCACATCATTCTGGGTCCATTTGTGTGAAAACAAGGTCCAATCAGCTGAAACGTTACAAGAAGGTAGAATCTATTGAGTTGTAAGTGATGTGAACAATTCATGATGATCGCACATTCCTATAGGGGGTCAAACCATGTCCCAAAGGTCACCGGGCCTGGTGTCACTTCAAAGAAGTAGTCCAGTTACACCTTTGTGGGCTTATAACTTGGCTTCTGAATGTCCTAGAGATGTCAGGGTTGTTTTAGTGTACTCCAATCATCAGCCCCTACAACCACAAAAAGGAATGGAGTCATTAGCACTTATGGTTTGTAAATGGCACCCAGAATTATGTTGCACGAAGCACAATTTCACATCATTCTGGGTCCATTTGTGTGAAAACAAGGTCCAATAAGGCTGAAACGTTACAAGAAGGTAGAATCTATTGAGTTGTAAGTGATCTGAACGTTTCATGATGATCGCACATTCCTATAGGGGGTAAAAACATGTCCCAAAGGTTACCGGGCCTGGTGTCACTTTAAAGTAGTCCAGTTACACCTTTGTGGGCTTATAACTTGGCTTCTGAATGTCCTAGAGAGGTTAGGTTTGTTTTAGTGTACTCCAATCAAAAGCCCCTACAACCACAAAAAGGAATGAAGTCATTAGCACTTATGGTTTGTAAATGGCACCCAGAATTATGTTGCACGAAGCACAATTTCACTTCATTCTGGGTCCATTTGTGTGAAAACAAGGTCCAATCAGGCTGAAACGTTACAGGAAGGTAGAATCTATTGATTTGTAAGTGATCTGAACGTTTTGTGATGATAGCACTTTCCTAAGGGGGTCAAACCATGTCCCAAAGGTCACCGGGCCTGGTGTCACTTCAAAGAAGTAGTCCAGTTACACATTTGTGGGCTTATAACTTGGCTTCTGAATGTCCTAGAGAGATCAGGTTTGTTTTAGTGTACTCAAATCAACAGCCCCTACAACCACAAAAAGGAATGGAGTCATTAGCACTTATGGTTTGTAAATGGCACCCAGAATTATGTTGCACGAAGCACAATTTCACATCATTCTGGGTCCATTTGTGTGAAAACAAGGTCCAATAATGCTGAAACGTTACAAGAAGGTAGAATCTATTGAGTTGTAAGTGATCTGAACGTTTCATGATGATCGCACATTCCTATAGGGGGTCAAACCATGTCCCAAAGGTCACCGGGCCTGGTGTCACTTCAAAGAAGTAGTCCAGTTACACATTTGTGGGCTTATAACTTGGCTTCTGAATGTCCTAGAGAGGTCAGGTTTGTTTTAGTGTACTCCAATCAACAGCCCCTACAACCACAAAAGGAATGGAGTCATTAGCACTTATGGTTTGTAAATGGCACCCAGAATTATGTTGCACGAAGCACAATTTCACATCATTCTGGGTCCATTTGTGTGAAAACAAGGTCCAATCAGGCTGAAACGTTACAGGAATGTAGAATCTATTGAGTTGTAAGTGATCTGAACGTTTCAAGATGATAGCACTTTCCTAAGGGGGTCAAACCATGTCCCAAAGGTCACCGGATCTGGTGTCAATTTAAAGAAGTAGTCCAGTTACTCATTTGTGGGCTTATAACTTGGCTTCTGAATGTCCTAGAGAGATCAGGTTTGTTTTAGTGTAATCCAATCAACAGCCCCTACAACCACAAAAAGGAATGGAGTCATTAGCACTTATGGTTTGTAAATTGCACCCAGAATTATGTTGCACTAAGCACAATTTCACATCATTCTGGGTTCATTTGTGTGAAAACAAGGTCCAATCAGGCTGAAACGTTACAAGAAGGTAGAATCTATTGAGTTGTAAGTGATCTGAACGTTTCATGATGATCGCACATTCCTATAGGGGTCAAACCATGTCCCAAAGGTCACCGGGCCTGGTGTCACTTTAAAGAAGTAGTCCAGTTACACCTTTGTGGGCTTATAACTTGGCTTCTGAATGTCCTAGAGAGGTCAGGTTTGATTTAGTGTACTCCAATCAACAGCCCCTACAGCCACAAAAAGGAATGGAGTCATTAGCACTTATGGTTTTTAAATGGCACCCAGAATTATGTTGCACAAAGCACAATTTCACATCATTCTGGGTTCATTTGTGTGAAAACAAGGTCCAATCAGGCTGAAACGTTACAGGAAGGTAGAATCTATTGAGTTGTAAGTGATCTGAACATTTCATGATGATAGCGCTTTCCTAAGGGGGTCAAACCATGTCCCAAAGGTCACCGGATCTGGTGTCAATTTAAAGAAGTAGTCCAGTTACACATTTGTGGGCTTATAACTTGGCTTCTGAATGTCCTAGAGCGATTAGGTTTGTTTTAGTGTACTCCAATCAACAGCCCCTACAACCACAAAAAGGAATGGAGTCATTAGCACTCATGGTTTTTAAATGGCACCCAGAATTATGTTGCACGAAGCACATTTTCACATCATTCTGGGTTCATTTGTGTGAAAACAAGGTCCAATCAGGCTGAAACGTTACAGGAAGGTAGAATCTATTGAGTTGTAAGTGATCTGAACGTTTCACGATGATAGCACTTTCCTAACGGGGTCAAACCATGTCCCAAAGGTCACCAGATCTGGTGTCAATTTAAAGTAGTCCAGTTACACATTTGTGGGCTTATAACTTGGTTTCTGAATGTCCTAGAGAGGTCAGGTTTATTTTTAGTGTACTCCAATCAACAGCCCCTACAACCACAAAAAGGAATGGAGTCATTAGCACTTATGGTTTGTAAATGGCACCCAGAATTATGTTGCACGATGCACAATTTCACATCATTCTGGGTCCATTTGTGTGAAAACAAGGTCCAATCAGGCTGAAACGTTACAGGAAGGTAGAATCTATTGAGTTGTAAGTGATCTGAACGTTTCATGATGATAGTGCTTTCCTAAGGGGGTCAAACCATGTCCCAAAGGTCACCGGATCTGGTGCCAATTTAAAGAAGTAGTCCAGTTACACATTTGTTGGCATGTAACTTGGCTTCTGAATGTCCTAGAGCGATTAGGTTTGTTTTAGTGTACTCCAATCAACAGCCCCTACAACCACAAAAAGGAATGGAGTCATTAGCACTTATGGTTTTTAAATGGCACCCAGAATTATGTTGCACGAAGCACAATTTCACATTATTCTGGGTTCATTTGTGTGAAAACAAGGTCCAATCAGGCTGAAACGTTACAGGAAGGTAGAATCTATTGAGTTGTAAGTGATCTGAACGTTTCACGATGATAGCACTTTCCTAACGGGGTCAAACCATGTCCCAAAGGTCACCGGATCTGGTTTCAATTTAAAGTAGTCCAGTTACACATTTGTGGGCTTATAACTTGGTTTCTGAATGTCTTAGAGAGGTCAGGTTTATTTTTAGTGTACTCCAATCAACAGCCCCTACAACCACAAAAAGGAATGGAGTCATTAGCACTTATGGTTTGTAAATGGCACCCAGAATTATGTTGCACGATGCACAATTTCACATCATTCTGGGTCCATTTGTGTGAAAACAAGGTCCAATCAGGCTGAAACGTTACAGGAAGGTAGAATCTATTGAGTTGTAAGTGATATGAATGTTTCAAGATGATAGCGCTTTTCTAAGGGGGTCAAACCATGTCCCAAAGGTCACCGGATCTGGTGTCAATTTAAAGAAGTAGTCCAGTTACACATTTGTGGGCTTATAACTTGGCTTCTGAATGTCCTAGAGCGATCAGGTTTGTTTTAGTGTACTCCAATCAACAGCCCCTACCACCACAAAAAGGAATGGAGTCATTAGCACTTATGGTTTTTAAATGGCACCCAGAATTATGTTGCACGAAGCACAATTTCACATCATTCTGGGTTCATTTGTGTGAAAACAAGGTCCAATCAGGCTGAAACGTTACAAGAAGGTAGAATCTATTGAGTTGTAAGTGATCTGAACGTTTCACGATGATAGCACTTTCCTAAGGGGGTCAAACCATGTCCCAAAGGTCACCGGATCTGGTGTCAATTTAAAGAAGTAGTCCAGTTACACATTTGTGGGCTTATAACTTGGCTTCTGAATGTCCTAGAGAGATCAGGTTTGTTTTAGTGTACTCCAATCAACAGCCCCTACAACCACAAAAAGGAATGGAGTCATTAGCACTTATGGTTTGTAAATGGCACCCAGAATTATGTTGCACGAAGCACAATTTCACATCATTCTGGGTCCATTTGTGTGAAAACAAGGTCCAATCAGGCTGAAACGTTACAAGAAGGTAGAATCTATTGAGTTGTAAGTGATCTGAACGTTTCATGATGATCGCACATTCCTATAGGGGGTCAAATCATGTCCCAAAGGTCACCGGGCCTGGTGTCACTTCAAAGAAGTAGTCCAGTTACACCTTTGTGGGCTTATAACTTGGCTTCTGAATGTCCTAGAGAGATCAGGTTTGTTTTAGTGTACTCCAATCAACAGCCCCTACAACCACAAAAAGGAATGGAGTCATTAGCACTTATGGTTTGTAAATGGCACCCAGAATTATGTTGCACGAAGCACAATTTCACATCATTCTGGGTCCATTTGTGTGAAAACAAGGTCCAATCAGGCTGAAACGTTACAAGAAGGTAGAATCTATTGAGTTGTAAGTTTATCTGAACATTTCATGATGATCGCACATTCCTATAGGGGGTCAAACCATGTCCCAAAGGTCACCGGGCCTGGTGTCACTTCAAAGAAGTAGTCCAGTTACACCTTTGTGGGCTTATAACTTGGCTTCTGAATATCCTAGAGAGGTCAGGTTTGTTTTAGTGTACTCCAATAAACAGCCCCTACAACCACAAAAAGGAATGGAGTCATTAGCACTTATGGTTTGTAAATGGCACCCAGAATTATGTTGCACGAAGCACAATTTCACATCATTCTGGGTCCATTTGTGTGAAAACAAGGTCCAATCAGGCTGAAACGTTACAGGAAGGTAGAATCTATTGAGTTGTAAGTGATCTGAACGTTTCAAGATGATAGCACTTTCCTAAGGGGGTCAAACCATGTCCCAAAGGTCACCGGATCTGGTGTCAATTTAAAGAAGTAGTCCAGTTACACATTTGTGGGTTTATAACTTGGCTTCTGAATGTCCTAGAGAGATCAGGTTTGTTTTAGTGTACTCCAATCAACAGCCCCTACAACCACAAAAAGGAATCGAGTCATTAGCACTTATGGTTTTTAAATTGCACCCAGAATTATGTTGCACTAAGCACAATTTCACATCATTCTGGGTTCATTGTGTGAAAACAAGGTCAAATCAGGCTGAAACGTTGCAGGAAGGTAGAATCTATTGAGTTGTAAGTGATCTGAACGTTTCACGATGATAGCACTTTCCTAACGGGGTCAAACCATGTCCCAAAGGTCACCGGATCTGGTGTCAATTTAAAGTAGTCCAGTTACACATTTGTGGGCTTATAACTTGGCTTCTGAATGTCCTAGAGAGGTCAGGTTTGTTTTAGTGTACTCCAATCAACAGCCCCTGCAACCACAAAAAGGAGTGGAGTCATTAGCACTTATGGTTTGTAAATGGCACCCAGAATTATGTTGCACGATGCACAATTTCACATCATTGTGGGTCCATTTGTGTGAAAACAAGGTCCAATCAGGCTGAAACGTTACAGGAAGGTAGAATCTATTGAGTTGTAAGTGATCTGAATGTTTCAAGATGATAGCACTTTCCTAAGGAGGTCAAACCATGTCCCAAAGGTCACCGGATCTGGTGTCAATTTAAAGAAGTAGTCCAGTTACACATTTGTGGGCTTATAACTTGGCTTCTGAATGTCCTAGAGAGATCATGTTTGTTTTAGTATACTCCAATCAACAGCCCCTACAACCACAAAAAGGAATGGAGTCATTAGCACTTATGGTTTGTAAATGGCACCCAGAATTATGTTGCACGAAGCACAATTTCACTTCATTCTGGGTCCATTTGTGTGAAAACAAGGTCCAATCAGGCTGAAACGTTACAGGAAGGTAGAATCTATCTAGTTGTAAGTGATCTGAACGTTTCAAGATGATAGCACTTTCCTAAGAGGGTCAAACCATATCCCAAATGTCACCAGATCTGGTGTCAATTTAAAGAAGTAGTCCAGTTACACATTTGTGGGCTTATAACTTGGCTTCTGAATGTCCTAGAGAGATCAGGTTTGTTTTAATGTACTCCAATCAACAGCCACTACAACCACAAAAAGGAATGGAGTCATTAGCACTTTTGGTTTGTAAATGGCACCCAGAATTATGTTGCACGAAGCACAATTTCACATCATTCTGGGTTCATTTGTGTGAAAACAAGGTCCAATCAGGCTGAAACGTTACAGGAAGGTAGAATCTATTGAGTTGTAAGTGATCTGAACGTTTCATGATGATAGCACTTTCCTAAGGGGGTCAAACCATGTCCCAAAGGTCACCGGATCTGGTGTCAATTTAAAGAAGTAGTCCAGTTACACATTTAAGGGCTTATAACTTGGTTTCTGAATATCCTAGAGAGATCAGGTTTGTTTTAATGTACTCCAATCAACAGCCCCTACAACCACAAAAAAGAATGGAGTCATTAGCACGTATGGTTTGTAAATGGCACCCAGAATTATGTTGCACGAAGCACAATTTCACATCATTCTGGGTCCATTTGTGTGAAAACAAGGTCCAATCAGGCTGAAACGCTACAAGAAGGTAGAATCTATTGAGTTGTAAGTGATCTTAACGTTTCAAGATGATCGCACATTCCTATAGGGGGTCAAACCATGTCCCAAAGGTCACCGGGCCTGGTGTCACTTTAAAGAAGTAGTCCAGTTACACCTTTGTGGGCTTATAACTTGGCTTCTGAATGTCCTAGAGAGGTTAGTTTTTTTAGTGTACTCCAATCAAAAGCACCTACAACCACAAAACGGAATGGAGTCATTAGCACTTATGGTTTGTAAATGGCACCAGGAATTATGTTGCACGAAGCACAATTTCACATCATTCTGGGTTCATTTGTGTGAAAACAATGTCCAATAAGGCTGAAACGTTACAGGAAGGTAGAATCTATTGAGTTGTTAGTGATCTGAACGTTTCATGATTATAGCACTTTCCAAAGGGGGTCAAACCATGTCCCAAAGGTCAACGGATCTGGTGTCAATTTAAAGAAGTAGTCCAGTTACACATTTGTGGGCTTATAACTTGGCTTCTGAATGTCCTAGAGAGATCAGGTTTGTTTTAGTGTTCTCCAATCAACAGCCCCTACAACCACAAAAAGGAATGGAGTCATTAGCACTTATGGTTTTTAAATGGCACCCAGAATTATGTTGCACGAAGCACAATTTCACATAATTCTGGGTTCATTTGTGTGAAAACAAGGTCCAATCAGGCTGAAACGTTACAGGAAGGTAGAATCTATTGAGTTGTAAGTGATCTGAATGTTTCACGATGATAGCACTTTCCTAAGGGGGTCAAACCATGTCCCAAAGGTCACCAGATCTGGTGTCAATTTAAAGAAGTAGTCCAGTTACACATTTGTGGGCTTATAACTTGGCTTCTGAATGTCCTAGAGAGATCAGGTTTGTTTTAGTGTACTCCAATCAACAGCCCCTACAACCACAAAAAGGAATGGAGTCATTAGCACTTATGGTTTGTAATTGGCACCCAGAATTATGTTGCACGAAGCACAATTTCACATCATTCTGGGTCCATTTGTGTGAAAACAAGGTCCAATCAGGCTGAAACGTTACAAGAAGGTAGAATCTATTGAGTTGTAAGTGATCTGAACTTTTCATGATGATCGCACATTCCTATAGGGGGTCAAACCATGTCCCAAAGGTCACCGGGCCTGGTGTCACTTCAAAGAAGTAGTCCAGTTACACCTTTGTGGGCTTATAACTTGGCTTCTGAATGTCCTAGAGAGATCAGGTTTGTTTTAGTGTACTCCAATCAACAGCCCCTACAACCACAAAAAGGAATGGAGTCATTAGCACTTATAGTTTGTAAATGGCACCCAGAATTATGTTGCACGAAGCACAATTTCACATCATTCTGGGTCCATTTGTGTGAAAACAAGGTCCAATCAGGCTGAAACGTTACAAGAAGGTAGAATCTATTGAGTTGTAAGTGATCTGAACATTTCATGATGATCGCACATTCCTATAGGGGGTCAAACCATGTCCCAAAGGTCACCGGGCCTGGTGTCACTTCAAAGAAGTAGTCCAGTTACACCTTTGTGGGCTTATAACTTGGCTTCTGAATATCCTAGAGAGGTCAGGTTTGTTTTAGTGTACTCCAATAAACAGCCCCTACAACCACAAAAAGGAATGGAGTCATTAGCACTTATGGTTTGTAAATGGCACCCAGAATTATGTTGCACGAAGCACAATTTCACATCATTCTGGGTCCATTTGTGTGAAAACAAGGTCCAATCAGGCTGAAACGTTACAGGAAGGTAGAATCTATTGAGTTGTAAGTGATCTGAACGTTTCAAGATGATAGCACTTTCCTAAGGGGGTCAAACCATGTCCCAAAGGTCACCGGATCTGGTGTCAATTTAAAGAAGTAGTCCAGTTACACATTTGTGGGCTTATAACTTGGCTTCTGAATGTCCTAGAGAGGTCAGGTTTGTTTTAGTGTACTCCAATCAACAGCCCCTGCAACCACAAAAAGGAGTGGAGTCATTAGCACTTATGGTTTGTAAATGGCACCCAGAATTATGTTGCACGATGCACAATTTCACATCATTGTGGGTCCATTTGTGTGAAAACAAGGTCCAATCAGGCTGAAACGTTACAGGAAGGTAGAATCTATTGAGTTGTAAGTGATCTGAATGTTTCAAGATGATAGCACTTTCCTAAGGAGGTCAAACCATGTCCCAAAGGTCACCGGATCTGGTGTCAATTTAAAGAAGTAGTCCAGTTACACATTTGTGGGCTTATAACTTGGCTTCTGAATGTCCTAGAGAGATCATGTTTGTTTTAGTATACTCCAATCAACAGCCCCTACAACCACAAAAAGGAATGGAGTCATTAGCACTTATGGTTTGTAAATGGCACCCAGAATTATGTTGCACGAAGCACAATTTCACTTCATTCTGGGTCCATTTGTGTGAAAACAAGGTCCAATCAGGATGAAACGTTACAGGAAGGTAGAATCTATCTAGTTGTAAGTGATCTGAACGTTTCAAGATGATAGCACTTTCCTAAGAGGGTCAAACCATATCCCAAATGTCACCAGATCTGGTGTCAATTTAAAGAAGTAGTCCAGTTACACATTTGTGGGCTTATAACTTGGCTTCTGAATGTCCTAGAGAGATCAGGTTTGTTTTAATGTACTCCAATCAACAGCCACTACAACCACAAAAAGGAATGGAGTCATTAGCACTTTTGGTTTGTAAATGGCACCCAGAATTATGTTGCACGAAGCACAATTTCACATCATTCTGGGTTCATTTGTGTGAAAACAAGGTCCAATCAGGCTGAAACGTTACAGGAAGGTAGAATCTATTGAGTTGTAAGTGATCTGAACGTTTCATGATGATAGCACTTTCCTAAGGGGGTCAAACCATGTCCCAAAAGTCACCGGATCTGGTGTCAATTTAAAGAAGTAGTCCAGTTACACATTAAAGGGCTTATAACTTGGTTTCTGAATATCCTAGAGAGATCAGGTTTGTTTTAATGTACTCCAATCAACAGCCCCTACAACCACAAAAAAGAATGGAGTCATTAGCACGTATGGTTTGTAAATGGCACCCAGAATTATGTTGCACGAAGCACAATTTCACATCATTCTGGGTCCATTTGTGTGAAAACAAGGTCCAATCAGGCTGAAACGCTACAAGAAGGTAGAATCTATTGAGTTGTAAGTGATCTTAACGTTTCAAGATGATCGCACATTCCTATAGGGGGTAAAACCATGTCCCAAAGGTCACCGGGCCTGGTGTCACTTTAAAGAAGTAGTCCAGTTACACCTTTGTGGGCTTATAACTTGGCTTCTGAATGTCCTAGAGAGGTTAGTTTTTTTAGTGTACTCCAATCAAAAGCACCTACAACCACAAAAAGGAATGGAGTCATTAGCACTTATGGTTTGTAAATGGCACCCAGAATTATGTTGCACGAAGCACAATTTCACATCATTCTGGGTTCATTTGTGTGAAAACAATGTCCAATAAGGCTGAAACGTTACAGGAAGGTAGAATCTATTGAGTTGTTAGTGATCTGAACGTTTCATGATGATAGCACTTTCCAAAGGGGGTCAAACCATGTCCCAAAGGTCAACGGATCTGGTGTCACTTTAAAGAAGTAGTCCAGTTACACATTTGTGGGCTTATAACTTGGCTTCTGAATGTCCTAGAGAGATCAGGTTTGTTTTAGTGTTCTCCAATCAACAGCCCCTACAACCACAAAAAGGAATGGAGTCATTAGCACTTATGGTTTTTAAATGGCACCCAGAATTATGTTGCACGAAGCACAATTTCACATAATTCTGGGTTCATTTGTGTGAAAACAAGGTCCAATCAGGCTGAAACGTTACAGGAAGGTAGAATCTATTGAGTTGTAAGTGATCTGAACGTTTCACGATGATAGCACTTTCCTAAGGGGGTCAAACCATGTCCCAAAGGTCACCAGATCTGGTGTCAATTTAAAGAAGTAGTCCAGTTACACATTTGTGGGCTTATAAATTGGCTTCTGAATGTCCTAGAGAGATCAGGTTTGTTTTAGTGTACTCCAATCAACAGCCCCTACAACCACAAAAAGGAATGGAGTCATTAGCACTTATGGTTTGTAATTGGCACCCAGAATTATGTTGCACGAAGCACAATTTCACATCATTCTGGGTCCATTTGTGTGAAAACAAGGTCCAATCAGGCTGAAACGTTACAAGAAGGTAGAATCTATTGAGTTGTAAGTGATCTGAACGTTTCATGATGATCGCACATTCCTATAGGGGGTCAAACCATGTCCCAAAGGTCACCGGGCCTGGTGTCACTTCAAAGAAGTAGTCCAGTTACACCTTTGTGGGCTTATAACTTGGCTTCTGAATGTCCTAGAGAGATCAGGTTTGTTTTAGTGTACTCCAATCAACAGCCCCTACAACCACAAAAAGGAATGGAGTCATTAGCACTTATAGTTTGTAAATGGCACCCAGAATTATGTTGCACGAAGCACAATTTCACATCATTCTGGGTCCATTTGTGTGAAAACAAGGTCCAATCAGGCTGAAACGTTACAAGAAGGTAGAATCTATTGAGTTGTAAGTGATCTGAACATTTCATGATGATCGCACATTCCTATAGGGGGTCAAACCATGTCCCAAAGGTCACCGGGCCTGGTGTCACTTCAAAGAAGTAGTCCAGTTACACCTTTGTGGGCTTATAACTTGGCTTCTGAATATCCTAGAGAGGTCAGGTTTGTTTTAGTGTACTCCAATAAACAGCCCCTACAACCACAAAAAGGAATGGAGTCATTAGCACTTATGGTTTGTAAATGGCACCCAGAATTATGTTGCACGAAGCACAATTTCACATCATTCTGGGTCCATTTGTGTGAAAACAAGGTCCAATCAGGCTGAAACGTTACAGGAAGGTAGAATCTATTGAGTTGTAAGTGATCTGAACGTTTCAAGATGATAGCACTTTCCTAAGGGGGTCAAACCATGTCCCAAAGGTCACCGGATCTGCTGTCAATTTAAAGAAGTAGTCCAGTTACACATTTGTGGGTTTATAACTTGGCTTCTGAATGTCCTAGAGAGATCAGGTTTGTTTTAGTGTACTCCAATCAACAGCCCCTACAACCACAAAAAGGAATCGAGTCATTAGCACTTATGGTTTTTAAATTGCACCCAGAATTATGTTGCACTAAGCACAATTTCACATCATTCTGGGTTCATTGTGTGAAAACAAGGTCCAATCAGGCTGAAACGTTACAGGAAGGTAGAATCTATTGAGTTGTAAGTGATCTGAACGTTTCACGATGATAGCACTTTCCTAACGGGGTCAAACCATGTCCCAAAGGTCACCGGATCTGGTGTCAATTTAAAGTAGTCCAGTTACACATTTGTGGGCTTATAACTTGGCTTCTGAATGTCCTAGAGAGGTCAGGTTTGTTTTAGTGTACTTCAATCAACAGCCCCTGCAACCACAAAAAGGAATGGAGTCATTAGCACTTATGGTTTGTAAATGGCACCCAGAATTATGTTGCACGATGCACAATTTCACATCATTGTGGGTCCATTTGTGTGAAAACAAGGTCCAATCAGGCTGAAACGTTACAGGAAGGTAGAATCTATTGAGTTGTAAGTGATCTGAATGTTTCAAGATGATAGCACTTTCCTAAGGAGGTCAAACCATGTCCCAAAGGTCACCGGATCTGGTGTCAATTTAAAGAAGAAGTCCAGTTACACATTTGTGGGCTTATAACTTGGCTTCTGAATGTCCTAGAGAGATCATGTTTGTTTTAGTATACTCCAATCAACAGCCCCTACAACCACAAAAAGGAATGGAGTCATTAGCACTTATGGTTTGTAAATGGCACCCAGAATTATGTTGCACGAAGCACAATTTCACTTCATTCTGGGTCCATTTGTGTGAAAACAAGGTCCAATCAGGCTGAAACGTTACAGGAAGGTAGAATCTATCTAGTTGTAAGTGATCTGAACGTTTCAAGATGATAGCACTTTCCTAAGAGGGTCAAACCATATCCCAAATGTCACCAGATCTGGTGTCAATTTAAAGAAGTAGTCCAGTTACACATTTGTGGGCTTATAACTTGGCTTCTGAATGTCCTAGAGAGATCAGGTTTGTTTTAATGTACTCCAATCAACAGCCACTACAACCACAAAAAGGAATGGAGTCATTAGCACTTTTGGTTTGTAAATGGCACCCAGAATTATGTTGCACGAAGCACAATTTCACATCATTCTGGGTTCATTTGTGTGAAAACAAGGTCCAATCAGGCTGAAACGTTACAGGAAGGTAGAATCTATTGAGTTGTAAGTGATCTGAACGTTTCATGATGATAGCACTTTCCTAAGGGGGTCAAACCATGTCCCAAAGGTCACCGGATCTGGTGTCAATTTAAAGAAGTAGTCCAGTTACACATTTGTGGGCTTATAACTTGGTTTCTGAATATCCTAGAGAGATCAGGTTTGTTTTAATGTACTCCAATCAACAGCCTCTACAACCACAAAAAAGAATGGAGTCATTAGCACGTATGGTTTGTAAATGGCACCCAGAATTATGTTGCACGAAGCACAATTTCACATCATTCTGGGTTCATTTGTGTGAAAACAATGTCCAATAAGGCTGAAACATTACAGGAAGGTAGAATCTATTGAGTTGTTAGTGATCTGAACGTTTCATGATGATAGCACTTTCCAAAGGGGGTCAAACCATGTCCCAAAGGTCAACGGATCTGGTGTCAATTTAAAGAAGTAGTCCAGTTACACATTTGTGGGCTTATAACTTGGCTTCTGAATGTCCTAGAGAGATCAGGTTTGTTTTAGTGTTCTCCAATCAACAGCCCCTACAACCACAAAAAGGAATGGAGTCATTAGCACTTATGGTTTTTAAATGGCACCCAGAATTATGTTGCACGAAGCACAATTTCACATAATTCTGGGTTCATTTGTGTGAAAACAAGGTCCAATCAGGCTGAAACGTTACAGGAAGGTAGAATCTATTGAGTTGTAAGTGATCTGAACGTTTCATGATGATAGCACTTTCCTAAGGGGGTCAAACCATGTCCCAAAGGTCACCGGATCTGGTGTCAATTTAAAGAAGTAGTCCAGTTACACATTTGTGGGGTTATAACTTGGCCTTTGAATGTCCTAGAGAGATCAGGTTTGTTTTAATGTACTCCAATCCACAGCCCCTTCAACTACAAAAAGGAATGGAGTCATTAGCACTTATGGTTTGTAAATGGCACCCAGAATTATGTTGCACGAAGCACAATTTCACATCATTCTGGGTCCATTTGTGTGAAAACAAGGTCCAATCAGGCTGAAACGTTACAGGAAGGTAGAATCTATTGAGTTGTAAGTGATCTGAACGTTTCATGATGATAGCACTTTGCTAAGGGGGTCAAACCATGTCCCAAAGGTCACCGGATCTGGTGTCAATTTAAAGAAGTAGTCCAGTTACACATTTGTGGGCTTATAACTTGGCTTCTGAATGTCCTAGAGAGATCAGGTTTGTTTTAGTGTACTCCAATCAACAGCCCCTACAACCACAAAAAGGAATGGAGTCATTAGCACTTATGGTTTGTAAATGGCACTCAGAATTATGTTGCACGAAGCACAATTTCACATCATTCTGGGCTCATTTGTGTGAAAACAAGGTCCAATCAGGCTGAAACGTTACAGGAAGGTAGAATCTATTGAGTTGTAAGTGATCTGAACGTTTCATGATGATATCACTTTCCTAAGGGGGTCAAACCATGTCCCAAAGGTCACCGGATCTGGTGTCAATTTAAAGAAGTAGTCCAGTTACACATTTGTGGGCTTATAACTTGGCTTCTGAATGTCCTAGAGAGATCAGGTTTGTTTTAGTGTACTCCAATCAACATCCCCTACAACCTCAAAAAGGAATGGAGTCATTAGCACTTATGGTTTTTAAATGGCACCCAGAATTATGCTGCACTAAGCACAATTCCACATCATTCTGGGTTCATTTGTGTGAAAACAAGGTCCAATCAGGCTGAAACGTTACAGGAAGGTAGAATCTATTGAAGTGTTAGTGATCTGAACGTTTCATGATGAACGCACTTTTCTAAGGGGGTCAAACCATGTCCCAAATGTCACCGGGCCTGGTGTCAATTTAAAGAAGTAGTCCAGTTACACCTTTGTGGGCTTATAACTTGGCTTCTGAATGTCCTAGAGAGATCAGGTTTGTTTTAATGTACTCCAACCAACAGCCCCTACAACCACAAAAAGGAATGGAGTCATTAGCACTTATGGTTTGTAAATGGCACCCAGAATTATGTTGCACGAAGCACAATTTCACATCATTCTGGGTTTATTTGTGTGAAAACAAGGTCCAATCAGGCTGAAATGTTACAGGAAGGTAGAATCTATTGAGTTGTAAGTGATCTGAACGTTTCATGATGATAGCACTTTCCTAAAGGGGTCAAACCATGTCCCAAAGGTCACCGGATCTGGTGTCAATTTAAAGAAGTAGTCCAGTTACACATTTGTGGGCTTATAACTTGGCTTCTGAATGTCCTAGAGGGATCAGGTTTGTTTTAATGTACTCCAACCAACAGCCCCTACAACCACAAAAAGGAATGGAGTCATTAGCACTTATGGTTTGTAAATGGCACCCAGAATTATGTTGCACGAAACACAATTTCACATCATTCTGGGTCCATTAGTGTGAAAACAAGGTCCAATCAGGCTGAAACGTTACAAGAAGGTAGAATCTAGTGAGTTGTAAGTGATCTGAACGTTTCATGATGATCGCACATTCCTATAGAGGGTCAAACCATGTCCCAAAGGTCACCGGGCCTGGTGTCACTTTAAAGAAGTAGTCCAGTTACACCTTTGTGGGCTTATAACTTGGCTTCTGAATGTCCTAGAGAGATCAGGTTTGTTTTAGTGTACTCCAATCAACAGCCTCTACAACCTCAAAAAGGAGTGGAGTCATTGGCACTTATGGTTTTTAAATGGCACCCTGAATTATGTTGCACGAAGCACAATTTCACATCATTCTGGGTTCATTTGTGTGAAAACAAGGTCCAATCAGGCTGAAACGTTACAGGAAGGTAGAATGTATTGAGTTGTAAGTGATCTGAACGTTTCATGATGATAGCACTTTCCTAAGGGGGTCAAACCATGTCCCAAAGGTCACCGGATCTGGTGTCAATTTAAAGAAGTAGTCCAGTTACACATTTGTGGGCTTATAACTTGGCTTCTGAACGTCCTAGAGAGATCAGGTTTGTTTTAGTGTACTCCAATCAACAGCCCCTACAACCACAAAAAGGAATGGAGTCATTAGCACTTATGGTTTGTAAATGGCACCCAGAATTATGTTGCACGAAGCACAATTTCACATCATTCTGGGTCCATTTGTGTGAAAACAAGGTCCAATCAGGCTGAAACGTTACAGGAAGGTAGAATCTATTGAGTTGTAAGTGATCTGAACGTTTCATGATGATCGCACATTCCTAAGCGGGTCAAACCTTGTCCCAAAGGTCACTGGATCTGGTGTCAATTTAAAGAAGTAGTCCAGTTACACATTTGTGGGCTTATAACTTGGCTTATGAATGTCCTAGAGAGATCAGGTTTGTTTTTGTGTACTCCAATCAACAGCCCCTACAACCACAAAAAGGAATGGAGTCATTAGCACTTATGGTTTTTAAATGGCGCCCAGAATTATGTTGCACAAAGCACAATTTCACATCATTCTGGGTTCATTTGTGTGAAAACAAGGTCCAATCAGGCTGAAATGTTACAGGAAGGTAGAATCTATTGAGTTGTAAGTGATCTGAACGTTTCATGATGATAGCACTTTCCTAAGGGGGTCAAACCATGTCCCAAAGGTCACCAGATCTGGTGTCAATTTAAAGAAGTATTCCAGTTACACCTTTGTGGGCTTATAACTTGGCTTCTGAATGTCCTAGAGAGATCAGGTTTGTTTTAGTATACTCCATTCAACAGCCCCTACAACCACAAAAAGGAATGGAGTCATTAGCACTTATGGTTTTTAAATGGCACCCAGAATTATGTTGCACGAAGCACAATTTCACATCATTCTGGGTTCATTTGTGTGAAAACAAGGTCCAATCAGGCTGAAACGTTACAGGAAGGTAGAATCTATTGAGTTGTAAGGGATCTGAACGTTTCAAGATGATCGCACATTCCTATAGGGGGTCAAACCATGTCCCAAAGGTCACCGGGCCTGGTGTCACTTTAAAGAAGCAGTCCAGTTACACATTTGTGGGCTTATAGCTTGGCTTCTGAATGTCCTAGAGAGGTTAGGTTTGTTTTAGTGTTCTCCAATCACTAGCCCCTACAACCACAAAAAGGAATGGAGTCATTAGCACTTATGGTTTGTAAATGGCTCCCAGAATTATGTTGCACGAAGCACAATTTCACATCATTCTGGGTTCATTTGTGTGAAAACAAGGTCCAATCAGGCTGAAACGTTACAGGAAGGTAGAATCTATTGAGTTGTAAGTGATCTGAACGTTTCATGATGATAGCACTTTCCTAAGGGGGTCAAACCATGTCCCAAAGGTCACCGGATCTGGTGTCACTCTAAAGAAGTAGTCCAGTTACACATTTGTGGGCTTATAACTTGGCTTCTGAATGTCCTAGAGAGATCAGGTTTGTTTTAGGGTACTCCAATCAACAGCCCCTACAACCACAAAAAGGAATGGAGTCATTAGCACTTATGGTTTTTAAATGGCACCCAGAATTATGTTGCACGAAGCACAATTTCACATCATTCTGGGTTCATTTGTGTGAAAACAAGGTCCAATCAGGCTGAAACGTTACAGGAAGGTAGAATCTATTGAGTTGTAAGTGATCTGAATGTTTCATGATGATAGCACTTTCCTAAGGGGGTCAAGCCATGTCCCAAAGGTCACCGGATCTGGTGTCAATTTAAAGAAGTAGTCCAGTTACACATTTGTGGGCTTATAACTTGGCTTCTGAATGTCCTAGAGAGATCAGGTTTGTTTTAGTGTACTCCAATCAACAGCCCCTACAACCACAAAAAGGAATGGAGTCATTAGCACTTATGGTTTGTAAATGGCACCCAGAATTATGTTGCACAAAGCACAATTTCACATCATTCTGGATCCATTTGTGTGAAAACAAGGTCCAATCAGGCTGAAACGTTACAAGAAGGTAGAATCTATTGAGTTGTAAGTGATCTGAACGTTTCATGATGATCGCACATTCCTATTGGGGGTCAAACCATGTCCCAAAGGTCACCGGGCCTGGTGTCACATTAAAGAAGTAGTCCAGTTACACCTTTGTGGGCTTATAACTTGGCTTTTGAATGTCCAAGAGAGGTCAGGTTTGTTTTAGTGTACTCCAATCAACAGCCCCTACAACCACAAAAAGGAATGGAGTCATTAGCACTTATGGTTTTTAAATGGCGCCCAGAATTATGTTGCATGAAGCACAATTTCACATCATTCTGGGTTCATTTGTGTGAAAACAAGGTCCAATCAGGCTGAAATGTTACAGGAAGGTAGAATCTATTGAGTTGTAAGTGATCTGAACGTTTCATGATGATAGCACTTTCCTAAGGGGGTCAAACCATGTCCCAAAGGTCACTGGATCTGGTGTCAATTTAAAGAAGTATTCCAGTTACACCTTTGTGGGCTTATAACTTGGCTTCTGAATGTCCTAGAGAGATCAGGTTTGTTTTAGTATACTCCAATCAACAGCCCCTACAACCACAAAAAGGAATGGAGTCATTAGCACTTATGGTTTTTAAATGGCACCCAGAATTATGTTGCACGAAGCACAATTTCACGTCATTCTGGGTTCATTTGTGTGAAAACAAGGTCCAATCAGGCTGAAACGTTACAGGAAGGTAGAATCTATTGAGTTGTAAGTGATCTGAACGTTTCATGATGATAGCACTTTCCTAAGGGGGTCAAACCATGTCCCAAAGGTCACCGGATCTGGTGTCACTCTAAAGAAGTAGTCCAGTTACATATTTGTGGGCTTATAACTTGGCTTCTGAATGTCATAGAGAGGTCAGGTTTGTTTTAGTGTACTCCAATCAAAAGCCCTTACAACCACAAAAAGGAATGGAGACATTAGCACTTATGGTTTGTAAATGGCACCCAGAATTCTGTTGCACGAAGCACAATTTCACATCATTCTGGGTTCATTTGTGTGAAAACAAGGTCCAATCAGGCTGAAACGTTACAGGAAGGTAGAATATATTTAGTTGTAAGTGATCTGAACGTTTCATGAAGATAGCACTTTCCTAAGGGGGTCAAACTATGTCCCAAAGATCACCGGATCAGGTGTCAATTTAAAGAAGTAGTCCAGTTACACATTTGTGGGCTTATAACTTGGCTTCTGAATGTCCTAGAGAGATCAGGTTTGTTTTAGTGTACTCCAATCAACAGCCCCTACAACCACAAAAAGGAATGGAGTCATTAGCACTTATGGTTTGTAAATGGCACCCAGAATTATGTTGCACGAAGCACAATTTCACATCATTCTGGGTTCATTTGTGTGAAAACAAGGTCCAATCAGGCTGAAACGTTACAGGAAGGTAGAATCTATTGAGTTGTAAGTGATCTGAATGTTTCATGATGATAGCACTTTCCTAAGGGGGTCAAGCCATGTCCCAAAGGTCACCGGATCTGGTGTCAATTTAAAGAAGTAGTCCAGTTACACATTTGTGGGCTTATAACTTGGCTTCTGAATGTCCTAGAGAGATCAGGTTTGTTTTAGTGTACTCCAATCAACAGCCCCTACAACCACAAAAAGGAATGGAGTCATTAGCACTTATGGTTTGTAAATGGCACCCAGAATTATGTTGCACAAAGCACAATTTCACATCATTCTGGATCCATTTGTGTGAAAACAAGATCCAATCAGGCTGAAACGTTACAAGAAGGTAGAATCTATTGAGTTGTAAGTGATCTGAACGTTTCATGATGATCGCACATTCCTATAGGGGGTCAAACCATGTCCCAAAGGTCACCGGGCCTGGTGTCACTTTAAAGAAGTAGTCCAGTTACACATTTGTGGGCTTATAACTTGGCTTCTGAATGTCCTAGAGAGGTTAGGTTTGTTTTAGTGTTCTCCAATCACCAGCCCCTACAACCACAAAAAGGAATGGAGTCATTAGCACTTATGGTTTGTAAATGGCACCCAGAATTATGTTGCACGAAGCACAATTTCACATCATTCTGGGTCCATTTGTGTGAAAACAAGGTCCAATCAGGCTGAAACGTTACAGAAAGGTAGAATCTATTGAGTTGTAAGTGATCTGAACGTTTCATGATGATAGCACTTTCCTAAAGGGGTCAAACCATGTCCCAAAGGTCACCGGATCTGGTGTCAATTTAAAGAAGTAGTCCAGTTACACATTTGTGGGCTTATAACTTGGCTTCTGAATGTCCTAGAGGGATCAGGTTTGTTTTAATGTACTCCAACCAACAGCCCCTACAACCACAAAAAGGAATGGAGTCATTAGCACTTATGGTTTGTAAATGGCACCCAGAATTATGTTGCACGAAACACAATTTCACATCATTCTGGGTCCATTAGTGTGAAAACAAGGTCCAATCAGGCTGAAACGTTACAAGAAGGTAGAATCTAGTGAGTTGTAAGTGATCTGAACGTTTCATGATGATCGCACATTCCTATAGAGGGTCAAACCATGTCCCAAAGGTCACCGGGCCTGGTGTCACTTTAAATAAGTAGTCCAGTTACACCTTTGAGGGCTTATAACTTGGCTTCTGAATGTCCTAGAGAGATCAGGTTTGTTTTAGTGTACTCCAATCAACAGCCTCTACAACCTCAAAAAGGAGTGGAGTCATTAGCACTTATGGTTTTTAAATGGCACCCTGAATTATGTTGCACGAAGCACAATTTCACATCATTCTGGGTTCATTTGTGTGAAAACAAGGTCCAATCAGGCTGAAACGTTACAGGAAGGTAGAATCTATTGAGTTGTTAGTGATCTGAACGTTTCATGATGATAGCACTTTGCTAAGGGGGTCAAACCATGTCCCAAAGGTCACCGGATCTGGTGTCAATTTAAAGAAGTAGTCCAGTTACACATTTGTGGGCTTATAACTTGGCTTCTGAATGTCCTAGAGAGATCAGGTTTGTTTTAGTGTACTCCAATCAACAGCCCCTACAACCACAAAAAGGAATGGAGTCATTAGCACTTATGGTTTGTAAATGGCCCTCAGAATTATGTTGCACGAAGCACAATTTCACATCATTCTGGGCTCATTTGTGTGAAAACAAGGTCCAATCAGGCTGAAACGTTACAGGAAGGTAGAATCTATTGAGTTGTAAGTGATCTGAACGTTTCATGATGATATCACTTTCCTAAGGGGGTCAAACCATGTCCCAAAGGTCACCGGATCTGGTGTCAATTTAAAGAAGTAGTCCAGTTACACATTTGTGGGCTTATAACTTGGCTTCTGAATGTCCTAGAGAGATCAGGTTTGTTTTAGTGTACTCCAATCAACATCCCCTACAACCTCAAAAAGGAATGGAGTCATTAGCACTTATGGTTTTTAAATGGCACCCAGAATTATGCTGCACTAAGCACAATTCCACATCATTCTGGGTTCATTTGTGTGAAAACAAGGTCCAATCAGGCTGAAACGTTACAGGAAGGTAGAATCTATTGAAGTGTAAGTGATCTGAACGTTTCATGATGAAAGCACTTTTCTAAGGGGGTCACACCATGTCCCAAATGTCACCGGGCCTGGTGTCAATTTAAAGAAGTAGTCCAGTTACACCTTTGTGGGCTTATAACTTGGCTTCTGAATGTCCTAGAGAGATCAGGTTTGTTTTAATGTACTCCAACCAACAGCCCCTACAACCACAAAAAGGAATGGAGTCATTAGCACTTATGGTTTGTAAATGGCACCCAGAATTATGTTGCACGAAGCACAATTTCACATCATTCTGGGTTTATTTGTGTGAAAACAAGGTCCAATCAGGCTGAAATGTTACAGGAAGGTAGAATCTATTGAGTTGTAAGTGATCTGAACGTTTCATGATGATAGCACTTTCCTAAAGGGGTCAAACCATGTCCCAAAGGTCACCGGATCTGGTGTCAATTTAAAGAAGTAGTCCAGTTACACATTTGTGGGCTTATAACTTGGCTTCTGAATGTCCTAGAGGGATCAGGTTTGTTTTAATGTACTCCAACCAACAGCCCCTACAACCACAAAAAGGAATTGGAGTCATTAGCACTTATGGTTTGTAAATGGCACCCAGAATTATGTTGCACGAAACACAATTTCACATCATTCTGGGTCCATTAGTGTGAAAACAAGGTCCAATCAGGCTGAAACGTTACAAGAAGGTAGAATCTAGTGAGTTGTAAGTGATCTGAACGTTTCATGATGATCGCACATTCCTATAGAGGGTCAAACCATGTCCCAAAGGTCACCGGGCCTGGTGTCACTTTAAAGAAGTAGTCCAGTTACACCTTTGAGGGCTTATAACTTGGCTTCTGAATGTCCTAGAGAGATCAGGTTTGTTTTAGTGTACTCCAATCAACAGCCTCTACAACCTCAAAAAGGAGTGGAGTCATTAGCACTTATGGTTTTTAAATGGCACCCTGAATTATGTTGCACGAAGCACAATTTCACATCATTCTGGGTTCATTTGTGTGAAAACAAGGTCCAATCAGGCTGAAACGTTACAGGAAGGTAGAATGTATTGAGTTGTAAGTGATCTGAACGTTTCATGATGATAGCACTTTCCTAAGGGGGTCAAACCATGTCCCAAAGGTCACCGGATCTGGTGTCAATTTAAAGAAGTAGTCCAGTTACACATTTGTGGGCTTATAACTTGGCTTCTGAACGTCCTAGAGAGATCAGGTTTGTTTTAGTGTACTCCAATCAACAGCCCCTACAACCACAAAAAGGAATGGAGTCATTAGCACTTATGGTTTGTAAATGGCACCCAGAATTATGTTGCACGAAGCACAATTTCACATCATTCTGGGTCCATTTGTGTGAAAACAAGGTCCAATCAGGCTGAAACGTTACAGGAAGGTAGAATCTATTGAGTTGTAAGTGATCTGAACGTTTCATGATGATCGCACATTCCTAAGCGGGTCAAACCATGTCCCAAAGGTCACCGGATCTGGTGTCAATTTAAAGAAGTAGTCCAGTTACACATTTGTGGGCTTATAACTTGGCTTATGAATGTCCTAGAGAGATCAGGTTTGTTTTTGTGTACTCCAATCAACAGCCCCTACAACCTCAAAAAGGAATGGAGTCATTAGCACTTATGGTTTTTAAATGGCACCCAGAATTATGTTGCACAAAGCACAATTTCACATCATTCTGGGTCCATTTGTGTGAAAACAAGGTCCAATCAGGCTGAAACGTTACAGGAAGGTAGAATCTATTGAGTTGTAAGTGATCTGAACGTTTCATGATGATCGCACATTCCTATCGGGGGTCAAACCATGTCCCAAAGGTCACCGGGCCTGGTGTCAATTTAAAGAAGTAGTCCAGTTACACATTTGTGGGCTTATAACTTGGCTTCTGAATGTCCTAGAGCGATCAGGTTTGTTTTAGTGTACTCCAATCAACAGCCCCTACAACCACAAAAAGGAATGGAGTCATTAGCACTTATGGTTTGTAAATGGCACCCAGAATTATGTTGCACAAAGCACAATTTCACATCATTCTAGGTACATTTGTGTGAAAACAAGGTCCAATCAGGCTGAAACGTTACAAGAAGGTAGAATCTATTGAGTTGTAAGTGATCTGAACGTTTCATGATGATCGCACATTCCTATAGGGGGTCAAACCATGTCCCAATTGTCAAAGGGCCTGGTGTCACTTTAAAGAAGTAGTCCAGTTACACCTTTGTGGGCTTATAACTTGGCTTCTGCATGTCCTAGAGAGGTCAGGTTTGTTTTAGTGTACTCCAATCAACAGCCCCTACAACCACAAAAAGGAATGGAGTCATTAGCACTTATGGTTTTTAAATGGCGCCCAGAATTATGTTGCACGAAGCACAATTTCACATCATTCTGGGTTCATTTGTGTGAAAACAAGGTCCAATCAGGCTGAAATGTTACAGGAAGGTAGAATCTATTGAGTTGTAAGTGATCTGAACGTTTCATGA